>NW_006295816.1:3767149-3769841 GCF_000327345.1 Myotis davidii
CCCTCGGACATTCAAGCAAAGTCTCGGGGGCGCGGCGGAGAGGTCCGGAGCCCGCAGGGACGGTTCTCTGGAGTTTTCGGAGGCCAGGAAGCCAGAGCCTCTCAACTGGGGCTCTCTATCCGGGGCTCGCCCACGGCCGGCACAGGGCCCTCGGCCTGATCCAATCGGCAGGTGCACCTGGAATGCGAGTGGGACAGACGTTACGTTTATCCCCGACACCCTCCATCCTAGCCTTTCCCGGGCTCCGGAGCAGGCACAGACCCTCACAAACGTAACAGCAGGCTGTTCCGCGCAGCCCAGCAGGCTCTGAGCTGCAGGCACTTTGACTATAGCAGTGATGGCGAACCTATGACACTATGAACTCAATTTTTTGGTTGATTTTTCTTTGTTAAATGGCATTTAAATATATAAAATAAATATCAAAAATATAAGTCTTTGTTTTACTATGGTTGCAAATATCAAAAAATTTCTATATGTGACACGGCACCAGAGTGAAGTTAGGGTTTTTCAAAATGCTGACACGCCGAGCTCAAAAGGTCCGCCATCACTGGACTATAGTCACTGCGCTAAACTGGTTCCCCTTTACAGTTAAATTGGGACTGCTCATGTTATTGGGTAAAATCATCACCACCCCCCAAGCGTGCGCGCACACACACACACACACACTTAATAGGAACATTCAGAAAAACCCACAGATGTCATTAAAACACACACAAAAGTGACTTTAGAAACTACATGTACCGGGTGTCAAAAAATGTGTACACACTTCAATAGCTGGTAGCTCAATTTTGAAAATAAAATGTATTTTAATAAATAAGCCTTTGTAATTATTCTAAGTGTCTTATACTTTTTGGGGGACACCCTATATTTATGGCACCAAAACATACAAAATACAAAAGGTCAAAAACAAAACAGGGCAGGCGGGTCTGCCAGCCGTTTGACCCTGGAGTCGAGTGAGTGTGGCCTCTGGCTTCAGACGCAGTTGTGTGACCTTGAGCGAATCATCAGCGCTTTCTTCCTGAGGCTCTGTCTCCTTTTTCAGAAAACAGATCCTAAAAGCTCCTCTTATGTGGGGCGGGGAGGACTCGCAGGCTGGTACGGACAGAGCTTCGGCAGAGCGCCTGGCACTGGCCGTAGATGGTAGCGGTTATTTCCAGGTTCGCTGCCCCCGGCTGAGTCTGAGGCTCCGTGTGGGTGCCGAGGACGACGGCAAGGAGTGGGTGGCTGGCAGCCCCAGAGAGCACGCTTTGTGGGTCAGCAACTCCAGGTTCTGAAAGGCCTGGCCGCTCCGGAGCCTCCCACGGGGCAGTAGGTGGCTGGTGGGGGGAGAGCCCGAGAGTTTGCCACGAGCTCTTTTTTTTTTTTTAAATATTTTTATTGATTTGAGAGAGTAAGAGAGATAGAAACATCAACGATGGGCGAGAATCTGACTGGCTGCCTCCCGCACGCCCCAACACTGGGAATGGAGCCCGCAACCTGGGCATGTGCCCTGACCAGGAATCAAACCGTGACCTCCTGGGTCATAGGATGATGCTCGGCCGCGGAGCCACAGTGGCTGAAATGCTGGAGCTCTTTATGGAGGGTTTATTTTATTTCCTCTGGGAAGGCGAGACGATCTTGCAAATGCATTCTGAACGCCGACCCTGCGCGGACTACTTTGGAAGACATTCGTTTCGTGGACTGTTGTCTGGCCCCTGACCCTTTCTGAGTCTTACATTTCGTCCTCCAACCATTTTCCCAAATGATGCTCCTTGTTCACACATTATCCAGAGCGAAACACCTGCACCGTGGCTCAGGGACCGCAGATGGAGGAGGGTGTGTCTGGGAGGAAGGGCTGTGACAGTCTCCCTAGCCCTGCAAGGACACGTGGAGCTTCGGAGGGTCCTTCGCATCAGGAACTGCCCTGGGAGCCCGCACCTTCATCAGCGAGCAGGGCCCGTGGCCGCGCCCCGCATGAGGACACCAGGGAAGGGCTTCATCTGGGCTTCACCCCACCTTCCCAGCTGACCTTGAGCCGGTCTGGAAACGTTGTGTCCTGTTTTATTATCTTAGACTAAGTAGGTTGAGAGGAGAGCTCGCAGCATCCACGGCCAGAGGGACCTCAGGAACCATCCTCTCAGCCAGCTCTCCTCGGGGTGAAAACCACTCCTGGCCGTTCTCTGTGAGGTATGATCCTCCCCTCCCCGCGTTGTGCTGTTTAAATGCTACGGGGCATGGAGTTCGACTAGGCCACGGACCTCAAGCTGCGCCAGGGGTTGGGTAGGTGAGGTCACTGAGCCGAACACGGGCCCGGTAAGAAACTGGAGGTACGTGCACTCCCAACCCCCCGGAAATGTGCAACCACACAAGCCGAGCAAAGCTGTCTGCTTTCTGAGGCTTTTTATGGCCTGTGGCCGGTTTGCACCGTCTGAATCGCAGAAGAAAGTAATAATAATATCGCTCACGATGCTTATTAGCTAGTGGGAGTGTTTGACGACTAGATGATTAGCCCGACATTTGGAGATATTTTTGGCACAGGGTCCGTGTGTGAAAACCTACCCTTAGCCCAGTCTGCTACGCACTGTGCATCTCTGCTCTGAAGAAAACGTTAGCGCTTGTTAAAAGCGCATCCCATTTACAAAAATCGATCCTCATTCCTTTTCTTGGAAGACCTACTTTCAGAGGCAGCACCTGAGAGATCCCCCGGGTGAAG
>NW_006295816.1:3769889-3771997 GCF_000327345.1 Myotis davidii
GAACAGCACAAATCCCGGACTCAGCATTTCCTCATCTGTGCACTTTGCGTTTCTCTGCTGGTTCTCCCGGTTCCCACAGGAACATCGGCTTGTCCTTCCCCTGGTTTTATTTTCTCCTCCTTTTCTTCTTGTATTTGTTGTTGTTATTTTTATTCATTGCCAGGGTCTCAGGCATTCTCTGGTGCGTGTGGGTGGTGTAAAGGCACTAGTGCACGTCACATGGCCGTCCCCAAGAACCCCCGGTGGCCATCGGAGGAGTGGGCTGTCCACAAAGTAGCAGAACCGCAGATCGGCCCGCAGGGAGCAGGTACAGCGCTCGAAGGCAGTGCCCATCCCTCCAATGGCTGAGCTGCACATGTCAGAGTCCAGATCCGGGTGCGGCTCATCTGTTTGCCAAGGAGCTCGGCAGCACGGGGATACCATTTCTTAATTTTAAAAGAAACGCGTGAACTTGATCTTTGCAGCTTGTTCTAGGACCTCGCAGGCAAGGCTAGTACTTGCACACGGACTGTCTCAGCTCTGCGCCGACCTCATTTCCCCTGCCATACTGTGAAAAGTCACTCACCAGATCCAGTTTGAAGAATTCTTACACCTGGTATCTGTCAAATCCCTTTAACCCTGAGCGTCTGTGACAGGCAAAGGACGCAGAACCAGGGAAAAAGGATTTTTTCTGTTTAACTCGCTTGTAGGATCGAGAAAGTTCCTTATTTTTCTTTATAAGAATTGAACTGTTTGCATAGTCAGAGCCGTCAAGTAGCAATTCAGCATCGTCAGGCTGGGAGTGGAAGGTGGCTGAGTGGACGGACGGCTGAGCGGACGGACAGCTAGGTGGATGGATGGGTAGGCGGTCAGAAGGCTGAGGGGACGGGAGGCTGAGGGGACAGGAGGCTGAGCGGACGGACGGCTGAGTTTCTTTATAAGAATTGAACTGTTTGCATAGTCAGAGCCGTCAAGTAGCAATTCAGCATCGTCAGGCTGGGAGTGGAAGGTGGCTGAGTGGACGGACGGCTGAGCGGACGGACAGCTAGGTGGATGGATGGGTAGGCGGTCAGAAGGCTGAGGGGACGGGAGGCTGAGGGGACAGGAGGCTGAGCGGACGGACGGCTGAGAGGACGGGAAGCGCGGCTGAGGGGATGGACTGCTGAGTGGACGGGAAGCTGAGGGGACGGACGGCTGAGCGGACGGAAGGCTGAGGGGACGGGAGGCTGAGTGGACGGACGGCTGAGGGGACGGACGGCTGAGCGGACGGACGGCTGAGCGGACGGAAGGCTGAGCGGACTGACGGCTGAGGGGACGGGAGGCTGAGCGGACGGACGGCTGAGCGGACGGAAGGCTGAGCGGACTGACGGCTGAGGGGACGGGAGGCTGAGCGGACGGACGGCTGAGCGGACGGAAGGCTGAGCGGACTGACGGCTGAGGGGACGGGAGGCTGAGCGGACGGACGGCTGAGCGGACGGAAGGCTGAGGGGACGGGAGGCTGAGGGGACGGACGGCTGAGGGGACGGGAAGCTGAGCGGACGGACGGCTGAGGGGACGGACTGCTGAGTGGACGGGAAGCTGAGCGGACGGACGGCTGAGCGGACGGACGGCTGAGCGGACGGAAGGCTGAGGGGACGGGAGGCTGAGTGGACGGACGGCTGAGGGGACGGACGGCTGAGCGGACGGAAGGCTGAGCGGACTGACGGCTGAGGGGACGGGAGGCTGAGCGGACGGAAGGCTGGAGGGACGGACGGCTGAGTGGACGGAAGGCTGAGGGGACACAACAGGAAGCGACACCTGGGCTGCTTTCTTGCTCCTTTTTAGCACCAGCAAGTGCAGTGACATGAAAACTGCCACGGAACCCATTCATTTTAGTCTTTTTACAAATTATTTTCATTCTCTCCTCGTAATATGCCCATATGAAATAATTGCTCTGTAATTACCACCATGATTGCATGTTAAATAAACGTGAACTCCTCCGTGTGGCGGCCTCACTCTGCCTCCCGGCTCTGTCTCTTCACACCCTTTCCAGCCCTTCCCAGGGTACTGCTCGGTACTGCTCGGCGTTCTCTCGGCGGACGGAGGCTCGCCAGGCCGCGCCAGTACACCCTGCGCAGGAGCCGCTGCCA
>NW_006295816.1:3772094-3775173 GCF_000327345.1 Myotis davidii
GGGCCGCTGGAGAGGCAGACTCATCGGGGTTGGCACGGACAGGGCAGGTGCGCTGCGGACACCAACACCGTCGAGCTCGGGATGCCAGCCACGTCCAGCAACGCCAGGAGCCTCTGCCAGACCGGCTTGTGCGCCCAGGCCAGTTCAGGCTCAGTGTCACAGTGAACATGACTCTCACCAAGGAAATGGCAAAGGCTTTCACTTCTTCAGGATATTGCAGTTTTCTTTACTTAAGGAGAGCTCTGTACCATTATGATCACGTACATGAATATATTTTGTATATATGTACATATATTTAAATATGTTTATTGATTTCAGAGAGGAAGAGAGAGGGAGAGAGAGATGGAAACATCAATGATGAGAGAGAAGCATTGATCGGCTGCCTCCTGCCTACTGGGCATTGAGCCCGCACCCCAGGCATGTGCCCTGACTGGGAATCCAACTGTGACCTCCTGGTTCATAGGTTGAAGCTCAACCACTGAGCCACACCTGCAGGGTTGGTTATATATTTTTCTAATCTGATGGTAACTTTTATTAACTACCTGACATTTTAACAGAATTCTTATTTAAAAAAATTGAACATCCAATGTTCTTAAGGTGGAAGCCTATACTCCCCCCCCCCTTTTATTGATTTTTAGAGAGAGGAAGGGAGGACAGGGCAGGTGCGCTGCGGACACCAACACCGTCGAGCTCGGGATGCCAGCCACGTCCAGCAACGCCAGGAGCCTCTGCCAGACCGGCTTGTGCGCCCAGGCCAGTTCAGGCTCAGTGTCACAAACCCGTGGCCTCTTGGTTCTTGGGTTGATGCGCATCTCCTAGCCACACCGGCCGGGCGGCAGCCTGTATGTTTTAGCTCAGATCCACTGACACGTCTCTAGAGTCTGACTCCTCAGCATTTACCGGTTAGAAGACTAAGCATTTAAACTGGAGCTGGGGAAAATGCCGAGCACACAGCCCCTCCCTCGGGGACGGACAGATGGGAACGTACCAACATTCAGCATCAAGTTCTCCTCGCGGTTAGAGACAGTGGCGCGGGGGTGCATGGCCGTGTCTGCCCTTCGACTCGACAGACCCCAGGCACCCTGTGCTTCCACGGAATGCCATCTCTTGGGAAGAAGCAAAATGAAGCCATCTGTCCCCGAGCTCGTAAAATCAACTTGGCTTCGAGCTCCTGTGCTAAATGGTTTTTATACGACTGTTTGCTCTAATACGGATCTAAAGAACTTGGTTTTCTTCATCATTGAGAAGTGTGCCCGCCAGCGCAACCTTCCCTCCGCAGGGCAGGGGCCAGGGGCCTCTTGGGAAGTGTCACCGTGTCCCAAGGACAGTGTGGGGCAGGACGCAGCGCGAAGGGGGCCCAGCGCAGAAGTGCCCCCTGCTCTCACGCTCCGTGGGGGCTGAGGCCCTGCTCCGTCTTACAAGTGGCTCAGAGCTGGAGGGACCAGTGGGGACCCCCACAGCTGCTGGGGAAATGCCGAGAGGGACCCACATTTGCAGCACTGGAGGGCGGGGCCCTGGTGTGATACCACCTCCGGGGCCGCAGTGCAGACGGAGTGCCCGCAGCCTCCGGGCACACACACGAATACGACCTTGTGATGAAGCAACAAGGTCGCTTGGTACTGAAGGTTAGGCTCGGGGAACCAGCACATGTAATTTCTGGGAAGCTGAGGGTCTCCTAGGAAGTGGTAGTTCCAATCTTTCAATCTTTAATACCCACCTCTTGCCTCTGATAGGGGTTGTTGTTGTTGTTATTTTCTTAAATATATTTTTATTGATTTCAGAGAGGAAGGGAGAGGGAGAGAGAGATAGAAACATCAATGATGAGAATCATTGATTGGCTGCCTCCTGCACGCCCCACACTGAGGATCGATCTTAAAACCTGGGCATGTGACCTTGACAGGGAATCAAATCTGAGACCTTTTGGTCTGCAGGCTGATGCTCTATCCACTGAGCCAAACCAGCTAGGGTATTATTATTATTATTATTATTATTATTATGACATATTCCTTCCCTGCCCTGATAAGGAACTCATACTGGCCCCCAATCTCAAGTCTTTGTTACTAACCTATTTTCTTCCAATTTTCCCTTTTCCTCCTAAAAGTGGCCCCCTGAGGGGGAAAACATTCTAGTGAATTAGGATTTCTGGTAATCAGGTTTTTAAATTGTTTTGGCGAATTGAAATCGTTCACGCCACCTCCCTGAGTTGGAAATAGCTCATTACGAAGTCTCCTCCGTGCCCAGGTGTTGCCCTGTGAGGGGGCACTGACACCCGTGGCCCAGCGGTCAAAGGGTTTGGATTGAGGACGCCGTCAACCAGGGCGCGGGAGGGGACGGTCCTTAGTCACACCATCCAGGCCTCCCTGTCACCAACGGGGCCAAGGGCCCGCGGGGAACCTCCCAAGGCCTGCACGCATCAGAAATCCTGGCGCTTTCCATTGTCTCGTCTCCATCCCCAGCCTCTATGAAATTAAGAGCAACAAGAGTAACTTTAATGGAACATCCCTGTCGTCACTCATGACCATGACATAAGGAAATAGCCCGAAGCCAGTGCACGCTCGCCTTTATTCCTGGACGTCCCAGCTTCCCCATGGCCGTCGTGGTGACTTTCTGAACTTGACATACTGGGCTCATCTGTTTCATGAAGTGAAATGGAAGGCATCGCTTAGCAGGGCTGCGTAAAAAGACCCTTCCTTAATAAGATACGTTTCGGAATAAATTGTGGGCCGTCTTCTCTCTCCAGAACGAACACCCACCTTGTACGTTTTCTCTGTTCAGATGCTTAAACCCGAGAGCAGTCGGATGCTCCTGGCAGTTTATTACTGCTTCCAAGCACGTGTCACTGAGGATCCTGAGGACGTAATCTGGAGACAGGACCAGCGGGTGAGAATCATTTTCTTGGGAAATGAAGCAACTTGAAGCAGGAAGCTTTGGCGATGTGGCCGGAGACAGGCGGGCGGCTGATTTTTGCTTCAGGGCTTCTAAGCCTCAAACGTCTAATTGGCGAGAATCCCTGGGTTCGGAAATATTACCACCAACGTGTGGCTGGTCAGTCACAACTGTTCCAAATGCCCACATGAGC
>NW_006295816.1:3775291-3784202 GCF_000327345.1 Myotis davidii
GAGGGTGGGGGTGAACAGGGTTGGGAGGGGTTACTGGCCAACGGTGTGCTTTTCTTCCCAATTCCAAGTTCCGAGACATTTTAGGAGCATGGAGGTGTCATGGCGGGTGTGTTTACACCACAGGCATTGGCAGGCACTGCACGTCAGGGCTCGTGTGGCGCCAGCCGCTGACCGCTTCCCGGCAGGCCGCCCATGGGAAAGCACCAGAGCACACAGTGGGAACAGGTGCGCGAAGTAGGGACTCACTTCCCTTGGATGAAATTCAGGCTCTGCAAACACAGGGGCGAAGTCAGGACAGGAGGTCAGACAGGCCCTTACTGCCTTGCTAAGGAGTTTCCCCCACTTCTTACACGTGGCTGATACCCAGCAGGCAGCGGATGGTATACTAGTACATAGTCAAAAGGGAGGAATAAAGAAAGCCTTTAAAAGGGACCATTTACAAGGCCCGGGCAAGGCTAGGGCGAACTCCCAAGGGATGGACAAGCGCCGCTGTTAGCTGAGATACTGGTAGGTGAGCTCTCCTCCGTCCCCTGCGGTCACCACGTGGTGAGTGTGAGAATGTAGTCGTGTGTCGCTACAAAGAAGGAGCTGGAACAGAGGACGGGGGCGGCACGCCGACTCGGAGCTGAGATCCCGTGTGATGCACCGTGATGACTGCGATCAGGCCGTCTCCCCACGGAGGACAATTCGCTGTCAACCAGGTTTCACAGTCATTAGCACCCTAATGCGATCGCTCTCCGTCTGCGTCTCCTAGAGGGTCTGGCTCGCTCACCACCAGTCACCCCTTGCGTGCCGACACCAGCCAGATGTGGCCAGATGTGGCCGGGTGCTAGCGCCACCGCGGGGACGGTGAACAAGAGCAACACCACATGCGAGGCACCTGCGGGCCATGTGGGAGGGGAGCTCTGAGACGGCCCCAGGCCGGTGTTCATACCGTGGACACCTGTCACCTGTGGGCAAACGGGCGTGCTGTCAGCCAGCCTGTGTCTTCATTGGGGGCGGGGAGGGGGTTCCTCTCCAACCAAAGGAAAATGTATGACGGGGCTGGGGGGAGGGGAGACAACGAAAAGCAGAAAATAAAAGGTGAAGTAGCCCTGGCCCGTGTGGCTCAGCGGATAGAGCGTCAGCTTGAGGACTGGAAGGTCGGGGTCCGAGACCTGGCCAAGGGCACCTACCTGGGTGGCAGGTTCCATCCCCGGCACCCGGCCGGGGTGTGTGTGGGAGGCAACCAATCGATGTCTCTCTCTCATCAGTGTTTCTCTCTCTCCCTCCGCCCCTCCCTTCCACTCTCTCAAAATCAATGGAAAAAATATCCTTGGGTGAGGATTAACAACAAGAAAATTTTTTTTAAAAAAAGTGAAATTCAAACCCAGGCCTGCATAGTCCAAAACTGTGTTTCCTGTTCTGTTGGGCATTCCCACCGACCATCACTTCATTCTCCCCGCCCCCCTACCCATCCTCTCTCCCCCAGGAGTCTGGTAGCTCCCCTGGGCCAGAAGTCCCACCACCCACATTCCTCACCCCCCACAGCCCCTCCTAACAGCACTGCTGGTCTACATGCCTCTAATGAGTACTTTCTGATGAATCACACTTCCTTGGCATTCACCTCATAAAGGCATCCCCAGATGAGCTCGACTCCCTGCGTCAGCCTCTGTGAATATGGCAGCGGTGTCTCTGCATCTGACGCAGGTTACGACCTGCTCGTGTCTGCCGAGCGCTGTAGGAAATACCCGAGAAAGTGGCGCAGAAGCAGCAGGCGGCGCCTGGGAGACGCAAGATGTGGAAACCCCTCTGGGCTCCAGGCCGCTGGGTACTTGCTACGGGCGTGTCCCGTGTGCGAGGCCCTTCTGGGGGCCCGGGCGGAGTGTTGCAGTTTCCCCAGGAACTGGCGGTGGTGCTGAATGCCCGCGATGGGAATAAGCAGCCCTGAGCTGGGAACACAGGCCGAGGAGAGGCGGGAAGTGAAGGTCAGCGAGGCCCTGGCCTGGCGCACAGAGTAGTGGCGAGATGCTGGGCGGATTCCTGTCTCTCGTTTCTCCTCATCCTCAAAGTGGGGATAATCCTTACCTGCCGGAGTCTATGCGCACCTCAGGGGTTGAGCATCGACTTATGAACCAGGAGGTGGTGGTTTAATTCCCAGTCAGGGTACAGCCTGGGCTATGAGCTCGATCCCCAGTAGGGGGCGTGCAGGAGGCAGCTGATCCATGATTCTCATCACTGATGTTTCTCCCTCTCTCCCTCTCCCTCCCCCTCTCTCCAAAAAATCAATGAGAGCATATTAAGAAATTCCGATTCCACAGGGAAACGCCGCTTGTGCTCATCCCCACGGTTTGTCGAGCAACCACTGCGGTTGGAACTGTGCAGAGGGCTGTGTGCGGGCCTCATGGGAGCCCTGGGATTCCGCCAGGCGGGTTCCAGGTTATTTCCCCCATTTTACAGAGGGGGATGCTCAGGCTCCCTCCCTCCCTCCAGGCCAAAGCGAGACGGTTTGGGAACTAATTCTTCCCGACTGAGCCCTGCCTGGTTCTGCCCTGTGATCCAGGCCGCTGTCTGTGACCTGGGGCCGGGCTCACACTGGCTGGCGCCTCACCTGCCCGTCAGGACCCCCTTAAAGCAAAAGTCTTTGGAAGCGAATCTCAGGTGTTTGTAGTGTGGCCGTGGCTCCAGGCTCGTGTAAAGCCATTCCATACACGTCGTAAGAGTCAGCAGCTTTCCTCATGATCAGTCATTCTACTTGTCTTTTTAATTTTTAAGAAACCACCTAAATTTAGGCAATGGTGGTATAATGTGCAGTGCGATGGCGATGGAGAAGGGCACCGTTAAGTGTGCAGTTTTCACCCATTTAAACGTATTTGCCTTATATACAATTTTAAAAACGCTGTTAGTAATTCCAATACAATTTCAATGGATAATTCAGGGACGACTGGGTAAATAAAAACCCCAAACTATATTTCAAGATTGAAAGTAACAAAAAAGGAAAGTCCATCCTGCTTGCTTTCCCGTAGCCTCACGTTAATGACGAATTACAGACGTTTTAGAGCCGGATGGGCCGTGAGAGCCAGTCTAGGCCAATCCTTTGGTTTTATGGCTGCAGTTACGGGGAAGAAACCTAGCCTGGGCTCTAACGGTGCAGGTGCAGCGTCAGAAAGACCCGCATTCACTTCCCTGCTTCGCCGCTGACCAGCTCCGAGGCACCATCTGCCCCGTCTCAGAGCCGGTTCCTCGGGGTGCCCCGCCCAGAGCGGGTCTGCCGGTCCCTGAGATGTGCATAAACCACCCTCTCCTCTCAAACATTCATTCACTTGACAGATGCTCAGAGGACACGCACCAGCTGTGTGACACCGGGCTCCTGGCCGCATGGCTTCCTGCCTTGGTTTGCTGAGCTGTAGAATGGGTATGAAAGTCATGGGGAGGATCCGAGGAGTTAAGGTGTGTGAGTGTGTGGGATGTCCCGGCAGCTGGAAGGGGACAAGGATGCTGGACATCATTCTCCTCCTACTGTGACTGCGCCCTGTGTCAGGAACATGGTGGCGGGGACGGGACCTGGGAGCCCTGGCAGGGTTTTCTCATCTACAAAAGCACCTCGTTTGCATGGAGCGCCTCTCTCATCCCTGCTCATCCTGAGGGTGAAGCCACTGGGAAATCCCCACGCGGCTTGGGTTCTGTCAGGGCTGCCCCTGGTGCCCGGGGAACGTCTCGCCAGCACCTGCCCTTGTACTTGGTGTTTTTCTCTGTGAAGGACCCATGGGTCTCACCTGGCCTCCCAGGGTGTATGAGCACGTGGTGAGGTCGGCTGGGATCCAGGATCAGGCTGTCCCCGTAGGACACAGCGAAGCTAAGGAACGGGTCCTCCGGGGTTAAACCTCCCGTCGTCCTCACTGGCAGGACATCACCAGGGGGAGGAGGAGCAGAGGGACCCCGCTAGCGGCCCCGCCCGTGGTTCTGTGCTGGGCGCCGAGTCCACGGAGGCTCCGTCTGTGTCCTGGGCCTCTCAGGACGAGGCTGCGGCCTGTGGGACTGACCCTCTGCGGGAGGGTTCCGGGCAGGGAAGCAGTGACGCCACCTCCCTGCTACTTTCTCTCCTGTCCCCGGTGCGGTGCTGGCTTGCCTCCGGGGCACAGGCACAGGCGCTGTCCTTTCTCCTGTGTGACTCTGGGGACTGTGATCATGGCCCCACACTGGGCGGCTGTGGCGGGGGAGCAGCTCTATGTATTTTCATTGATTTCAGAGAGGAAGGGAGAGGGAGAGGAAGGGAGAAACATCGATGATGAGAGAGAATCATGGATCGGCTGCCTCCTGCGTGCCCCACACTGGGGACCGAGCCCACAACCCGGGCATGTGCCCTGACCGGGAGTCAAACCGTGACCTCCTGGTTCCTAGGTCGATGCTCAGTCACTGAGCCACGCGGGCCGGGCAGAGGAGCAGGTATCCTGAGACGCGTATTGAGGGACGCCCTCCTGGCGAGGTGGGTGCTGTTGGAAAGGCCTCCCTGCACGTCATCAGCTGAAGGCTGGGACTGCCTTTTCCTGGGAGCCACTTGGTGGGGGGCCGGGGTGTGGCTCCAGAAAACAACCGGTTCATCCCCCCAAAACTTTAAGTAGTTGTCCTCTGCTCCCAGGCCGCCCAGATATCTGCCACAAAAACCTTTCCCAGAGAAGGATGCCGCGTCACATGGAGAGTACTCCTGTAACCATGGCAACCAAAAAATGCCACCGATGCGCTTGTTTCATACACAAATGAGGGACAGCTGTGGAGCCCACATGTCTGCCAGGGTCACAATAGACCGCCGGGCCCGGGGTCAGAGAATCACCTCGTTTATCTTAATCAGCGTTTGCCAGCAACGCCCGACCCCAGCTGTTCGGAGCGTCCATGGAGGCGCTGAGCCCGGGAGAGCAGCTTCCAGGCCTCGGAGTTCAGAGCCCAGTGTCCTTGGGAAGTGCAGCGGCGGCCTGGAGGGGCTCGAAAAATGCCTCTCAGGGCTGCGGCTCCGTGGCTAAAGTGCAAGGTTCTGTCCCAGTTAAACGCGTAGCCTCGGGTGGCACTGGGGGCGCGGCGCCCACAGACCTTTCCGTGACCTCGCTGACCGCGGAGCGAGTTCTCCCCCCCCCGCTGCACCGCCCCCTCCCCGCCTGTCACGCTAGGAATGAGGGCACGGAGGCACAGGGACCTGACTCAAGGTCACGGAGCTACGACCGGATAATAGCTCGCTTACCCACCACGTAACCGATACCACTGCTAATCACCTTTGCTAGACCTTTTGAAAAGATTCAAAAAGCAAAACATATAATACGTAAGCCTGTATAGTGTTTCTTTGAAAACACACGGTCACATAAAAGGGCACATATTTTAATTATTGAGAATAGAGTTAACGGTGCTAGAGGGTAGCCAGTAAGCCTGGGAGTACGTTCTCTACTATTGCACCAGGTTGTCACTGCAGGGACAGTAACCCTCTCATGATGCATCTGTCTATGCTCTGAGACACACACCTGTGACCTGCCATCAAGCACGAGGGAGATGTGAGAACCTCTAACAAGCGAACCCCTTTAAGAAGACGCGCGGAGCGAGCGGCTCCCTCGGCCACTCCAGCGCTGGACTTCACAGCGAGGTTCACCTTTTCTCTCCGCTCTGCACTGGGAACCAAAACGAAAGGGGAGCGTGCTTTCCTGCCTCCATCTGCATCATCATAATTTCCTCCCGAATAAAATATTAATGAAAGCTCTGTTCAGGAGGGAAAGACCCTCCCATTGCTCCCAGGAACCAGATACGATTTTAAAACGGAACATGCTTGATCTCCAGATTGGCTTAGCCCCAAATAGAGGCTCCACATCATAATTTGGAAAAACTAAATACAGTATTTGAGCGACCAGGAGTGCTCAGGGGATCGTCGGAAGAAACACCCTTTTGTAGTTTAAAAATAAAAGATGAAGAATATGACGGGAGTGTAGTAAAGAGTGGCATCCAGGCCCCATCATGTGTCGTGTTGTATTTATGGCTTAGTTACGGTGAGACAAAAGCCCGCTGTTCTGGTTACCTGTGGTCATGCCCTGCCGGCTAGGGAAGCAGCCATGTACTCAGAGGGGCAGGTTTCCTTCAGTGGCTCCCGGGTTTGTCCCCGTCAGTGTGGAAGGGGTGAGCTCTCCAGCCATCAGGCCAAGAAGTCGCCCTGGCAGGGTCTCGCAGAGAGAGGTCGGTGGTGCTGTCCCCCGGCTCTCCGGGACGGCTGGGCACCACCCGGGACTGCTTGTGCCATTGTCCAGACCAGCGTCTGCCCTGGGCCTGGCATAAGGCTTCATGTGGCAGAGTGACCCTGTCCTAGCAAGTGCTTCCCCACGTTTATCTACCAGCGGATGAGGGCTCATCCCCCGTCTCGTTACACTCGCAGCATAAAGATCTCGCCTGGGATCAGCTCCCACAAATGGGAGGCTTTGGCCATTGGAAAGTCTCCGGTTTCTTTCAAAAATGCCTCGGTCACACGAAACCGGACAAGACGACGATTTGCAACCTCGTGAGGAAATAGCGGCTGTATTTTCACAGCCTTCAAGGCCATCACGAAGCCGGCATGGAGGGTGACGTCACCGAGGAGTTTAGGATCATCACCTTCAACTTTCTGATGCCTCAGTCATAGGAAAGGTCATCTTGGCTACAACCTTTTCTCCCCAGACTCCATTACCGGTGCCCCTCGCGGGGCAGGACCGCCGTCTGTGCAAGAGTCACTGAAGCGGCAAAGAGAACCGGGGGAACATGGGAAATAGCAGAGGAACATCTGTTGCCCACCCCTCCCCCCAAACACCGAGCCCTCAAAACAATACTGTCCTTTTATCTGGGGGGAGGGTGTGTACTTTAATGCCCCTTCCAGGGGATTCATAGACGACAGGGGAGGTGCAGCCAGTGAATAGGTTGTTTTTCCCTGGAGGAAGAAGAGGCGGCCACTGGGCTGGCTTGTCTGCGGGGGGAATCCCGGGCCCACGTGCGGGCCAAGGCCAGGAAGTGAGGGGTGCAGTGGTCTGGCAGCCACGGTTAGACATGGCTCAGACATGGCAGACATCCCCCGGCTTTGGGGTCCCTCCCAGTCACTGCTCTGTCCTATGCCCTGAGACCCTCTCAGGTAGCTAGGAGCCCCGCGGCTCCATCACCCGCAGGCCTACAAGGCTGGTGCCTTCACAACTACAATAATTTTGGCTGGACAGCGATCATTCTGGGGAGTTCTTCACATCGGCCAACTCTAACCCTCTTGCCCCATATTGTGGATCTGGAAGGATGGAGAACCAATGTGAGCAGGAGATGAAATGACTAAAAGAAGAAAAAAACAACTCTGAAAGTCGATTGTGAAATCGCCTCCAACCGCCTGAAGTGGGTGGAGACTCACTCCACCCTCACACACCTTCCTCCTGCTTCCCTCACACACCTTCCTCCCAGGCTCAGAGCATCCAGCCGGGATGCCAGGGACACACAGCCAGGAGAGGGCCCGGGGTGCACACACAGCCAGGAGAGGGCCCGGGGTGCTCAAGTTTTCTTCGCAAAGGCCCTCAGAGAAGGGGCTCCTGAGCGAGGTGCCCGCAAGCCAGGGGATTCCCACACAGAAAAGCCCACACTGCGCCTTTATCCCATTTTCTTAAGGGCTATTGTTAAGGAAAGACTCCTTGTCTTTTCAAATTCCTTCCTGTGAATGGATGAGGCCAGACATCTGCCAGGAGCCGCTCACATTTGCATGCAAATCAGGACACCCCGGGCCCAGCCAGCAACCCCACTTCCACTCAGGACTGACACCCATCCAAGTGCCTTCCTGAACTTTCCACTGCTCCAGGCCTGGCTCTCAACAACGAAGTAATGAGCATATTGGAGGGAGGTTAATTATTTAAACGCAGTGTCCTTCCATTGCACATTGCAAAACAAAACAACAAAAGCCTACAGCAAAAACCCAAGTCAGCAGACCTGCCCCCGCTGCATCCCACTCTTCCTTTAGGTCTGGGTCAGGGAAGGGAAAAGCCCGGTGGCCCGAATGCAGGGAAGGGTCCCTTTTCTGCTCTCCAGGCCTCTGCCTGGGGGTTACACTTCCTCAGATCCGCTCGCTCCCTCAGAGCCAGGTCCTGCTCTAGGTGCCCAGGCTGCAGGGGTGACCCGGCAGGCAAGGCCCCCTCTCTCAGGCCGGGTCTCAGGCCCAGTGCCACTGGTCTGGCGCATCCAGGCTGGCTCCCTCCCCACCATCCCTGCCAGTTTGCGCACCTGTCCTGGTGCACGGAGCCCCTTCCGCCTGGGTCTTCTCAGCCCATCCAGCAGGGACTCCCTGGGCGGAATGGGGAACCGCCCACACCCCTCTGCACCCACGAAGGACACGGGCTGCAAACTTTGCTGCGTTCCCACGCGGCCGCGGGGAGCCCAGCAGGCTCACTCCAGGCGCGGACCAGGCTCCCTGGACATTCCATCATCCCCGGCGCCTCCGAGCGCGCAGCGTGGAGGGCGAGGTCTCCTCCCCACGCAGACCGCCCACAGCGGAGTGGCTTGTGCGATGCTCGGACTTCAGTGCCGCCAAGTGCTTTGTGAATCGCGCCCCTAGTCTTTACCCACAAGGCCACCACCAACACCACCACCTCCTTCTCCTCCCCCCCCACAACCTTCCTCCCTCTGGGTCCTCTTCCCCACTCCCCGCCCCGGCTCTGCTCGCCCGGCTGCCTTCCCAGCTCACACCCCGCAGCCTTCCTTCCCCCGGGCCCGGGCATCTCCTCCCCCGCGTGGGTCCCCGAAACCCAGCGGGCTCGCCTCCTGTTACTGCCTTTGGCCCATTTCTGCCTGGCCTTCCTGGCAAGCTGTGGTTCTCCCCCATCCCCGGGGGCTTTGGGGGGCCCAGGGGGCTCCTCGGTTCCTGTTCCCGGCTCCGTCCTTTCCCCCAGCTCGGCGAGCCGCGCCCCCTCGC
>NW_006295816.1:3784766-3787098 GCF_000327345.1 Myotis davidii
CAAACGCACGGTGGTCCCCGCGCTGTGTGTGCAGGGACACGCGTGGCCGGGGAGCTGGCCCGCGCCCTTGCCGCGGGAAGGTGGATTCCATGGACGGCGAAGCTTTCGGATAACGTTTTCGGAAACTTTGTCATTACGGCTTCTGATTGGATAGGTGTGAAAGTTGTGCTCAGATGAGCGGGTGGGGACTGCGGTCTGTTGGAAGTGGGGGAAGTCTGAGACCAGGGGTGACATCAGTCCGCCGCCTCCGGCACGCCCCCTGCTGGGGACCGAGCCCACAGCGTGCCAGTGCCCTGACCCGGACTGAACCTTGACCTCCTGGTTCCTAGGTTGATGCTCCATCACTGAGCCACACCGGCTGTGCCCAAGGGTCAGACTTTTGTCGGTCCCCCTCCCTCCCTGGTGCTGACTGCAGGTGGCTAGGAGTTGGTCTGCAAGCAGGTGGGCCGTGGATGGAAACCTGGAACTTGGGAGATGAGGGGAAGAAGCCAGCAGCTGAGGGAGCCTCCTTGGGGCTTTCCAGCCCGGCTGGAGGGACTGCCGGGACAGAGGCTCAGCTCCCCAGCCGTGGAGGGCCAGGCTCCGGAGTCCTGGGCGCCTGTTCTGGGGGGCATGCTTCAAGTGGGAGCACTGTTAGCCCCTGGGCACGGACAGCTCGGGGCCGGAGAATGCGGTGACGTTTCTTCCCGGTGTCCCAGCCGGAACCTCTGGGGAGTGTGGAGACAGTGTTCCCCAGTCATCTCTGAGGTCTGGGGGCCGCGTGTGACTCTCCGCCCACCGGACAGTGACCTCCTATGTGGGTCCCTGTGGCATTTCCCGTGTCCTGCAGGTCTTGGTGACCGTGTGGTGCGCCTGTCTGTCCGTCTGCTCTGCTGGCCTGACTCTGCCATGTAGATACCAGCGAGTAGAAGATTCCAGGGAAGGGAGATGCGCTTGGGGTTCAGGCAGACAAGAGTAGGACCTCGTTACAACCACGGAGGCATCTGCTGCCCAGGAATGAGTCAGATTTAAGAGCTTTCAAGGCACCTTTCCTGAGAGTCACACTTTAAAAAAAAAAAATGTTTTCATGGATTTTTTTGAGAGGAAGGGAGAGGGGTAGAGAGATAGAAACATCAATGATGAGAGAGAATCACTGATCGGCTGCCCCCTACTGGGGACAAGTCCTGTAACCAGGGTATGTACCCTGACCCGGAATCGAACCGTGACCTCCTGGTTCATAGGTCACTGCTCAACCACTGAGCCACGCCGGCGGACACATATGCACATTGTTAGCAGGAATAAGGATGGAAACAGGACTGGCATGGAGAGGAGAGGTGGAGGGAATCCTCCCAAAGGCATCAGTGGTAACAGAGGGGCCTCGGCTGCTACACATTCTCTCTAATGGCTTCTCTGAGTGAAGTGGGTCCGCCCAGCCTCTTTGCTCTTGAGCAAACACTAGTTGCAAAATTAAAGAAAAAGCTTAGAATTTTGAGCAACATCTCTGAACCTTAGAAATCATGTCCTGTGGCTCTAATGTGTGATTTTACCATTTAAGATTTATTTATTTACTATCATCGAAATGTCACAAAACATGGCAAGGATGCAACAAACACCAAAACGCATGCATTGCTTTGTCTAACCTATAAATTCATTTTTAACGACCAATTGCATAGAATGTATGCAATTAGAATTTTAAAATGCTGAAAATTGTTAAAATGAATAACCCGAGATAGATACATTCTTTGGGAATTTGGGGGAGAAAAAAAACGTATTCCTGTCAAATGGGTGTAATGGGCACTCACTCCTCCTTCAGAATTTCTGTGCATCTTGTGTTGGGTTCATACCATTTTGGAAGCCAGTGTCGCAGGGTGAGATGTACCTGTGGAAACAAAGAAAGCAAGAAGGGCGTTAAAATGGGGGTGCAAGCCAGGAAATTCATCTCCTCCTACAGGGGATCGACCAGCTGGATTGTACAGTGCTTTACTCTCCCTCCTCCTCCTCCTCCTCCTCCTCCTCCACTTCCTCCTCCTCCTCTTTCTCCTCCTTCTCCTGCTCCTCCTCCTTCTCCTTCTCCTTCTCCTTCTCCTTCTCCTTCTCCTTCTCCTTCTCCTGCCCCTTCTCCTTCTCCTCCTCTAAAAATCAATGGAAACATGTCCTCAGGTGAGGATTTTTTAAAAGTATCATCAACTCAAAAGCTTTATTGTTTCATTAGGTCCGATGCATGGGAGAGGGCTCCAGGGGGTTAGAAGGCTGCCTAGTGGCTGCAGGGAGAGGCTCCGGCAGGAGCCAGACGCCAGGGGATGCAGAGGGGCCCCTCAAAGGCCTCTGGGCTCCAAAGGGTCCTGGTGGCTTT
>NW_006295816.1:3787290-3787860 GCF_000327345.1 Myotis davidii
GCCAGGAGACGGCCCGGTGCTCCCTGCCGGAGGTCACGGGGAGGTCAGGTGCTGGCGCTCTTTCCAGTCCTTTGTCCCCATCCGGACGGAGGACATGCCTGACCCAAACACAGGCGCCTCTTTCCGAGAACACCTGTCGGTCGGAGAGCAAATGTAAGAGGCTCCTTGGCAACGCCTGTCCCCAAAGGCCACGTGTCTGTCCCATTCTGTCTGCGGCCCTGCCACACGCTCCCCGGCTGCTCTCTGTTGCCAAAGAGCGAGTGTTCTCTGAGCTGTGCGTTGCTTTCCTGCCTGAAGGCGTTTCTCTTCTCTTCGGCTGGTGTCCGAGCGGGGCTGTAAGCGGGTCAGCTGGATTTCAGCTCCGCCCTCCGCGCCCTGCGGCCTCAGCGGAGCTCCAGGTGCTCCCCATGCTCCAAGGAGCGGAGGTTAAAGTTTGGGTGCACCTCTGTCACCGCTGCACCCTTCAGCGGCGGCGAGTCACACCCCTGCTTGGTGCCCAGTGCTCCCCTCCGTCCCCCCCCCCGGGCTAGTGTCGCACATGAGTCCAGGCAGAGGACACATGCCTGGACG
>NW_006295816.1:3787886-3800245 GCF_000327345.1 Myotis davidii
CTGGCAGTGGCTGTGCTTGGTGCCCAGTGCCCCCCCCCGCCCCCCCCCCCGGGCTAGTGTCGCACATGAGTCCAGGCCAGAGGACACTGCCTGGACGGTATGGGACCTGCCTCGGCGACTACGTGGCCAGCACTGTGCTCAGTGGCCGTTTCCCTCCGGGGAGGGAGCCCGTCTTCCGGAGGGTGAACAGGGCAGCGGGCCGTCCGCCGTGTGACAGGTGCCATTTATGAGCCCCAGGAGGCAATTACCCTGGCGGCGCCTTCCGCCCGGGGAGGCGGGGCGGTTTGCGGACAGGAGAGGCGCTGGCTGTTGGGAAGTGCCGTCCCCGTGTAATCTGTCAGCGGCCGTGACCATATTGCACCTGTGTATGGGGTTGTGGCTGCGAGCCCAGCCCTGAGCGGATTTTACACGCGTGGGCCCGTCATCACGTGGAAACGCTCCGAGCAGGCCCGGAACTCCACGTGGCGGAGGAGCTACTGACCCCGCGATGCAGTGCTCGCCTGTGCTCACTCCGCTGAGAAGACGTTCCACTGGCCTTTCCCTCCGTGGCCCCTGTGCGTTCCTGCCTCCCAGCCAGCAGGCCTGGCCCGGCCCACGGAGCCCAGCTCTCCTCCGTCCTTCCCTTCTCAGGGTTGCTTGCGATCATGACTGTAAGCGTCCTGGACACGGGGGACTCCCGGCTGAGGGGGGAGCCCTGCAGGCGGGAGCCAGTCCGATTCAGCCTGCACAGCGGAGAGGCACATTCCCAAGGGCCAACTGCCCCGGCTGGAAGTGGGGGCCCGGGGAAGCCGCTGCGGCTCCTTACAGTGGACAGCGATGCGCAGAGAAGCAGCTTTTCCAGAAGCAGATGCCTCCCCCCTCGGTGCACTGACCCTCCATGTGGCCTTCGGGGTGCCTCTAACTATTTGGTGTCAACACTGAAACGCCCCATCACATGGCCTCCGCCTCCGTCCTGATCCGTCACCATTCACAGAGGAGCTTTCCCCACGAAGGGCTGGCCGACCCGCGGCCACTGGGAGAAAGCAGGTCCCGAGGTGGGGTGACTTGGATGTGGTGGAGCCGCCCTGGCCACGATCACAGGCCGTCCACGTGGTTGGTGTTTATAACCCACAGTGACCCCGGGTTAAGCCTCATCGTGTAACAGACGCGTGTCCGCCTGCTGCTGCCACATCCCGAGGGGGCTGACTTTGAGAGCCACCTCCCTTCCTCCCTCAGCCAGTCCCTCCAACATCCCAGTGAGCAGAGCCCTCTGGGTATCTACCAGGGACCTGCATTAAACAAATGTTTTTTTCTTTTTAAATATGTTCTTACTGATTTTAGAGAGAGGACGGGAAAGAGAAAGAGAGAGAGAAAACATCAGTGATGAGAATCAACCGTCGGCTGCCTCCTGTACACCTCCTACTGAGGATCAAGCATGCAACTCGGGCATGAGCCCTGACTGGGAATCGAACCTGTGACCTCCTGGTTCATGGCTCGATGCTCATCCACGGAGCCACGCCGGCGGACACAACGCTTCATCCTAATGGAGAGAGCACTCGTCTTGGAGTCAAGTCTGCTGCTTCCGCCGCTCTGGGAGCATAGAGACCCTCTCGTCTCAAACGCTGGACCCCCAGCCTGGCCATCGGCCCCGCACGGAGTGAGCGCTCAGTTTGTTGCACAGGTGAGGGAGGGATGGAGGGAGGGAGGGAGGGATAAAACAAAGGATGAAGAAGGAAATCGAGCCTCCCTAAAGCACGGGCAGTATTCCTCAAACCCAGCACCTCGCAAGGCCAGGCGTCAGACCCTCACAGACCGGTCTTCGGGATTGGTGGGTGAGAGCGAAAGCCATAAGGACGTTTCCCCCCAAAGAGTGGACGTTCTGCAGGCCGAGTGTGAGGAGGCCACGGGGATTTCTAATCTAATGGGCCGGATCCGCCGGCCCCTTCCCCTCCCTCAGCCGGGGATGATGTCACTAAGAAGCTCGGGAGCTTCGAGCAGAAGGAGCCGGTGGTGACATGGAATAGGCGTGTTGGTAAAGTTGCCGGGTCGGTGGGTCGCAGCCACGTGTGGACGAAACCAAGTCACAAGACCGTTTCGTTCTCCGTTGCCTTCCAGCTTCTAATTCCGTCCGGGGAGCGCCTTTGTGTCTGAAATGCGGGGATAAGTTCAGGAGGAAATGAGCCCCGAGCACAAGTAATAAATAACTAATCTATTATTTACAGACATTAACAAGTCCTCTGTATCTACGGCTTTAATGGGGCGGGGGGGAGGCAGAAAATAGCACCCAGAGACTGACATGCGGAGGGACCTCAGATGTCGAGAGCGTGTCTCCCTGTCCCCTGGCCGATGCCACAGCGGGGCACACATTGTCCTGGAGGAAAGGCCGGGAGCTGTCACACCCATGGTCTGAGAGCCTCCGGTCATTGTGAATAATTTTAAGGGAATAAATAGTATCCCGGCCGGCGTGGCTCAGGGGTTGAGCATCGACCTATGAACCAGGAGGTCAGGGTTCGATTCCCAGTCAGGGCACCTGTCTGGGTTGTGGTCTCGACACCCGGCGTGGGGGTGGGGGCGTGCAGGAGGCAGCTGATCGATGACTCTCTCTCTCCCCGTCTCCCTCCCTCTCTGAAAAAATAAAATAAAGGAATAGAGTGATCTGCTACCCAGAAGAACGGATAAGGGGACATAGGAGAACGCGCCACGTCAGCACGTTCCTCCTCACCGGGATGAGTCGAGGTTCCCCGGGGGTGCCCTTGGGTGACGGAGGAGAGCGCCTGGTTCTCTGCAGGTGCCAACAGGGTTCGGATTCCAGACCACGGGTTTGGAAACTCCGAAAGGATATTTGCTTTTGATCCAAGTGTTTCTGAACTGCATCCTCCCCCGGGACTGTGGCCTGGACCTGGTGGTGGGGCCACGGGCCCCTGGGGTGTGCCTTGGGACATGAGCAACGCCCGTGTCCCCGAGCCCGAGGATCAGGGCGCTGCCTGATTTTCTCAGCGAAGAGACTGAACCCTAAAATGTGGGCGATGTCCACACCTCAGGTCTATTTCTGCTCTTAGAAACGGAGTGAGCATTCCGAGGCCTTGCTGTCAGGCGGTAGGTCCCGGCAACCGCGGCCGCATTCCCGCTTTCTGTGCGTGTGGATGTTGACCTGAGGGCTGGTTACACAGGGAAGGAAGGTGGTTTCAAGAAGCCCCTCCTGTACGCTCAGCATTTTGACCCAAACCCTCAGGTGAGCACATCCACTGAGCAGACCAGGGGGCGGAGGGTCTCATGACGGACGGACGGCAAGTCCTGGCTCAGAGCTCCTGCACGCGCTCCGAGGGCATTTACCCGTCTTTATAGCAGACGGAGCGGCCACTGTGGAATCGCCCACGGAGCAGGCGGGGTGCTCCGGGGCTCCGAGCGGACCCCAGAAGGAGGGAGAGCCTCAGACTCTAGCATCCATTTCAACTCCACGTTTATAGCCATTTCCCCTTGAACCTCCCTTTGAAGAATGGATATTCGCCCTAAAAAAAGAGAGAGAAAACTTTGCAAAGCATTGGTATTGTTTGCGAGAGGTGAGGTGAAAGAAAGAAAATAGTGTGCCATAGTCTTTATTATTATTGTGGTAAAAAGCACATAACGAAAAGCTACCGTTTTAACGGTTTTTAAGTCTCAGTAGAGCGGTGGTAACCAAGCGGACGTCGCTGCGCAACACATCGCTACAACGCTTCAATGTTGCAAAACGATTCCTTTCCACACGGCGGTATTTGAACAGCACGGCATTCTGCTATTAATTGCTCATTTCAGCCTGTTTTTAAATCTGCCTCCCTCCCTTTTGGCCGAGTTTGCACGCCAGCAGGCTGGAAGGTGCGCGCTTCCCCCTCCCGGCTGCACACGCGAGGCGCCTTGGCACGCGGAGCTGCGCCCCTCTGTCCTTAAATACCACGTCCCGGCTTTATTTACACGGAGGCCGCTCCGGGCTGGGGTCTATTTTGGACCATGTAGTTCCACCCCTCACGTGACGGATGAGGAAATAGGTTCAAGGAAGCCGAGTGCCTGGCTGGGCATCACAGAACCAGAGACCCGCAGCACGTGGACCCGTCTCCTTATCTCCTGATCCAACCTCATTCAGGTGCTGGATGAGCTTCACTTCTCGCTCAGCTGTCAGCGGATTATCCGCGGCCTTGCACATGGAACCCTCCGCTCCATGCGCGCTCCGATGCCTTAGCGCGTCCTGGGGGGCCGGGAGGAGGCGCGTATTAGTAACGGACTGTGTCCACTCGCTCCCTCCGTGCGCCGGGCGCGCATGAGGGCCTTAGGCTGCCTTGCTTGGTTTCAACTTTAAAAACGTATCTTTGAACTTTATTTTAAACACTGTCAAGTACACGTAGCATAACAATGACCATGTTAACCATCGTGTTGGCGGACAGTGCGGAGGCATTATGTACGTTCACGTTGCCGTGTAACCAACCATCCCCCTCTCCGTCTCGGGAGCTCTGCGTCCTGCAAAACGCAAACGCTGTGCGCATTGAACACCCCCTCCCCACCTCCCCTCCCTCGGCGGCCCCTGCAGCCACCCTTCCTCCTCTCATTTATGACCCTGACCCCTAAGGGACCCGACCTCACGGAAGGGGAATGGCTCAGCATTTGTCTTTCTGGAACCGGCTCTTCCCGTAGCACCACGCCCTCCAGTTTCACCCACGTGGTAGCTATGCCAGCGGCTCCTTCCCTTCGAGGTGGGATACTATTCTGGGTGTGTGTGCACCCCATTCGGCTTATCCGTTTACCTGCCGGGGGGTCGGGCTGCCTCACCTCTGCGGGAGCTGGTCACCCTCATCTCGGGAGAGTTGGGCTGACTGGCTGGCCTTGGATCTGAGTCAGGCTCCTCCACGCTAGACCCCGTGGGGGTGGGAGTTCTGCCTGTCACCCCTCAGAGCCTTATCCGCGAGTGGAGATAATTGAGGAGCATTTAGTAACCTTTAAAAATTGACCAGGTTTTTAACCTTTAAGGGCTATTTACTTTCGGGAGTAAGGTATTTATTCTAAGCGAGTTCTCATAGTATGAATAGATGGCAACATTCAAATAAAAGGTGGAATTTTGTCCCCAAGCACATAGTTCCTTAGCAAAATACAAGACATAAAAAATCAACTCCCTCTGTTAAAAGTCATCATGCCCTTTTAGCGGTGGAGGGAAATATTACCGGCCTGTGCGACTCTGCAGTGAAACAGAGCAGAACCAACTGAGCATTAAAAATCTCTGTTCCCAGTCCCAGCTCGAGGCCCGGGCATCACGCTAAATGCGGATTCCACGACCTCATTTCATCAGCCCGCAGCCATGTGAGGTCAGCTCTCCTCCTGACCCCTGGGGAGGGGAAGGGAGGTGAGGAGAGAGGCTGGGTAATCGAGGGGGTGGTGGGGGGAGGGAGTTTGAAATGTGCCCCCTGCCCAGTAAGGCTATGTTGAGATCCTATTAGTGTTTAAAATGTGACCTTGCCCGGCGGGGGTGGCTCAGTGGTTGAGCGTCAACCTATGAATCAAGAGGTCAGGACTCATGGGCAGGTTGCAGGCTCCATCCCCAGTAGGATGTGTGCAGGAGGCAGCCGGTCAATGATTCTCTCTCATCATTGATGTCTCTCTCTCTCTCTTTCTCTCTCTCTCTCTCTGAAATCAGTAAAGATGTATGTATTTAAAATGTGACCTTTGGGAACAGGGTCTTGCAGAGTTCAGTTTAACAGGTCCCTGGGGGGCCTTAATCCACTAGGACTGGTGTCCTTATCAACAGGCAACTGGGACACAGATTGAGACACAGAAAACAGGAGGCCACGTGAGGGGAGGGATGCTTCTAGAAGCCACAGAAAACCGAGGCTTGCCAGCAAATCACAGAATGGGGAAGAAGGTAGGAAAGGTTTCCCTGGAGCCACAGACAGCGTGGCTTCAGGCTTCCAGCTGCCAGAGCTGCCGGACTACCCAGCTGTTCCTGTTGGTTACGCCCCTGGTTTTGGAAACACTGTTGTGGCAGCCCTGGGCACAGACACAGTCACTTCCCAAGGTCAAAAGGACAGCAGGTGATGGGGTTGGTGTTTGGACACAGGCTCTAACTGAGAGTTCAGTCCAAAGTTATCTGCTACTATTTACTAATAACACTGTTAGCAGTGATTATGAACATTGTTATTATCTAGACCAGTGATGGCGAACCTATGACACACGTGTCAGAGGTGACACGTGAACTCATTTTTTTTGGTTGATTTTTCTTTGTTAAATGGCATTTAAATATATAAAATAAATATCAAAAATATACATCTTTGTTTTACTATGGTTGAAAATACCAAAAATTTCTATATGTGATATGGCACCAGAGTTAAGTTAGGGTTTTTCAAAATGCTGACACACCGAGCTCAAAAGGTTCACCATCACTGATCTATATGGATAAAAGGGTAATATGCTCATTAGACCAGACATCTTCCAGACGTCCTTCTGGACAAAGCCATGGTGGCAGGGGCCGAGGCAGAGGCAGTTAGGGGCGATCAGGCCAGCACGGGAGAGCAGTTAGGGGCAATCAGGCAGGCAGGTGAGTGGTTAGGAGCCAGTGGTCCTGGATTGTGAGAGGGATGTCCGACTGCCGGGCCTAAACTGGCAGTCAGACATTCCCCAGGGGGTCCCGGATTGGAGAGGGTGCAGGCCCGGCTGAGAACCCCCTCTTCCCCACACCGGCCTCTCGTTCATAATAAACCGTGGCACTATTGCTGGTCCCTTTACCCTCAACCACTGCCGGGACTACAGGTGGGGGTTACTTGTCACAGATGCAAAGACCCATTCCTCTCGACCCAGCTGTATCTGAGGTCTGCTATCTGTGCTTGAGCCGCTGGCCCGGTTCACTCACTGGACAGTCCCCCTTACGGGCCATGTGTCCTGAGTGGTGTGTCCGGGCGCCCGAGTCTGGGGAGACCTTTGGTGGAGGGATCACTCATTCAGACCTCGCACAGAGCATGGTCCTGGACCCACAGCCACACAGGGGAGGCCGGGCACCACTCAGCCCCACGTGTGGACGGGATTTACCTGCAGACAATCGTTAGAGCCCTGAGCTCTGGGCTCATGGTTAGCACCCGAACGTGCATCCATGGAAACATCACTCAGCTCCTCCCTTTCCCGGACCTGCAGCTAATTGGTTCCACGGAGACACACAGGCCGCGCTCCCCACACATGCGTCAGAGGCGCGCTTGGTGGTGACCCAGTGCTCAGGACTCTCGCTTCCAAGTCAGTCAGGTGTGTGCGTGGAGGGCGGGGGTGAGTGCAGAGTCACTCTGGGTTCTTTGTCGCGATCACAGTGGATTGGGATATTTTTAAGGGGAAGCAAGTTTAGCAGAACCAGCCCAAATGGGTCATCCTCTCCCTGCTCATCCCTCTGCTGGAGTCCCACGTGGTTCGCCGCGGAAGAGCACCCGGGATGGAGAGGAAAGCAGAGCGACCTGCTGTTCTAGGTTCACAAAGGAGCCCGCCCCCGTCTTTGGGGGAAAGCTGGCTGGGCCATGAGGGCGGAGTGGGCAGGCTGTGCGGAGATGCAGTTTCTAATTTAGGTTCTGCTAAATTAGGTTCGCTGGCTGGCGGTGACTCTCTGGGGAGTCCCGTGGTCCCGTGACCTTGGCCGAGTTACTTGTGAAAAAGGAGATGCACAGCTCAGAGCTGCAGCCCGAGGTTCCTGGGGGGCGGCCGTGGTGTGTTTGTCCGCCTGGTGGTCCTCAAAAGCCGGGGTACCCCGCGGAGCCCTCTCCTTGCTGAGTCTGCATGATGTCAGCAGACTAGACATGGGCAGGCGAAGAGAATCGTGGCAGATATCCGCCAACGGTGTATATTTCCATTCCCACTTGCCTCGTGTCATAGCTTTGGAGTCAAAATAATTCCACAGCCCTAGTTGGTTTGGCTCAGTGGATAGAGTGTCGGCCTGCAGACTGCAGGGTCGAGGGCACATGCCTGGGTTGCGGGCTCGATCCCCAGTGTGGGGCGTGCAGGAGGCAGCTGATCCATGATTCTCTCTCATCATTGATGTTTCTCTCTCTCCCTCTCCCTTCCTCTCTGAAATCAATGAAAATATATTTTAAAAGATAATAATCCCCCGAATCTCTATTACATCCCAGGTGGGCTAGTCAGGGCCAAGCAGGGACTAGCAGCCAGCCCCACCCACCCACCTGGGCCCTGCCTCCTGCAGCTGCCCCAGCCGCCTTGCCCAGGCCCAGGCTGCAGCTCGGAACCATTTCTCGCAATCCAGCTGCCCGCGTTATAGAGTCTGCTGCTTCGTCCCTAGCGTGTGTCATTCGCTGACAGTCTGTCCTGTCACCTTGGAGCCCACCTCCAGCGCCGCCCTTTGCTCGAGAAATTAGATCCCAAAGGGCAGATCTCGGAGTGGCTGGGACACTCGCTCTAGATGGCGAATCCGTAACATAATCCAGGGCTCCTGCGGCCGCCTGGGTCTCGGTGCTGGAGCAGCTCAGGGAGGGAGAGCGAAGGACCGATTTGCCTGATTCTCTGGGAGCAGCCAGAGCGGCCGCTTCCTGGATCCCGCCCTCTTTCCAGATTCTTCTTACAGCCTCAGCGGCCTTCCTTCCTCCCCCAACCACCAGACTGTCCCCTCGCAGCTGTTAGCTGGCCCTGCAAGCCGTTCCAAACCGGTGAGCTGAAACAGTGCACAGTGATGACGTCTGGCAAGTCCGGGCTGTGTTCTGGGCGGGGCTGGCTCTGTGTGGCTGGCACGTCTGGGACGGCCCCACTCACCTGTCGGGAGGTGAGTCTCAGGAGCAGCGTGTCCCAAGTGCTCCCTCCTCCCCTCCTGGGGGCTCGGCTGCTTCCCCATGACCAGGAGGGCGAGCCCAGCACTGCTTCCCCATGACCAGGAGGGCGAGCCCCAGCACTGCTTCCCCATGACCAGGAGGGCGAGCCCCAGCACTGCTTCCCCATGACCAGGAGGGCGAGCCCCAGCACTGCTTCCCCATGACCAGGAGGGCGAGCCCCAGCACTGCTTCCCCATGACCAGGAGGGCGAGCCCCAGCACTGCTTCCCCATGACCAGGAGGGCGAGCCCCAGCACTGCTTCCCCATGACCAGGAGGGCGAGCCCCAGCACTGCTTCCCCATGACCAGGAGGGCGAGCCCCAGCACTGCTTCCCCATGACCAGGAGGGCGAGCCCCAGCACTGCTTCCCCATGACCAGGAGGGCGAGCCCCAGCACTGCTTCCCCATGACCAGGAGGGCGAGCCCCAGCACTGCTTCCCCATGACCAGGAGGGCGAGCGAGCCCCAGTGCTGCTTCCCCATGACCAGGAGGGCGAGCCCCAGCGCACAGGCGCTTCTGAGACAGCACCTGCATCACACGGACATGCTATCGGCCAAGCCCTGAATCAAAACCGGGCCCGGGAAGCTGTGGTTGTTGCAGGCTCATCACTACAGATCCAGTCAATGAGGCCCAAACTCCTTCCCGTGGTTTTCACTCTTCCTGAACGCATCTGCCATCCCCCCACCAGGCCACACTGGGTGCCACGGGTTCCCCACCAGGCCACGCTGGGTGCCACGCCCCCCCACCAGGCCACACTGGGTGCCATGGGAAGGGTGCTCCGGCCAAACGCACCAGCCACACTGGGGCCATGGCTCCCCCCACCAGGCCACACTGGGTGCCACGGCTCCCCCACCAGGCCACGCTGGGTGCCACGCCCCCCCACCAGGCCACACTGGGTGCCATGGGAAGGGTGCTCCGGCCAAACGCACCAGGCTGTTTCCAGTGGCTGCCATGCTGACTGGTCCCCAAGCTGGGACCACATTCACCACAGAATAAAAAACGTAAGGCCTGCCACGTGCTGGCGGGCTGCGGGGCGGAGGGAGGGAGGCCAGGATCCGGTAGGAGCAGGGCTCCGGTTTTACAGGAGGAAAGTTCCGGAGGTGACGGGGTGACGAGCCCGGCAGTGTGAACGCACCTCATGCCGCTGAGCTGGGCACTGGGACGTGTCACGGTGGTTGGTTTGTGTGTTTTTACTACAATTAAAAACAAACGTGTATGGGTATTTAGGGAGAAAGCGGAAGGGAGACAGAGACACGTGGGTCTATTGTTCCACTTGTGGATGCTTTCCTGGGCTGCTTCTTGTATGCGCCCTGACCGGGGCTGGAACCCACAGCTCCCGTGGGTTCCTGCCATGCGTCCTCTTCTTGTCCTGCCTCCTGACCTGCCCGCCCCGGACGCGGGGCACAGCTCACTGTCAGAGCAGCACGTGGAGGGTCGCGGGGGTGAGGCCCAGGAGCCGGAGGAACTGTTCTCGTCCCTCTCCACCCCTCCCACACTCCTCCGACATCTGTTGCTTGTCTGGCGCGCCGGGGGCTCAGTTACAGACGGAGACGTTTCTCAGAGGAAAGGCATGTGGCTGAGACACACCTGCCACCCATGTCTGTGACACACCTGCCGCCCTGTGTCTGTCAGCGTCGCTGCCTCTGGGCCCGAGAGCCTCGCCGGAGAGGAAACACCTGTTCTCACGGGCAGTAGCTGCCTGGAGCCCAGACACCGCCTCCTGACCCAGCTGAGATGACAGGGCGGCAGCGATCCGTGGGCGCCCCGGCCTTCTGGGCCATCCGTGGGCGCGTCGGCCTTCTGGGTGTTCCGTGGCCCGGGGCAGGGCTTGGCCTTGGAAACCAGAAGACTCCCGTGAAATCCAGGCCTAACCTCTCTGTTCGTGAATTGCCTAACTCTAGGCAAGTGCTCCCTCTCTGAGCTTCCACCGTTTTCATCTGTAAATCAAGTTAAACAGTGACACAGTGGTGTGTGGCGGTCGGACCTGCTGACAGCCATCGGCATGGAGACGAGAGCGTCGCCCGCTCCCTCCTCCACGACCCGAGGTAGCCGGGCAAACTAGGGAGAGCCTGCACCCACATGGTGTCACAGCGGCCTTCGGACTGTCCCTCTGCTTCCTCGACAGCAGAGCTGGACATCCCAGTAGGTGCTGTGCTATGTGAGTTGCTCAGGCAAGAGAGACAGTGTGAACTCCGAGCATCGGTGTGAACTCTGAGCATCGGCTGGTTTAAAGCCCCCGCAGCCACCGCCCTGGCCCCCACCGAAAGCCTAGGACTGGGTCCGATGGATTCCCAGGCGTGATGCGCCCCGAGAGCCTGCGCTGGGTCCTTTAAAGCCGATTGGTTCGGGCTCGGAGGGGGACTCAGATTTCTCGCCAGGTTGGCCAAAGGCTGGGCCCATCACCGGGGCAGGAAACCCCGCAGGAGGAATGCTGAAGGTGAGGGGAACGGGCTGATTCAGAGACTCTCTCGGGGGAGGGTCTCACAGAGCAGGTCTTCCTCTGTACTGGGCTCTGGAGCACTCCAGAACCTTCCAGTCAAAACCAGTGAGGAGACTCGAATTCTGCGGGCCTGGGGGTGGGAGGCTGGGACCTGCATTTCGAAGGAGGTCGCTCATGGGTCGGAGGACCGCACTGAGAGCAGCCAGGGTCGAGCGCAAGGAGCCAATGCTTTCCTCCGAACCAGCTCAGGGATGTTGAGAATCGACCTTCTTGCACATGTGTGAGTGTGTTACTGATATTTCCTTTGTTTACACAAAGGATCTGACTGCCAGTCCGTTGTCCCTGTTCATATTGTAAAATAAACCGTTATGTCTCTCTTTGAAGTGTACCTCCAGGTGTGCAAACCAGTGGTTCGGTCATCGCCATCCATTTAACAAGACACTCCAGCGAGCCTGTCCGGGGATCAAATACCACACCCCGTTCCTTCTTCTCACTGAACCCGAATTCCCCGTCAGCTTCCCCATAGAGTCGTGTCCGAAGTGCTGCGTGTTCCTGTGGAAGGCTTTCGTGGTCTCTCTCCCTACTTACCTACCCCCGAATAGGCACATACACCAAACATGTTTTTTATGTAAAATTTCTCACGGCCACAAAGTCTGAATGTTAAAACATTTCTTCTGGATTCATTGATTTGTTACAATTAGTTGGCAACTGATCGAAATAGCACACAATATAAATTTCTGTACACGCTGCATGGAATGGTGCTGGAAGTGCACCTTTTCATGAGATGATTGGTGCTGTGGTTTTAAATTAGCTCCTACATCAAGGATCAACATTACTTGTTGTTAGAATGAGACTTGATGAGACCTCCACTCTTTGTCACGTCTCTGCTTTATTTTTTAAATAGCCAGGTTACTCAATGCCATGAGCACCTGAAAGATACATGCCAAAAGCACATTCTATTCTAGCATCAGACTTATTTTTAGTGGTGTATTAGTGGACATGTTTATTAAATCCTCCTTCAAAGTTATGGGAGGCAAAGGACAGGAAACCAACTAATTATCTCATGAGAGTAAAATCTGGGCAGGTGAGCCCGGCCGGCGTGGCTCAGAGGTTGAGCATTAACCTATGAACCAG
>NW_006295816.1:3800286-3804832 GCF_000327345.1 Myotis davidii
GAGAGCTATGCTTTCGTAAAGATGAGGGTGGGGATGATGGAAAGGAATTGGCATAATGCTGACTAGAAGCACTTTCTTAGGCAGATACATTTTAGGGGAAAGTATACCTGGTAACGGAGGGTTGGGAAATGTGTCCCCTGACCCCGTTGGAAAGTGTGCACACAGACGGGCACCGGGATCCCAGTCTGCAGACGGCCGTGGTGGAGCAGGAGAGAGGCTGGCTGGAGGCCAAGTTATGGGACGGAACCCAGAGGTTTGTCACATGAAACCCTGGTTTGCACAGACCCCAAGGATTCGGGATTTTAGGAGTGAGGTTTGCATCAAAGGAGAGTGTGTCCTAAAGACGGAAAGAAGAAGAGGGGTGAGCAAACCCAGGGCCAAGTAGGCACGAGGGAGGCTGATCCAAACCAAGTGTCTTCAAATCCTCGAGGGCCTCCTCCGTCCATGCGCACAGGAGCGATGGCTTCGTGATGACACCCTCTTATCTGTGTGTTAGCGTCGGTCCCCTGCTCAGCCTCATTCTGGTGGTTTTGTGCGCAGAATGCCGAAAACCCACAATAGGAAGGGAGGGAGGGAGGGGAGAGGGAAGGAAGGAAGGAAGGAAGAGGAAAGGGAGGGAGAGAGGGAGGGAGGAAGAGAAGGAGGGGGGGGGAGTTCAATTTGCTCTGCCTGTCTCCCCTCCTCCTGCTACATCTGAAGCGACCGAGTCCAACGACTTCAGACGCTTCTTTTCAATACCAAGGCGTTTTGATTCTACGAGTCAGTCACATGTTTAAGACGCCGGAAGGGAACTGCGCCACACGTGTCTCGTTTGCCTTTCTTGGGAGCAGATGCTGGCAGAGGCCTGGTCAGACAGGCCGAGTTCACTCTCACAGGGAGACGGAGAGCGAGGGCAGGAGCGCAGGCCACCGATTTGGTGCTGGACCTCTCTCTCCTGCAACTTCATCAAATGACTGGGAAGCAAGTGCTAGAACGCACGGCTGGGGGCGGCCGCCTCAGCCGAACAAGCAGGCAGACAGGCCGGAAGTGAAATCCCGGCCTCAGGGGCACGATGTGTCTCGACACCCCCGGCCCCTGTGCGCCCGTCTGCTGCCGCCTCTCTGGGTGGGAGTCTCCTGCCTGCCCTGCTGGTATCTATGATCAAATACCTCGTGACATTTCCGCTTAAGCAGCAAGATACTGCTGAGAGCGACCGTGGCTCAGTATTTCCCATAGAACTAATAATAATCTGCTGCCTAAGGAACTGGAGCGAGCGGCTGAGGGCGTGTGGGAAGCGTGGGGGACGCTGGGTTTTCCTCGCAGAGAATGGCAGGGCCGGGAGAGACCCCTCTGTTCCCGTCAGTCCAGCCGGGTGTTTTTCTGTTGTTTTCCACGCACGACGTGAGACGCTTGGCGGAGGCCTAGGGACAGGTTCCAGGGGATTGCCTCCATGTCACTGTGCCGCCTCCCCCGCTCTGTCCTGCGTCTCCACGCCTGACCTGGTCTCCACTCGCAGGCTCACCGGTTAAATAGGTTGGAGAAGGTGCTGACACTCCCACCCCGCAAGTCTGCAGGGAGAGGGACGTGGAGCCAACCCGCCACCTCGCTGCGGATCTTGCATGCAGGAGGGCAAAGCCGGGTCCCCCAACACGCCTTCCCTTCTGTCTTCCTTCAGCTGCCCGGGTCTGCGCGGCATTCCACGGGCTTCCTCCTTAAACTGGGACGCAGTGTTGCATGTTTATGAATGTGTCTCGGTAGCTTTTTTACAAAAAAAAATTGTTTTATTGATTTTTAGAGAGGAAGAGGGGAAGAGAGAGAGAGAGAGAGAGAGAGAGAGAGAGAGACAGACAGACATCAAGAGGGAATCACGGATCGGCTGCCTCCTGCACACCCCACACTGGGGATTGAGCCTGCATCCTGGGCATGTGCCCTGACTGGGAATCCAACTGTGACCTCCTGGTTCACAAGTCAATACTCAACCACTGAGCCACACAGCCAGGCTTCTGGTGTGTGATCTCCAGTGTGGTTCTTATTGTCCCCAATCAGGCCTTTCCCTGTGTTACCCGTATTCCTCCCTCTCAGACTCCCCCTTCCCCTTCCACCCTCCCCACTGTCCTTCCCCCCCCTCTTTTCCCCACAGCTTCTCCCCGCTCCTCCTTATGCCCGGCTCCCGGTCCTGGATGCAAGGACAGCCCTGTGCTGGGAGGCCCGGAGGGTGCAGCGTGAGGTGAACGTGAGGCCAGCACGTTTGCTCACACTCGGCCTCTCTCTGCAGCTGCTGCGTGCAGAGCGGGCTCCCTGCCACCCAGGGACGGGACCAGCCAGATGCCTCCGTTGGGGCTGAGCGGATGGGCCACCGACACCCTCTATGGCGCTTGTAGACTCAGCCGGCAGCTGTGGGGTGGGCCATCCATCTCCCTCACGGGGAAGGGGCCCCTGAAACCCGCCTGCTCATCCTCGGAGCCTCCGCCCGCTGCCACCTCTCCCCGCAGTGGCATTTCATTATTGTGCCTTAAGATAGAATCTGGAGACATTCACCAGGGCCCGCGTGCCAGCGTCCTGGGTATAGAATCTCCTCAGATCCTCCGAGGAGGGATCAACAGGAAATTGAAGCCAGAGGGCTGCCTCGCATGATAGCAAAGGAGCTATTTTCTTCCCTGGAGACGGGAGCCAGCCCCGCAGACACCACGCCCAGGTCTCAGCCGTGTTACTAAGGACAGCGACGCTCGGTCTCGGGTTAAAACATCAGGTTTATTTTCTTAACATTAAAGACAAAACGGGCGCCACTCCACACAGCTATTTCAATGGGACCGATCGACCAAACAATGATGATGATAATAATGTCAACTATTACTATTTATTCACACACAGTCTGTGGGCCCGACCACACACGGAGTTTCTCTCTTTATCATCTATCTCATTTAATGCCCAACACAGCCTTGCAAGGAGATATTCTCAGCTGACTTTTAAGAGGACCGCAAAGGTGAGAGAGTGTGGCCACCGGTTTTTCTTCTTAATACTCTACACCTTACGTCTACATGCGGAAGAGCAGACCTCCTCGTCCGCCGTGGGTAGGGATGTAAATGTTGGGGTAGCCGGTTCTGAAACACGAATTAAAATTAAATACAAGCATAATGGCCTTTGGAAAGGAATCTATGCCTATTCTTGTGTGTGTGGGTGTACGTCTATACACAAATACAGTTACATTTATATCGATTTTTTATTTGGACAAAACTTATGGAGGGATCCACATGATTCTCTCTAAGGCAGGGGTAGGGAACACCAGGGTAGGGAACGTCGGGGTAGGGAGTCATGTGGTCTGGCCCTGCCAAGGCATGAGGGGGGAGTTGAGTAAATGAGTGACCACGTAGAGCAGGCTAGTTTTAAGTGGATGATGTGTGTGGCCCGAGAATGATGTTAGAAAACCCACATGGCGTCGGCAGGGAAAGGTTCCCCACCCTGCCCGAAGGAACGGTGCTGGAGGGCGTAGCGAGAAAGAGGGCTATTATTTATAACTCCGTGCTCATCTGAACTTTCGATTTATTATTTTTTTTGCTAAGATCAAATATGATCTTTATGTTATTAAAAAAACCAACTAGTTTAAAAACGAAGTGAAAATGAACATGGTCTTTGAGCCAGCGATTGTATTTTTAGAAACTTCCCTTGAGGAAATAATTAGGCAACTGAACAAAAATATGTAAAGAAAGGTATTCATTGCAGTGTCATTAGAAACCTCTAAATATCTATGCATGATGTTCAGTTACATGTGGTTCATTCATACAGCAGAATGCCAGGAAGTGGTTCTTAGGAGATATGAATAGATACCTGCATGTGGAACCCCCCCCCCCCCCGCCACTCGCAACCAAGACCTTGACTGAACAAGCGAGGAGGTGGGCACAGCCGTTCGGTTCCTGAAACGCCTGTTAAAGTCGTTGGTCAGGTGTGGGCTGAGCACTGGGGGGAGAACGAGATCGCAACACATTCTCTGCCGAAGGAACGTCCAGTGGAGCAAGGAAGATGCAGGCAGGACGGTCTGGAATGGGGGGCGTTGGAGGGGGCGCTGGAGGGGGCGCTAGAGGAAGGCGCGCTGACGGCGCAGACTCCGGGCCTTCTGAGGAGACTAATCAAGCTGAGACCCCTGTGTGTCAGAAAAACATGTTTAGGATTTTCAGAACCGAGGGATAATGGCTGTTTATTGGCCCAGTGCCTCTCCGTTACAGGGGGAAGCGGGGCTGCAGGATGCACCAGACTGAAGTCACCTGTGCCCACCTGAAAGGTGCAAAAGCCAAGCCTGAGACCCAGTGTCCTCCTATCTGGTCCATGGTCCAGCTCCATCCTTTCCCACTGCCCAGCTGCCCGTCTGCCTCCTGCCTGTGCAGAGGCTGCCAGTCCCATCTCCTGCCTGTGTCCTCCCTGCCTCCTCCCTGTGTCCTCCCTCCTCCCATCTCCTCCCTGCCTCCTCCCTGCCTCCTCCCTGTGTCCTCCCTGCCTCCTCCCTGTGTCCTCCCTGCCTCCTCCCATCTCCTCCCTGCCTCCTCCCTGCCTCCTCCCTGCGTCCTCCCTCCCT
>NW_006295816.1:3804862-3811958 GCF_000327345.1 Myotis davidii
CTCCTCCCTGTCTCCTCCCTGCCTCCTCCCTGTGTCCTCCCTGCCTCCTCCCTGTGTCCTCCCTGCCTCCTCCCTGTGTCCTCCCTGCCTCCTCCCATCTCCTCCCTGCCTCCTCCCATCTCCTCCCTGCCTCCTGCCTGCCTCCTCCCTGCCTCTACCTTGGCTCCTTCCCCTGGACCGTTTTTCATTCCCTAGCACTTTGAGAATTTGGAGCAAGGAGCGTGGACGTATTGATTGCAATCCTCTCATTGTCGCAGCCGGAGGGGAAGGTGAAGAGGCCTGAGACATATGGAGGGAGGCGTGCGCCAGAGGACGGCCGGCGATGCCAGCCCACGCGCCACCGGAGCAGGCCGGGTGTCAGCAGGCTCGGAAGCGCGGCCAAGCCTCCTCACCGCGCTGGGCACCCTGTGTGGGCTGAGTCACTCCTCCAGGAGCCAAGGAGACCTCAAGTGCAGGGGAAGTTCCCCAAGTTCCCACGCGGCAGCCTCGGGGATCTGAGAAGTTTCTTTGTCTAAGATGACTTGGGCCCGGCCGCCGTGGCTCAATGGTTGAGCATCAACCGACCCAGGAACCAGGAGGTCACAGTTTGATTCCCTGTCAGGGCACGTGCCTGGGTTTCGGGCTCCATCCCCAGTAGGGGGCGTGCAGGAGGCAGCCAATCCATGACTTTCTCTCATCCTTGATGTTTCTGTCTGTCCCTCCCTCCCCCTTCCTCTCTGAAATCAATGAAAATATGTTAAAAGAAATGACTTGGAATGTCACAACCTAATTAGGTTGGGAACCCACCCAGTAGAGACTTATTTAAGCAGTAGATTCGGTCATAGCTAACACATAGGTCCGGCCCCACGCCCCCTGAGCTCTGTCACCTGCTGTTTACGAAATCCACTACGTTTATCTGCAACCGAGGAGAGCGGTCCACGCCCTCCCCTACCTTAGCCCCGGGAACGTCTATGCAGTGTGGACACCTGTGTCCTCACTCTCCCCTGACCCGCAGGCAGAGCTGACCTGCTCTCTCCCGGGCCCCGCTCTGCCATGGTAGGCTTCTGCGGTGTCCCCTGGGGCAGGGGCTGGCAGCCCCACGTCCTCTCCGTCCCACGTCCCCTGTGCCCTCGGCTGCGGAGCCCACTGTGGCCGAGGTGGACGCTCTCCCCTCCCCACCCGGTGGCGTCCCACCTCTGGAGCCTGGGAATGGCGTGTTCCAGCCGACAGCCCAGCGGGTCCAGAGGTCACCTTGAGCCGACGAGGGAGAGCAGGGGACAGGCCCGCTGGCCAGCCCTCACGGCCGGTGCTGAGGTTCGCTGGGCCTGGTCCCCCACCCCACCAGGCCCCGTGGACTGTGCCCCGCGGCCCATGTAGTCACCGGCTCGTTTGTGGTCCTGGGATGACCTTCCGAATCAGCCACATGCACCACGTCTTTGGGGCAGAGTCTGCTTTTGGGGAAACCCATGAAGCCGCCACATTTTAGGCTTCCCTCGATGTACATGTTTATACGTGTGGCTCCTCCTGGGCCAGAGCTGCTTCGCAGGCGAGCTCACGTCCTCCCTGCCTCTGGATCCTGACCCGCGGCCCCGCACCAGGAGGCTCCAGGGATGTTTCACGTGAGGAAGAACGCGTTCGTCCACATTGTGGTGATGTCATGTTTCCGTCCTGACGCAGCCACCGTGTCCTGCAGCAGGGTGGGGAACCTTGTTCCTGCCAAGGGCCATTTGGATATTTATAACATCGTTCTTGGGCCACACGCAATTATCCACTTAAAATTAGCTACTCTATTTGGTCAAACATCTCATTCACTCATCCCTCATGCCTTTTAAGGGCCAGAACATAATTTTCAGGGCCTTATACAGCCCACGGGCCAGACATTCCCGACCCCTGTTTATAGGCACTTTGTAGTACAATTCTTTTATAAATTAAAAGTTTAAGAGTCTTATAGTGATCCTCATTTCTTACTGAGGTAACCAGAATTCCCCATTCCTCTTATTGACCCAGAGAAGAGAGAATGTCTGGTGCTTTTCGAGTTGTTTTACTGCCTTTTGCCTAAACCAGGATAGAATCTGGGTCTCTTCTTCTTGGTCTAGAATAAATCTTAAGCCTGTTTTGGATGTGAGCCATCTGTAAGTGATGCTGATACCGATGGGTATTAGCATGGGGACATTGTTAATACACGGAGGGCTCCCTTCTCATTGTTTACTTAAATGTCTTTTTAAAAATGTATTTGCCTCTGAGAATAATTCAAATTCGTTTTTCCTCAAGGGACTATAGTCTTTAAATATCTTCAGCCGGAGAAAGAGCTCACCCACCAATTGTGTGTCGTTTTAAGATTTTTCAGGAAACCGGCAACTCTTGGACAATATTATTAAACCAATAATTTATTCCAGTTTTTATCCCGAATCAGCGAGGAGGATATCTGTGGTCAGTGAGCTCTTCCTCCATCATTTCGGTTTTCTTCCCCCAAAGTTATGCACGTTCCGTTGTCTCAGCAGTGAAAACAGTCCCAGCCTGCACGCTGATGACGCGGTCACTTCTCGCAACGCATTCTGGAAGGATGGAAAGAACACAGCAGGAGCTCAGCTGGAGAAAGATGGACCGGGCGATAGGGACAACTTCTCATGAATATTGACTTACTAGACAACATTCTCATGTTGACTTATTAGACAACAGTGTCCTGGTTATCCTCCTTGCTCCACACCACAGTAAGGGATAGTATGTATAGTCATCAGGGCAACGAAAACTTCACAGGAGGGTTCGTAAATACTTTGTATCAGAAACATTGCTGTTATGAGATGTTACTTTTAATAAATCGTTCTCATAATCACATATCATTGAGTTCTGGGTACCCCATTTAAAAATATATACATATTTTATAGATTTTAGAAAGGAAGGGGGAGGTAGAGAAGAGATAGAAACATCAATGATGAGAGAGAATCATGGATCAAGCTGACTTCTGCAAGCCTCACCCTGGGGATCGAGCCTGCAACCCGGCATGTGCCCTGACCGGGAATCCAACCATGACCTCCTGGTTCACAGGTTGATGCTCAACCACTGAGCCATGCCGGCCAGGCTGGAGAATTTATTTTTCATTGAAATATATGATGAGTCAAATATAGAAAAACTCAATAGACTTTGTGCAGCTCAGGATCGAATTGTAAAAGGCTTTAGAGGAAGAACATAAATGTTGATATGGGACTTTTCAGCCACGACTGAAAAGGAGCTGGAAATGCATGCTTATTGGCACTATGTGTTAATCCTCACCCCAGGAGTGAGGGCATTTCTCCACTGATTTTTAGAGAGAGTGGGAGGGCAGGGGAAGGGGAGAGAGAGTGGAAGGGAGAAGGAAGGGGGAGAGAAACAGCCACATGAGACACATTGATTGGCTACCTCCCACTCGCACCCCACCAGGCACTGAGAATCGAACCCACAACCCTTCGGTCCCAGGGCTGACGCTCTAACCACTGAGAAATCTGGCCAGGGCAGAAACTCATTATTTTTATATTCTAGGTCCGAAAGGAAAAGGTTGGCATCACAGTAACATAACCAATTAGCTTTTAAGAGTTAGCTCTGAGGGGTGTGGTGGTAGGTGTTGGCGGCACCGATTCTGATCGGCCTTACTTAATGTTGCTCTTGCTCCTGGGCGCCTCACGAATAAGACCTTCCTGTTGCCCCCGGTGAACACACAGAATGGCATGTGGTTGCGTGTTCAGTGTGTAATTTCCCTTTAAGGATTAAAAATGTGTATCTCCCAAAGAGCTGGGAAACTCTTTCTGAGAGGACAAAAATAGAAATGGGACATGGTGATTTATTCCAACAACTCGCACGAACCGTGTTGTAAAGAAAACACATGTCGGAGATGTTCAGTTTTCCCTAAGAAAAATAGATTGTCCTGTGCTAACAGATGGCCGCGATAATGTATTCCTACAGCTCGGATCCGCCAGTGGTCCCAAAGGCAAAAAAATGAGAATCATGATTTTCATCCAGCCCTTGTGGCTCAGTGGTTGAGCACTGACCTAGGAACCGGGGGGGTCAGTGTTTCATTCCTGGTCAAGGGCACATGCTCAGGTTGTGGGTTCGATCCCCAGGAGGGGGTGTGCAGGAGACAGCCCATCGAGGATTCTCTCTCATCATTGATGTTTTTCTCTCTCCCTCTCCCTTCCTCTCTGAAATCAATAAAAACATATTTTAAAAAATAAGAATTTTTGCCCTGGCTGGTGTGGCTCTGATGGAGCGTTGGCCCACACACCGAAGGTCACAGGTTGGATGCCCAGTCAAGGGCATCTACCTGGGCTGTAGGTTCAATCCCTGGCCCCAGGCAGGGTGCATGCACCCCTTTCTCTCTGTCTCTCACCCTCTCTCCCTTCCACTCTCTAAAAATCAATGGAAAACTATCCTGGGGTGAGGATTAACAACAGCAACAATAATAATAATTTTCTCCTTTGGAAGAGCTACCATCTCCCTTCTTGTGAGGTTCTTGACAAGCTGAAGCGTCTAAGATATAATCCCTGTGTTCATCTTTTTCACCATCAGGGAGTGGCGCTGCTGTGGCCACTCAGTTACTCTCAAGGTGACATTTTTGCCGGAAAAAAATGTTTCGCTGGGTTGTACCCAAGGGATCGGGCTGGATTCCCTGTGTTGTGCGCGGCCAGATGTTCCCTGGCAGAGTGCGTGGCTCGGTTCTGATTGGCACCTTCTGTATCGGACACCATGACCTGTAGGGCATTAGGGTTTGGGGCTGAGATTTCATTTCAGTGAATATGTCTTTGGGTCCCTCTTCTGTGCCCGACATTAGGGACAAGGACTGTGGTGGCAAAGAAGAGTGAGGCCTGGTGGAGTTTAGGGGGGCGCAGTTAATCTGGGGGTGACAGGGGTGCCTCACGCGCGGACTGTACTGGACAGCTGACACGTGGAAAAAACCGAGCCCGACGCTGTGCGGCTCCGGGGGGATTAGGCACGGGTTTCAGGGACGCAGGTTGAGTTACAGCATCTGTTCCTGGGCGGGGAGTGTGGCCTTGGGTGGAGAGCGCCATTTCCTCAGACGCACACGTGCATCCGTCGGGTAAATGGCAGCGTGCAGCAGGGCACGGCCCGGGCACGGCGCAGGCGCTCCGGCAGAGTGACGAAGCTCAGACGGGTTCCTTATATCTCCAGGGAGTCTGTGGTGGACGATTCTAGAATTCCAGAGAACGAGCGGGACTCTTACTATCTATCTATCTATCTATCTATCTAGATATATATGTTTTAATACATTGTATGTACTTATTTTTCTTGTTAATCCTCATCCGAGGACATTTTTCCATTGATTTTTAAAGAGAGTGGAAAGGAGAGGGAAGGGGGGGGAGAGCGGGAAACATCAGTGTGGGAGTGACATCGATTGATTGCCTCCCTCAACTAGGGCCGGGAATCGAACCTGCAACCGAGGTACATGCCCTTGACCAGAATTGAACCCCGGACCAAACCGGCCAGGGCTCTTACCTGCATGTTTACCCTCTGTGCCACCACAGAGTTTGGCATAGGGCTCGAGGTCTTTAAATCACGTCAATAAGTAAATGAGACTTGTGTCCCCTCCAGGATCACCCATCAATAATGATCGCGTGAAAGACGTGGCGTTTAGGACACAGACACCCTCGTTTCCAGTTCCGTGTTTAGTGACAATGTGATTTCAGCGTCTTTTTAAAAGCTTTCTTGCCTGCCACCTAAAGAAAAAACACCTCAGTCGTTGCCAGGAGCACGGGCTTCCTGTCATGTCACAGGGTGTCAGCGTTCGGTGGCTCGCGGGGTTACTCAGAGCTTCCAGGGAGCCCTCGCTTTCATTCTCCAAGCCCGGTGGGGTCCTCCGGGAACCCGCTCATCCCCCTTCGCCTGCATCGCTCTCCGCGTCTTGCTCCTTATTCCCGAGTCCTCTTGCTTCCAGACCGTTCTCCCTGCTTCTCCCCTTTCTTCTCGAAGTGAGCATTGCTATTCTCTGTTTCCTCTGCACCCCCCTCCCCCACACTCATCCAGGCGGTAATGGACGGTGCCCAGGGCTCCTGGAGCCGCCCCATGTGCAGACGATAAGTACCCTCACGCCCCGTGCTGGCAGCCTGCCAGGCCTTTTGCGTCTCCTCCGCGTCAGTGCTGCTCAGACGCCCTCACCTTGTGCCGTTGTTCCCGGCTCAGGTGAGGACGCGGAGGATCGGAGAGGGAGGCATCTCCCGGGGCTGCCCAGCTCATGGTGAGGAGCCGGGCGTGAGCCCCGGCCTTCCTCCATCCTGCGGTGTGTGTCCGCGAGAAGGTAGGGTTGGAGCCATGAGCAGGTAGAAAGGAGAAGTGGGAATGTGTGCTGTGTTTCGAGTGGGGTTATCTTCGCCCAGTGACCGGAGTAGCTTCCAAGTACAGCGGGGCCTTGACTTACGAGTGTCCCGACTAGCGAGTTTTTTGAGACACCAGCTGTCTCTCGGCCGATTTTTTGCATTGAGTTGATGGAGTAATTTGAGTTAACGAGCTCCTTAACGAGCTCGGTCTCGGAACGAATTAAACTCGTAAGTCAAGGCCCCACTGTACAGTGCACCCCGCACACAGGGCCAGATCTCACGCCCGGGGCCTTGCAGATGCCCTCCTGCCTCAGGGTGGGTGAGTCCCCATCCGGCCAGGAGGTTTCCCCGAGGTGTTAGGCCGGCCTCCTAGTCTCGGGGCACAGAGTGGCGCCCCGACTGGCTCCAGGCCGCCCAACGGGGTGGCAGCGTGGAGGGGCCGGAGGCCAGGCTTCCCAAGGATCACACTGTTCCTGGGAGGTGAGGACGAAACCCTGCACATTCCCCCTGAGTAGGCACTCTCCTCAAACACAGGGCACAGCAGAGAAGATAGATGTCTTGTGAGAGTTCCCCGTTTTTAAAAAGTCTTGATTGAAGATCAGGACTTGTTGATCGAGCATTTCTGAGCTCCGTGGAGACCAGCGCTTTCTCAGTCCACGTTTCCCCGGATCATTTCGGGACGTCTATCTCAGCGAGCGCTCTTTTCATAAAATATTTGCACGCCTTCTGATCGCAAACATTCACGTTAGCAGGGGCCACCGACCTGGAATTTACTTAACCCACGTGGTTGGCTTTCCTGGGTCCGGCCAGCAGGA
>NW_006295816.1:3812011-3825741 GCF_000327345.1 Myotis davidii
GCCGGTGACCGCCGGGGAGGGACAAGGGAAGAGGGACGAGGGAAGGGCGAGTCCAGCTGAGGCTCATCTGGGCCCGGCCTTCCTCGGGAGCTGGCCTTGAAGCGCCTGCAGCAGCGCGGCCACCTGCGAATGAGCGATGGCGGCACATTTCCCTGAGACGTGATGCCCAAGCCCCGCTCAGTCCTTTTCACTGCCAAGGACTCGGCCAGTGTTTCTCGGATGGGGCGCAGCAGACCGTAGGCTTCTGGGTTTCTGGGAGGGATGGGTTCGGCCTTGCTGCCAGGTTGGAAGAAGCTGTGAGGAGCTGCCTCCGTCTCAGTGCGGGCCACCTGTGGGAGGGGCAGGGCGGGGCGGGAGGGGAGGAATGGGACGCAGTGGGGTTCAGCAAGGCCTCCCCCATCCCTCTGGGAGCTGCAGGGGTGCTCAGGTGAGGAAGGGGCGGGCCGTTGTGCCCCCACAGAGGTTGGTGGCTCCCCTGCTGGCCAAGGGCAGTTCAGCTTGAGGGGCACTCAGCCTAGTGGGGATCCAGTCCAGGGTGCAGTTCAGCCTAGGACGCTGCTGTGAGCGGTCAGAAGCCTGCACAGCTGGAGCGATGAGTGTCTGGGTGCCGAGGGGCCCCCGGAGGTCCCCCCGCCCCTCCAGCTACAGCCTGAGTCAGACGAGCCGAACCCCAGCGCTGGGCTCGCCCTGGCTATGAAACCGCAGCTGGAAAGCCCTCTGCTGTGGGCTGTGCGGGTGCCACGAAGACGCCGGCTCCAGCTCTGATGGCTGAGCGCCCCTCTGCTCCCCTGCCCACCTGCCCGCGCCTGGACCGGCCCCAAGGAACCTGGACATTCCTTCCCTTGGCTCCGGGAGGGGGGGGGAGTTCCAATCAGGCGAAGTGGGCCTGTGGGTGGGAATCCTTACCCTCACTCCCCCACAACCATGGCGAAAACCCATGTGCGCACCGGCTTCCCACCTGCCCGCGCTGCCCAGAAAGCCTTACTGTGTGAGCGGTAACCCTTCTCACAGCCTCCCGGTGTGTTTAAGTGTGTGTGAGTGTGTGTGTGTGTGTGAGTGTATGTGTGTGTGAGTGTGCGTGCGTGAGTGTGAGTGTGTGTGTGTGGAGGTGTGTGAGTGTGTGGGTGTGTGAGTGTGTGTATGTGTGTGAGTGTGTGTTTGTGTATGTGAGTGTGTGTATGTGTGTGAGCATGTGTGTATGTGTGTGAGTGTGTGTTTGTGTATGTGAGTGTGTGTATGTGTGTGAGCATGTGTGTATGTGTGTGAGTGTGTGTTTGTGTATGTGAGTGTGTGTATGTGTGTGAGCATGTGTGTATGTGTGTGAGTGTGTGTTTGTGTATGTGAGTGTGTGTATGTGTGTGAGCATGTGTGTATGTGTGTGAGTGTGTGTTTGTGTATGTGAGTGTGTGTATGTGTGTGAGCATGTGTGTATGTGTGTGTGTGTATGTGTGTGTGTGTGTTTGTATGTGAGTGTGTGAGTGTGTGTGTGTGTGTAATCAGTCCTGACACACGGACCAAATTGTGGACATCGGACATTAAACAGCACCCCATCCTCCACCCGTAGATGCCACCAGTACCCTCTTTGCCCCAATCGTGAGAACCCTAATGTCCACAGTCGTTGCCCGATGCCCTGGGGCACGAGGCCGCCCCGGAGGAGAACCGCGGATCGCGTGTAAAGGAGCTTTGGCGAGAGGCACATGGGTGTGGAGACTGAAGGCCCGTGTGCCGCTCCAGGCACTTCGGTGTGGAATCCAGAGGAGGCCGCGGCGCCCCGGATCCTCCTGACTCAGCCGGGTGGGGAGGTGGTGCAGTGTGCGGCGTGATGGATGAGGACGCCTGGCTTTCTCCTTCCCGGTGCGGCGAGGTCGGAGGGGGTGGTCTGGTGAGAACACAGGCCCGAGGCTTTCAACTGTTTATTTACTGGGGTTTGGAGGCACATACAATCCCCGCGGCCAGCACCGTGGGCTGAGGTGGCGATGTGCCTCTGCCTGCCTTTCCACGTGCGTTTTAGGAAGTGGAAGGAGGCGGGCGGGTGTAGCTGGTTTTAATCACTGGTGTTCTGACCTCCCCTCGGGGGAGCGACGAGGCGATTTCAAAGATCAGAAGCTCAGAGAACAGAGAGCAGAGTCGCGGAGGTGGAAGGAGCAGCTTTTATTTATTTACTTGTTTTCTTTTTTAAAAAAAATATATTTTATTGAATTCAGAGAGGAAGAGAAAGGGAGAGAGATAGAAACATCAGTGATGAGACAGAATCATCCATCGGCGGCCTCCTGCACGCCTCCCACTGGGGATCGAGCCCACACCCGGGCCTGTGCCCTGACAGGGAATCGAACCGTGACCTCCTGGTTCATAGGTCGATGCTCAACCACGAAACTACGCGGGCCGGCCGGCAGGAGCAGCTTTTAAATGAGTGAGTCCTGCGGATGTTTTTGCTGACGACTGGAGACCACAGAATCCCGCTTCTTACCTTGGTGGCCTTAATTTTTAAACCCACGCTTCCTCTATCACGGGGGCTGTGACAGGGAGGGACGGTACACAATTGCATTAGGCCTGCCCGACCCCGACTCCCAAATATTCACTCGGCAAACGGAAGACACCTCCCAGCGCTCCTGCGGGGAACGGATAACACGATTCTCAGGATTTGGGAGAAACGCCTCTATTTCAGTCGTGCCATTAAGCAAACATTTTCAGGGAATAATTCATCCGTAAAGTACTTCAGCCTCAACACATCCCGATGTGATTTCAGCCTCCCATGTTTTTGGTTTGGCCGAGTCAGGCTGGTTTTATTAAAGAGAAAGCGGCTTTTAAAGGGGAAATGAGTAACTCACCCGTGAGGATGCTGTCCTCTGGTGGGCGCCAAAGTGACAGCGAGCGACACCCCATCTGGAGCTCGGACCCGCGCTGGGAACCGCCGCGAGGTCGCTCAGCGCTGCGACTTCTCTGGACGGGACTCCCTGTGCTGCTGGGAGTGGAGGCCACGCGGTCAGAGTGAGGACACGGGACATGGTTGTGAGGACACGGGACATGGTTGTGAGGACTGGGACAGATCTCAGGGGCCATGCAGAGGGCACGGGCACTGGTTGGCCTTCGGGGAGCCAGAGCTGGCAGAGCTGGGCCCGCCTAGGCCTTGGGTTCGCTTCATTTCATTCCCGTCCACTAGGGGTTACTTTTCTTGGGAAACCCCTGTGGCCATCCAGGGTCCAGTCCTTCCCCTTAGCCTCGCGTGGTTGCGGGTCCGGAGCCTCAGCGTTAGATTCCTATCGGCTCAGCCGCGGAGTCCCGGCAGGTGGGAGGGGGAGGCCGTTTCTGGGAATAACGCAGGCACCGCTGTCACTATGCTTACCGCGCTCTCAGCCGCAGGGGCCTCATCCAACCAGTGCCGCCCTCACCACCCCGATGGGTCATGCATCCAGGTCCCCACTGGCTCCCCACCCTTTGTTTGGGGACCACATGGGGTGGGGTCCTGGGGAGCATGGGACGAGGGGGCTCTGGGTATTCAATGGCCATCAGGCCACTACTCAGTCGGCTTCCAATGCGTTACCTGCCCCCAGGTGAGGTCCCAGCTCCTCCCCTGCTTCAGGTACATCTTCTGCTCCTCCGTCTGATCATATTTCTACTCCCTCCTCTCCCTTTCTAGCCCAGTTTTGCCAGTTCTTACAGAAAAGCACATTTTTCTGTCTCCGACATCAGCCGGCGAGTTATTGGAGTCTCTGTTGAGTGGGAGCTGGCGATCCAGGAGAGTTATGTCACCGCCAAACACTTACTCTAGCGCGGTACCTACTTGTAACTGAGGCAGTGGCGGGGGGACTGGAAACATCATGGATGAGGCCCACATGTGCTCCGAATGCGACCCCCGTCGCCCCATTTCACAGGTCAGAAGCTCCCGCAACCCGATCATGCGCCCTGACCAGGAGTGGAACCATGACCTCCTGGTCCCTAATAGGTCGACGCTCAACCACTGAGCCACATCAGCCAGGGAAGGACCATCGCATTTCATCAGCTGCTTTGCTCTGAGAATTGCACAGGCCCCTCCCATGACCCGCCAAGAAGAGAACTGTATGCGGGATGTGTCCTTGTGCGATTTGTTCCGAGTTGTTGCCGGGAAGTTAAAAGCCCCTTAAAATGATGCTCTGGAGAGCCGTGGGCTGGTCGCACACCTGCCCACATCTCACTGCGCGTTACGGAATAGAATGACGCTAAGGTTCCCGAGGCCGATAGAAAACCCTCGCATTTCCCCCTAAGACATTAAGTCCCTTTGAGGTAGAGCAGGACCCTGGTCTCACGTCATTCTAGAGCAGCTCAATAGAGACGCCAGCGTCGTCAACGGGCGACATTTCAGAGAGAGGCAGCCAAGAGCTGCCAAGTGACAGGAACGCACGCTGAGCTAATTAAACAAGCACGCGCTAAGGTGTTTCGTTTTTGTTGTAAGTCAGCGGACAATCAAGACACTGAAAGCCGCACAATGAGATCCCAATGTGCCCCGCGGAACCGTGCCCGCGGCTGCGCGCCCAGGGTCCAGCGCGCTGTCATGTTCAGTGACCACTGAGGGACTGTCCCAGCCTCCGGAACTAGTGTGGGAGGCGGGAAGCGGTGGGAGGCGGGAGGGACCAGGAAATGGGAAGCTCTGGGCGTGTAGGTCTCCCTTCCAGGTGGCAGAGCCCAGACGCTGATGTTCTGGCCTCGGCGCTCCAGGTTTTCGGCGTACAGGGAAAGGTTAGGCCCAGAGAGCGGCCGTGTGTAAATGAATGGAGTCGGGGAGCACAGGTGACAGACCTCTGGGGACTGCCCTGACCCCGAGGCGGCCCCACCTGGAAGGGGTCACTCCCTCTCCACCCAGCGGGCGGGTTCCACTCAGGAATAAGGACCTAGAGTTGCCCGATCTTTCACATTTTCAAGAGAAAGCCAACTCTTTCAACTTGAACATTTTCCTGATTTTAATTATTATTCTTTTTAAATCCTCATCCCCATTGGTTTCTAGAGAGAGTGGAAGGGAGGGGGGAGAGACACAGAGAGAGAGACATCGCTGTGAGAGAGACACAACCGAGGTACGTGCCCCTGACGGGAGTTGAACCTGGGACCCTTCAGTCCTCAGGCTGACACTCTATCCACTGAGCCAAACAGGCTAGGTTCCAATTTTTAAATGTTAGCAATTAATTCAAAATAATTTTTTTTTAAAAAGCAAGTCCAACAAATCTGTCTTCAGACTAGATCTGGCCCCACGGGTCAGTAGCATTTTACCTCGTGGCTAGGTGATTGTTACGATTTTAGTCATCGCTGGTTCTTTGTTTCACCTCATGTCCGAAGCTGAGATTGCCACGGTTAGGAAATGATCAACTGATGTGGGAGCGACCCTGACCTCTCCCCAAATACCTCTCTCCCTGAGGAAGTCTGAGCTGACCACGTTCCGCGCAGGAATGGCCTATGAATATCGCTTCCTGGAATATTTGAAGGATAATTAATATGCGAGAACCACGCAGACATCTGGAACTTCCCCTCAGCACAGACAGGCGGACGGAAGCGAAGCGCTCGTCTCCCTTAGGGTGTCTGCTCGGTGGATCCCGCACCACCTTCCCCTGAGCTGCTTTCGCGGACTGTGTGCCCTTAATTGAGTGTTGACAGCTTAGAACTAACGGGAAGGGCGGCTTGCTTTCCCGTCATGCATCCCTCGCTGCGGTCTGGGTGTCCATTTACAATGAGTCGACTGTCTGCGAACAGTCGGAGCCTTTTATTATTGCCGACAGATCCTGGGTGACTCCCCTCCCCCCCACATTTGCACCATGTAGATGGATTCTTTTTATGTTTATTCAGCTGAAACGTGCGTGCCCGGGAGAAATGGAAATGGTCCGCCACTTGTCATTTTCACCTGGCCGTGCCTTTAAATAATGCCCGCTTTTTGATTGAATATTTGCAACAATCGTTTATTGATACGCTTTATCTGCAAGCAGCCTGGGGTGATTACACTGACCTTCTCCCGCCGGCTCCCGCTCCCGCTCTGGCTCTCCGGGTGTGAGCGTCCCTCCATCCAGCCGGGAAGCCTGCGGGGTGTCGGGGTGGGAGGCCGCCTCTCCTCCAACCAGGGCACGATTCTCCAGCTGCAAACGGGGCGAAGCAAAGGCAACGAACCCCCACAGCATACCCTTGCCCCACGCCCTGCGAGGACAGTGACATTAGCCACGGTGCCGGCAGGGGTTCCCGGTGTGCCACGGCGGTGGGGGCGCGACGCAGGTGTGGGTTCACATGGACGAGAAACAGGTTAAACGACCTGCTGGCGGACACCCAGGCAGACGCCCCGCCTCCCTCCTCAGCACATTGTCTCGGACTGAAGGGTGGATTCTCCTTTCCTCTTGGGACTTCCCACCAAGCCATTGCCCTGTTAGAAGTGCCTCGAGAATGTTCTTCAGACAGGTAGCTCCTTACCTGGGGAGGTTTAGACAAACAGTAGCCTGGGAGAGGGGTTGAGACAGGTGACCTGGGGAGAGGGGTTGGGACAGGTGACCTGGGGAGAGGGGTCGGGACAGGTGACTTGGGGAGAGGGGTTGAGAGAGGTGACCTGGGGAGAGAGGTTTGCATCTCCACTTCCGTTGCAGCTCGTGAACCCGTGGCCAGGTGACATTCCCATGTCTTCCTCTTCTGAGAGGGATGACCCCTGAGGTCCTCCTGGGTGGAGCAGCCAGGCGTGGTGCAGCGGCGTCAGGAGCGGGGCAGGGAGAAGGCGCCTCCAGATGGAGAGCGTCTGATCACATTTCAGACCTCAGCGCCCAGCCTGGCACACGTGGCCGCGCTGCTGCGTGAAATGATCCATCGCAGACAAGAGTGTGCTAAACTGGCTCCACATTAAATGTTCATTGAGGCCCATGGCCTATGAAGAATGCAGTGCGGCCAAGACAGACCTTAAAGTCAGCTGAGCAAAACATAATAAGAGCAAAAAAACAAATGCAAGTTTAATGTCTAACGAGCTTTACTGTTTGTAATTAAAGTCCACTTTATCACTCCGCACTCATTGACGGAGTCTAAGCCCGCGGAGCTCTGAGGTTCTTTACGGCAATCGATAACCCATTACAATAGCGACGCCAACTCCGGCCTCGTTATCCGCAGCAGAATAGGAGCGGGGGAGGCATCCAATGAGGTGGCAGATGCCAGGTCAGTGTGGCGCAGTGGTTGGGTGCTGACCTATGAACCAGGAAGTCACGGTTTGATTCCCGGTCAGGGCACATGCCTGGGTCTGGGCTCCATCCCCAGGATGGGGGCGTGCAGGAGGCAGCCAGTCCATGATTCTCTCTCATCATTGATGTTTCTCTCCCTCTCCCTTCCTCTCTGAAGTCAATAAAAATAAATTAAAATAAAGTAAATACCACTCAGGGAAAATGCCAGTCAGAGTTGCTCCTTAGCCCTCCCTGTTCTTTCTCAGCTTGAACTGTAGGTTTGTTCTCTCTCAACACTTCGCCTTTAAGGGCTCTGAAGAGCGGGTCATTGAGTTTTATGGCGTTTTACACGGTTCCCTCCAAGCGCGGCCCCTTTGCGGCAGCCTTGGGAAGTGCCTGCCCGTTGTCTCTGTTCCGTAATGCTCTCGAATTCCCTCCATGGGACCTGCTTCCCCAGGCGGTCTCATCGGGAGCTGGGGGGTGTCCTTGTCCTTGGACGCCCTGTATCGAGTCTTCTGTGCGCCCCCTCCTAGAGCAGACGGGGAAGAGCCACACGGGGCACCTGCCGCCCCACGGGACTGACGCACCCCACATTCCCCAGCACAGACCCCGAGACAGGAGGGATGCCAGTCGCGTATTCCGGAGGAAAAGAGAACATCAGTCAGGCCCTAGCCCGTTTGGCTCAGTGGTCTGCGCTTCAGCCCATGGACTAAGCAGTTGCCAACCGGTGGTCCGTGAGGTCCGGAAGGTTGGCGACTGCTGGACTAAAGGGTCTCTGGTTTGATTCCAGTCAAAGGCCTGGACCTCGGCTGCAGACTCGAGCCCAGGTCAGGGTGTGCAGGAGGCAACCAATGGGTGTGTCTCTCTCGCATCGATGTTTCTCTCTGTCTCTCCCCCTCTCTTCCACTGTCTCTAAAAATCAATGGGGAAAAATATCCTCAGGTAAAGATTAAAGGAAGAGGAAGAGGGAGGAAGGAAGGAAGGGAGAGAGAGAAAGAGAGAGAGAGAGAGAGAGAGACTGTCTCAGGAATTTGGGGATGAACAACCCCAATGCCCACACCAACCATGGCTAACATTTATTGAGTCGTAAGGAAGACGAGCCAGCCAGCGGGTAAGGGAGGCGGGTCCTCTCTCCAGGTTACCGGCCCCTGAGTGCCGTGCCTCTGCCCGAGTCCCCCTGCACAGGAGGGCGGTGTATGAACACCTGGAACACCTGCAAAGACTCCGCGAGCCTTGCATTTCTGTTTCCTGAGTCACCGCTAGGCTCCCCCGCCCCGTGGGCTCCGCGGCCCTTCTGAGGGACAGTGAATCGGGCGATGGCTTCATACCCGCGAGTCGCTTTTCACGGCTGTGGCCTGTTTTCCTCGCGTAACGCGACGTGGGGAGCTCGTAGTTGCATCTGAAATCCTTCTGGGTTTGCGGCGGCCTGGCTCCACCGACGTTTCTCCCGGACACGTGGTAATTCTGCAACTTGTCAACATTCAGCGCAACTCCAAGTATCAATCGTTCTCTTTCAAAGCCCCTGCGGGCTGTTGGCACCGGCCACTGGGGAACGGCTGCTGATGGCGATGGAAGGGCTCGGCCCCGCTTCCTCTGCATCAGCAGCTCTTTGCTTCTCCCCCTCTCTAGGGAGGAGCTCACTCCTGCCAGCGGCCAGTGCTGGGGAGCAGGTGTATCCGAGATTTCTCCTGGAGAGGCAGCGGCCAGGCTGCCAGAGCTTATGTGGGGAGAGGAAGCCACCTCCGCGTCCCTCCAGGCCAGTGGTTCTCAACCTTCTGGCCCACTGCTCCAGGCTTCTGTTGAACTTGGGCTGGTCACAATGGGGGCGTGGGAGGGGAGGGAAGAGGGATGGACGCAGAGAGCGGGAGAGGCAGCCTCGGGCCGGGAGGGGAGGAAGGCCAGGAGGGGACCAGGTGGAGACGTAAATCAGGGGCTGGCGGGCAGCAGGGCTGGCGGACATCTGGCTGCGGCGTGCTGGTTATTTATGGAGCACCTGCGAGCACCGCCCCCCACGGCCATGGGGGTGGGGGCCTGGCTGACACAGAGACCCGTTTCCTGCCTCGGGTCCCAGATGGAGGCGCCCCATCCACCTTCACATCCTCCTTGCAGGCCGAGACTGGGTCTCTGGCTCACCCCATCTCCCGTCACCTGTCCTGGGTTCAGATCACAGCAGTAACATTGAATCATGACTCGCTAAGGAACGGATGGACGAGTGGGTACAACAGACTGCGTGTGACCAGCTACGGGGCCCCTTACCGGATGCCCACATAACCCCCTGCCAGCTAAATCCGCAGACGTCGGCCACGCCTCGCCTTCTCCGGGGCAGGACGACGCCACGGAAAAGGCAGCCCCGCCCCTCCGTGGCTGTGCAGTGTGTCTGCCCCTGGCCGGCCACGCCTCGCCTTCTCCGGGGCCGGACGACGCCACTGAAAAGGCAGCCCCGCCCCTCCGTGGCTTGTGCGGTGTGTCTGCCCCTGGTGACGATGTTGGGGGCCGGCGTCTCTCGTCTGCGCAGGTAGCTCTCCTCACACAGGTGACCCCAAGATCCAGCTCACTGACCTCACGTCTCAACTACATTCTCCCAAACCACTTACCAGAACCCCCTGCCCAGGCTCACCGGGCGCCGCCTGCCACGGGTGAGGCTGAGGCGTCCTGTCAGTCACGGACGTCGGTGAGGACCAGGTTGGGAGGGGGCGTCACTGAGTGTCAGCGCCGCGGACGAAAGCTTACAGACTCCGGACATCACCCCACGCCGCCTGCCTCTCAGCAGCCTCCCTCCCAGCCTCCAGGCCACACATTGTATATATAATTTATTTATTTTTGGTTAATCCTCACCTGAGGATATTTTTCCATTGATATTTTTAGAGAGAGTGAAGGGAGGGGGAGAGACACAGAGAGAGAAACATGGATGAGAGAGAGACACATCAGTTGGTTGCCTCCTGCACATGCCCCGTCTGAGACTGGGTTTTGAGCCTGCAGCTCAGGTACACATGCCCTTGACCCGGAATCGAACCAGGGACCCTTTAGTCCAAGGCCGACGCTCTAGCCACTGAGTTGAACGAGCTAGGGCCACATGTTCGAAAGCCATCCTGCTTTCACCAGCAGAGCGGTAGCTTTTACGTTATTATAAAGCAGTGCTGGGCGGTCAGCACGCTTCCTCCCTCCCTGTGTTCTCCCGGGTCTCCGACCCTGCTTTCCTGGGCCCAGGGGACACAGTGGGGGTCTGTGGCCTGCGGGCGTTGGGGGGCTTCTTCGGGGTCCCCATGCGATTAGAACCCTCTGTCTTCTCACTTCGCTTCTCCACACTCCTTTGCTGCATCAGGAAAACGCGCCACATCCTGCTGTCTTGTGCGTTTGGGCCCAGAACCCGGCTCATAACCCGGCGCTCGCTGCCTCTCATCGCGGCCGACGGGAGGTGGACGCTGTCTGGGAATTTCATGTCCTTCTGAGGCGAAAGCGATGGAGCTCCTTCGGGCTTGTTAGCAAGCCCTGAGCGTGTGCCGTGCTCATGCTGCCGCCGGCGTCTGCATGTTCCTCTCCTGCGTGGAGGCTCCCGCCCGAGACACGGGCCCGGCTTTGTTCTGCGCACACCTGTTCGAAGGCCCTGCGCGGCCGCTCATGGGTGTTGTCTGAGCTGGGCGCTGGCTGTGCGGGGCGTGAGGACCTGCGGGGGGGCATTGGTTAGGAATATTCTGGATGTGATTTATTCCTTATTTGCTGGCTTATTCACTTGTTCTTCAGTTCCGCTTTCTAGACGGGGACACAGGCTGAGGGAAGTGAAGGGAATTGTCGCAGACCCTCGGGGCACCGTGCGTGGCATCCGCAGACCGAGGTTTACCATCTCCGCGTTGGCCCCGCCCTTCTCCCTGCCTCACCCACGGGGCCCAGCGAGGCCTCCCCAGCCATCTCTTCCCCGTGGAGGGATTTATTTTTCCTGATTTAGCTCAAGGGCTATCAGAATGCACAGTTACTGACGGAGCACCGGAGAGCCCGGGCGTTGGTGCTGGGTTAGTGTCAGAAACGAAAGGCGTGTCTTGAAATAGAGGCTCAGGACACCGGGAGGGAAGCCTTACCCGAGCAGGAAGGGGCCCGAGGAGACGGCGGAGCAACTGGAAGCCTCGTCGCTGGACTTCCCCACGGATGGGACGGGTCCAGTGGCTTCCCCACCGGCAGTCCCACTCCTGGCACAGATTGAACACTGGGTTTCCCCTAAACATTATATACTCTTTAAATATATATTTTTATTGATTTCAGAGAGGAAGGGAGAAGGAGAGAGAGAGAGAAAAATATCAATGATGGGAGAGAATCATGGATCGGCTGCCTCCTGCACATCCCACACTGGGGATCGAGCCCACAACCCAAGCATGTGCCATGACTGGGAATTGAACCATGACCACCTGGTTCATAGGTCAACGCTCAACCACTGAGCCACACTGGCTGGACCAGAGTCTGTTGGAAACGCGGTACAGAACATCCGCATCCCAGACTGTGGCCGGCAGGGGTGCCCGCAGTGTGTTCCGGGAAGGCTTTTAGTACCTGGGCAGGAAGCTGCGCCCAGAAAAGAGCTGTCCGCATCCACATCTATTGGAGGCGCATTAGCCATTTCATGTATTTTTAAATTTTTAAAAGCCCATTCGCCGCCATCGTGTCTGGGCACGTACACGAGGGAAAAAGATCAATGTTGGATTTTACTCGCCGACGCCCGTCCCCGCCCTCACTCACCATCTGTGAGGCAGAGGCCTCGTCGGCCGGCTTCACTGGGTGGAGTGAGCGGCTTCCCGGCAGCCACGGGCAGTTCCTGAGGGGCTGGCCGTGTGTGGAACCTGCTTTCCCCCCGCTAGTGTGTCTTCAGCCTCCTTTCCGCAGGCACCCACGTGTGTTTATTTGTTTTTAAGGTTCATGGAGAAATTGGTGAATAGAAAGGATGGAAAGTGGGTTTTCCCAAGGTTCCAGGCGGGGTAAGATGTACCACCGAATGCCAGGGAAGAAACAGCCATCACGGGAGGTGGCAGGCAGCCGGCTGTGGGCACCATGGGGTCTGACTCCAAGCTCAACCTGATTATCATTCTAGAGTAAAAGTTGCTATTCTAAGTCTGATATGTATACAAATATTAATATATAATAGATATGATTTCTAATATAATTATATTAATATTTATATATCAGGCTTAAAATAGTTAATAGTTTATGTAACCTCTCTATATAAAAACCTAATATGCAGATTGTCCCCTTGGGAGTTCAACAGCGAGACCGGAAGTTCAATCGCTCACTATGATGTACACTGACCACCAGGGGGCGGCGTGGAATGAAGGGAGGCCCTGGCCAGCAGCCAGAAGGCCTTGATTGGCCCTGATCGCCAGCCAGGCCTAGGGACCCTACCTGTGCATGAATTTTGTGCACTGAGCCTCTAAAATATATATATCATACGTATATGTATAATGTACTCCTTTCAAAACTCCTGTAAGTTAGATAATACTAATATTCCCATTTTACTTATTTATTTTAATCTATTTTTATTGATTACAGAGGGGAAGGTAGAGGGAGAGATAGAAACATCAGTGATGAGAATCACTGATTGGCTGCCTTCTGCACACTCCACACTGGGAATTGAGCATGGGGAATTGAACCATGACCTCCTGGTTCTTGGTCAACACTCAACCACTGAGCCATGCTGGCCGGGCTAATATTCCTATTTTAAAGATGAAGAAACTGAGGTCTAAGGAGGTGAAGCCACTTGCCCAGGGCCATGTGACAACCATGTGGCCGTGTGGGAGGTAAGCCCAGGGAGTCTTGAGTGCCTTCTTCTCAATCCCATTCTTAGAACATCTGCCTGGAAGCGCCGCTGTGGGACCTGGCCACGCCCTGCAGCACGGCCCGGCCCACAGGAAGGCATGCTCGCCTCGTTGTAGGTGAAAAGGGGTTGTGCGTGCTGTGAGGCAGAGCAGGGGCCGCACCCACCTCGCAGACCTTCCCAGCACGAAGCGTCCCTTTCCCACCCAGGAAGCTCACCGAGTCCGCAGTGGAGCCAGCGTGGCCGTGAGCCGGGCCCACCCCCTTTCCGTGTTCTGGAATTCCAGGCCACCGAGGAGACGGTGGCGAGAGGAGAGGTTTTCGCTCGCACGGCAGAACGTGGGTTTTGAGATTCATTTCGGCGACGGCAGCAGCTCCGTTGGTTAGAATGCTCTGGAATGTCATTTATCTTCATTTGTCAGCTCCTGGTGGGGGAGGGGTTCTTCGTGAAGGCCAAAACGTGAGAGAGAAGCAAAAATGACGGCTGGTTTTTTAACTAGGGATTGTCCTCAGGTTTGGGGTTAATACAGCTCTAAAGCAGAAAATACATAAAAAAACCAAAAAACCCCACAAAAACCCCTAAATACTAAAACCCCAAAATCTGTAACTTGGCAGGAGTTGGCGACAGATAACTAACAGTTCACATGTTTTCATTCACATGAACATGGGGTGACATTAACTGTACTGGATCGAATACCCAGACGTATGCATTTAAGATGAAACACAATTCACCAGCACGGAGGGGCTCTGGACGTGATGTGGGAAAGATTCCTGGAGGAGCACCTTTCTGGCTGCGTT
>NW_006295816.1:3825781-3826565 GCF_000327345.1 Myotis davidii
GGGGAGTGACCGCCCTGAGAGTTTCTGGGGAGGGAAACGCTTCACCCTTAGCAAACTCCATGCGCTCTCACTGCGTCCTGCAGAGGGCGATCAGCTGGGCACGTGATTCCATGGGGCAGCTGGGACCCTAACCCGGGTCCTGGGCATCCTGTTTGCTGGCACGTTCAGTAAGGGGCTATGGGCAGAGACCGGGCTCACTATGTCCGAACAGTGGGCACCGTCTCAAACCGGCGCAAAATCCCTCGCGTGGATCGAGCGCCTGTCAGGGAGCCAAGGTTGGTGCACCTCGCTGGCCGCCTATGGTAACGGTTCGAGGGGACGCCGTTATTATACCAACGAGGAGACAGAGAGGGAGGTGGCTGCCCAAGGTCACAGGGTGGTGCTGCGGCCAGAACCAGCCACACCGGGGCGGGTCCCTCCCCCCTCGCTGCCCACCCATCCTCCCAGCCCACACCCTCGCTCCGTGGACCACCCGGTGCGAAGCTACTTCTCTTCTCTCTGCCCCACCCTCGCTTGAAACCACAGAAACCACACGAGAGATGCAGCCTGGATCCTCCCGTCTGTGGGCCCGAGACCTCTGCTCAGGACCATTAGCCATGAAGGGCGAGAGAAGCCGCGGCAGCACTAATGGCTGCGGTATCGATCGCCTTGGACATTATAGAGGAAAGCAGAGCCCCCGGAGCGTCCTTATTGGCACCGGGCGCTGGGTCCGGACAGAGTCCAGAAGGAAAGGTGGCTTTTAAGGTTTAACTCAGAAGGCCCTGGCCAGCTGTGGGGGGGGGGG
>NW_006295816.1:3826697-3834506 GCF_000327345.1 Myotis davidii
GGATCACCCATGCCCTGTGGAAAGTCTGGGCGTCCACGCATAAACCCTCTCTCACAGCGCATCAGAGTTCGGCAGAAGCTCCAAAACTCCCATTCCGGTCCCAAACTGGTCCTTCCTCGCTTCCCTTCGGTGGAGAGACTTGGCCGGATGCTACTTACAGAGCATTTACTGCGGGAGTGATAGCCATCCGCCGTGATGGTGCCAGGTGCGCCGGGTGCTGTGTAGTCACTGCCTGCTATCTGGATCATGCAAGTGATGCACGAATCCAATTTTGATGTAGAGACTCAAAGAACACGACACAGGCAGGAAAACCGGCGCTGGTCTCCCTCCCACGCCGCTCTCCCAGGGGCCCGGCCCAGCCCGGTCCTGGCTGCAGCCCCGGAGGGAGGGTGGGAGGCTGAGGCTGCGTGTCCTTCCTCCCACTGTGCACTCACGCGGGCAGGGTGGGCAGAGGGCGGCTGCAGGGGTTCCTGTGGAGAGAACACAGGATTGACCAGTAATAACAGGCGTCCACTCCGGGTTTCCCGGACTCTGGGCCGGAGGCCTGTTCTGTCCGCCCGGCACAGGCACGTGTGCGGAGAAACACTCCACGAAAGGCCGCGCTGGCCCACGGAGCCGCCGCGGGGAGTCGCGCAGCCAGCGGTCCCGGCGGTGCTTCAGAAGGAACCAGGGGCCGCAGGTGGTAAACGCGCCCAAGCTTGTGGGACCTTTGTGCTTTGGCTGCTTCTCTCAGGACCGAGATCACGGCCGCGGCTCCTTCCCACACGCCTCGCGCTTCCATGGCGAGCTTCGTGGTTGCTCTCGCTTGTCCCAGTCGCCGAAACCTCGCCGCGCCCTTCCTGTGTCTGCTCGGCTGGTCTCGGTTGGATCCATTCACAGTTTCTTCAGGGCGTTTTTCTTTCTTCTCTGCACCCCCCTTCCCCCCAATCATCAGCTTGAAAGTCTCCCCTCCGTCCACTGCTCGCTAATCAGGATGGGGCCCTGGGAAGGGCCTGTGGTGGGGCTGGAGCGCCCCTCCCTGGCCTCTTCTCCCCCTTCTCGAAGGCGTTTCCTTCTCTGTTAAAGGCGAGGGCTGAGTGAGGTCCTCTCTCATGTCCCCTCCCACCCTACGCGGCCCTGCGATTCCCGTGGGCTCCTGGGTAACACACCTGCGGTATGCGTGCCTCGCGAGGGCTGGTCGCAGGACTCAATGCTTTCCTTACAAATGAGATGCAGCAAGGGCCCGTCCCGGGAGGATGAGACACTGGCAACCATAGTAGGCCCTCAGCTTGGTGGGTAAAGTGTCGGCCCACGGACTGAAGGGTCCCGGGTTCGATTCCAGGCAAGGGCATGTACCTCAGTGGCAGGCTCACCCTCCGGCCCTGGTCGGGGCACGTGTGGGAGGCAACCCATCCATGTGTCTCTTTGTCTGACCGCCGCCCTTTCCACTCTGTAGAAATCAATGGGAAAGTATCCTCAGGTGAGGATTAAAACAAAAAACAAACAAAACCAGTAGTAGGCCCTCAGGGGACGCATCCTGTCTGAGCATCACCTCATCACACACAGCAATGACCCTGAGTGGCTGCTACTACCACACCTGCCTAACAGAGTTCATCCAAGACCCGCAGCCAGAAAGCAGAATGTGGGGGTTCACCCCGGAAGCTGATACCGTTTCTGGGTTAAGAGATTCCAGCAGTTATTTCTGTAGGGAGCAGCGAGGTTGGTCTTTGACTCTCATGCTCCTAAATATATTTCAGGAGCGTGTGGCCGGGCTACTCCCCAAAATATTAATAAGTTGGTAAGGAAAAGTGTGAGGCGCTGAGCAATAAGGCGAGGGTGGGGGGGAGCAGGAGGGTTAATTCCCTTCCGAGCAGCGGAGGCAGCGAGCCCAGGGGCGGCCTTCCGCAAGCGTATGGAGACGAGGAGGGAATAATTGAAATTAAGAAGATTATAATCCCCGCGGGCACTGGTGACCCCGAGCCACTCAGTGGGGATGCACAAGGGCTGACATTTCAATGATCCATGAAATCAAAAGACAATTAATGGAGTAGCCAGCCTCGTGCCCGGGGAGGAGGTAATGCGGTTCAAAGTGAGCTCACCCCGAAACACAATGTGATTAGAACACTTCGGGATCAGATTTCGATTCAACAAAAAATTGTCAAGATAAAATACTGAGTCAGGCCTGGACATGGGCGAATTCCACGAACGCGCTGGGAAGCCCAGCTGTCGGGCGGAGGCGCCTGCATTCAATCCGTTAACCCCCTGTCTAGACTCAACAAACTCCCAGCGTGGCATCTGTGACTCAGTGTTTCCAACTCGGGAGGAGCATGCGAGAGGGGGTCGCTGTAGGATGTTTGCGGGGGGGAGGGGGACGAGGAAAAGTAGGCAGGATGCTTTCGGCTTTAAGGTGCATGAAAATTGCAGAAAACCATGGGTGGAAAATGCAACTTCATTCCATCGAATGAGGCTGCCTTCACGAGGCGCCTCTCCTGCTGCCGACGGGCCATCTGCGGAGAACAGGGCAATCGCCTGCTCTCCGTCAGACGTCCTGAGAGCAGCGACCAGACTGCCCTCATCCCTTTCTCAGTGCGTCTATCTCCTCAGTCGCTCAGATGATAGCTCTTCCGTGCCGACCGTTCGTGGAGAGGGATGAGAGAAACACTAGTAAATCCATACGATGCTTGCGAATTAGACCCCAAGGTATCCACCTTATCTTACCGTTCCTCACGGCGACTGATGACCAGACACCTGCTCATACCCAAAACCTTAGTCCTGCATTTCTCCAGCACAGAGCACCGCCCAACCTGAGACATGGAGGGAGAGGGATGGGGAGGGAGACAGAGGGAGGAGGCACCACGCCCTCTCTCTAAGGTTGTCTCCTCCCAGGGCTCCCCCCCACCCCCCCACCCCCACCCCATTGGTCAGGAACTGTCCACGCCTTTCCTTTCAGTTCCGTCTTCAGTGTGTGCTAAGGTCCTGAGGATGTCCTCAGGTTATCATCTTCTGAGCCTAATTGTAAGGAATCACACAATTCCACCTTTACCGGAAACCTTCCCCAACGGTTCCTCTTGCCAAATTAGGACTGTTTTCTAAATTGGGCAACATCATTGCAAATGTGCAAAGGGGCTGCCTGCCCCTGCAGAAGAGTGTGGAAAACTAACTGAGTGTTGCTATGTGTGTGTGTCTGTGTGTCTCTGTGTGTTTGTGTGAGTGTGTGTCTCTGTGTATGAGTCTCTGTGTGTGTGTATGTGATTGAGCAGGTGTGTGTCTGTGTGAGTATATGCGTGTCTGTGTGTGGGTTTCTGTGTGTATGCATGTGAGTGTGTGTGTCTGTGTGTGTGTGTGTGTGTGTGTGTGTGTGTGTGTGAAGGGGAGTCTCAGGATATGTAGACTCAGAAAGTGGAGTTTGTGGCTAGTGATTACCAACTCGTAAATCAGTCACATCCGTGCATTTGCCGGGTCATTGTTTGATTTCATACTTGAGTTTGGCGCGCACGCGCGCGCGCGCCCGCGCACACACACACGCACACACACACACAGGTTTCTGCCCCTGAGCCCCCGTGGGTGAGGCTCCCACAGGAGTGTCTTTGTGCCTGTTTCCCCTTCAGCTGTCAGCGGAGGTTGATGTGGCCGTGGGACGCGTTGCCATGGCTGCTACAGGCGCGCTGCGATGTGCACAGCTCATCCCCCTGATACCCCTGATATTCCTGTCGGGCCTGAGATTAGCGTTGGCACCAGCAGCTGGGACGGTGAACAGGATCCCCGGGCGTGGGGCAGCTGGGTGGTCGGGCCTCTGTGAAGTGGGTATTTTGGTAGCGGATCACATCTCCAGCCCTCGGGCTATTTAGGAAGGTGCAGAATATGCAGGGAGACGTCTAAATGTGAACGAGACCAAGTGTGGGTCACTCGACGGCATGCAGATTCTGGGGGGGCGGGGGGAGCGCCCTCGGGACAGGCAGCTGTGGGCGCATCTCAAGCCGCCTTTAGTGAGACAACTTCGGGGAGGACTGTGGAAACCAGCGCTCGGCCCTCCTTCATCGGAACTCAAAGGCTCTTTTGCTTAAGGAAGCTCCGTTCTCTCTCCCGCTTCAGTTTGCCCTCGGAAGGAAAGATCAGAATGAAAATATACGTAACGGGTAGATTAACTGCCTAGCAGTTCGGGTACGTTGCGCCCCCCGCCCGTCCCCTCACTCAGTGGGGCCCGACTAATCTTTCAGGAAGCAAGTTCCTTAAATACGTTGTGAGACCAACTGGAAAATTAACTGGGTGTAGACTGGGCAGAGCTCATTTCTGTGCGGAGCCTCGCCAAGGAGAAACGAAAGCGGCGTCCAATTGCTCATTTTTCCGAAAGTGTCTGCTGTTCCTGGGCCTTTTAACGCACAAATGCTCTCTCCCGGGGAAAGGAGAGGAATTGAAAGGGTTCCTTCCTCATTAAAAAGCAAGCAAAACATTCAACAAGATTATGGTTAGTTCCAATGACTGTCTCTGAAGGGCCTGCCACAGTCCTCCCGCCAACAAAATTCACTCCCCATGCAGCTTCCATAACACTCAGCTTTATCTCTCCCCAACGTCACTCAGGCCGGTTTAGGAAAAAAAGGGGAAATATTGGCACGCGGACCGAAAATCTCAGAGTGACTGGTTCCGGCTCCGGAGGCCCGGGCAGGGAAGGAGAGTGTGGCAGTTATGCCGTGTTTTGTCCTCTCTCTCACCATTTTCCTTGGATGCGTCCTTCTCAAGGCTTTCCTCCTGTAGCCACTTGGCTACCAGGACGTCTCTGCTTCTGTGTTAGCCTCTCAGCCTCTTCCACCAAGAACTCCATTGAAATTCCCAGAACTGAATCTCATTGGCCAACGTGGGTCACATGCTTCTCTCTGAGCCAATGACAGCGGTTACGGAGGATAGAAGGCTGTCACCGTGCAGACCTGAGCCACAGGCCACAACTGGGAGCCAGAGCTGATCACAGGAGCCCTGAGCTGAAGAGGTGTGACCTCCTGGAGGAGCAGGAGGGGGCTCTTCCCAGAAGCAGGGAGGGTACAGACCCCACAAAACAGGGCTGCTTGCTGGGGTGCCTTCCTGAGCCCAGCGCTTCTCCAGGAAACTGCCATCCCTCCGACGGGACGGTGAGGAGACATCTCCGCCTCCTGATGCTGGGTGTGGCCACGTGACTTGCTTTAGTGGCGAGACTTGGAAATGACGCAGACATGGCCTGGCCAGTGAGGCTCAGTGGTTGAGTGTCGACCTAACAGACATGGCCTGGCCAGCAAGGCTCAGTGTTGAGTGTCGACCTATGAACCAGGAGGGCACGGTTCAATTCCCAGTCAGGGCACATGCCCGGGTTTTGGGCCCGATCCCAATGTAGGGAGTGCAGGAGGCAGCTGATTGGTGACTTTCTCTCATCATTGATGTTTCTCTCTCTCTCTCTCCCTCCCTCTCCCTTCCTCTCTGAAATCAATAAAAATATTTTAAAAGAAAAGAAAGGACTCAGACACATGAGAAGCGCTTCCCTGTGGGCCTGCCTCTTGCACCTGCACTGAGACTATGAGAAGAAGGGAGCGTGTTCCCCAAGGCATGATATCCTTCAGGCCTGTTCCCAGCAAATCAATGATTTCAATTTAAGTCACAGGATATCTCAACAAGTGTTTCTAGAAATAGAAGCAAAAACCGGCTGCAGACTCAAATGCCACAGGGACCAGGGAAGAAGGGCTAATGCGTAGAATCGTCTTGGGGCCAACACTAGGGAGTGGTGGGGACTGTGACGAACTAGAGAGTGTGCGCACAGTCCTAAGCGTTGCTGCTCACGTCACACCATTTACTGGTAGACGCTAGACGTGTCTTTTCTCTCCCCCCTCCCCCCTATCCCTTTTCTTTTTTTTAGAATAAGTTTTTATTGATTTATTTAGAGAGAGAGGAAGGGAGAGGGAGAAATAGAAACAGTGAGATGAGGGGGAAACATTATCTCTTGCACGCCCCCTACTGGGGATCCAGCCTGCAATCCTGCATGTGCCCTGACCAGGAATCAAACCTTGACCTCTTGGTTCCTGGGTTGATGCTCAACCTCTGAGCACAACAGCCAGGCTCCCGCATCCCTTTTCTTAACCACATTTCATGCACTCAGGCTACCTGGACTTGAGTTTCCAAATGTTAGCAGCCTAGGGCAGGGGTCGGGTGGGCTATTTACACAGGGCCAGGCAGGCGTCCATGTGTGAGGCCGTGGAGCCACCTGCGTCTCTGAGGCATGTTCTTCTTGGTGGTTTTGTGTTGGTTTTGATAACTGTTTACGGATGGAAATGCCGTTGGTGGCTCCTGGGCTTTTAAAACAGGCCACGGGCCAGCTGCAGGAGTTCTCTCCCCCTGCCCTACATGGCGCAGGTAGTGAACTCACCTGGAGGTCCTTTCAGTTCTCCCAAAATGGCAAACTTCTGCACTCTGCTGCCACCAATATCATGGGCTGGTAAAGGAGAGAATTCCTGGATCAAATGAATTTGGGAAACACTGGGCTAAGCAAAGTTAAAGAGTGCCCCTCCCAACCTGTCACATGCGAACGTGGCCCGAGCTGGTGTGGCTCAGTCCCCAGTTCGACTCTGGTCAAAGGCAGTTACCTCGGTTGCAGGCTCGAGCCCTGGCCCTGGTCAGGGCACGGGGGGGAGGCAGCCAATCGATGTGTCTCTCACATCTCTCTCTCTCCATTCCCCCCCCCCCTTCCACTCTCTCTAAAAATCAATGGGCAAATATCCCTGGGTGAGGATTAACAGCAACAGAAACAATACGCTGTTGTGAACCAGGAATCGCACGGAAAGACCTTTTCCAGGTGGAACCTGGAGCCTCTCTCCCGGGCTCGGCATCTCCCGGGGGAGGTGCTGTGCTGGGAGCGGGCCCCACAGTGAGCTGCTCTGGGGGAGAACCAGACCGAACCAGACACGGCCGAAGCAGGCTTGTTGGTCCTAATGCACCTTTCAAAGCCGCGCTCCCAGAGGTGGGGAAGGTGCGTGTTTAACCTTTCACATCCCGGAAGGCGTGGGCGTCGCAGCTACTGTTCTTTGGGGGGGAAAGGGCGAAGGCTGGGGTGGGAGGGGGTTTGGACGGCTTTCCTCTGGGGGTGACTCCTGGGACGTGCACCCCTCGGGGCCTTAAATGACTCTGTTACTAACATTCATCTGTGGAGCCCACACAGCCAACCGGGAGTCAATTACTTGACCGTTTTGATGAAAAACAATTACCACACACTTTGTCTCTTTGCTGCTAAATGCTAATTCCCCTGAAGAAAAGTATCTGCTTCAGTGTGAAGGCTTGGCGCTAAGCCTCACAAGGAAGGGAAAAGCCCAGGCCATTCGGAAAAGGAAGGAGCCGGGCTGTGGGTGGGATGAAGGAGACACGGGTGGGTGGGCGGCTCCAGCGGGAAGGCGAGTCCTGGGGCTGCGTGGGGACACACCTGGGCACTGGGCGGGGACATGGAGCACCCCCAGCCGCGCTCCTCTGCGCCCGAGCCCAGCCCTGCCTCTTGACCACAGCCTGTCCTCAGGCACCTGACCTCCATGTACTGGATTCCGAGGTCCTTGTCTGTAACGTGATGACAGTAAACTTGTGGCAGCCGCTCAGGTACCAGGGGCTGTGACAGGAGGGACAGGGGGAGGCAGGAGGTCTGAACGTGACCCTGATGCTGACGGGGAATGACGGGGGAGTAAATGCCTTTCATTAGGATTAGGGATGCAATTTATCAGTTCACCCATGTTCACCCGTGTTTCAGGCTCATTTTAGAATTTTCTGTGTATAGAACGGCTTCACACTTATGACCTTCTCAGGCCACCCTGGTAGCATCTGGGGGTGGTGTTG
>NW_006295816.1:3834641-3837500 GCF_000327345.1 Myotis davidii
AGGCCTAACCGAACCTCGTCTCTGCCCTGGAAGTTGACCAACTATGGCGGCTGTGTGGCTAGGCTCAGGGAAGAACAATCGGGCCCAGTTTTAAACGAAACCTTTCCCCAAGGCATGGACGTTTTATTTCCACAATCACCTTATGAAACCTCATTCCCACGCGGTCCTGTCTCGCCTGTTGCAACACCTGAAGGTCGTGGTGGACAGATTGGTCCAGGAGCAGTGGGATGCCTGCCTCCCAGCTCCCCTCACGCCCACGGTGGATGGATTGAGGCAGTAAAGCAGCCCCCACAGCACCTTGGGGGTCCCCTCAATCCTCATCCTGACAGTGGCCCCCCGCAGTGGCTCCAGGCTGAGATCCCCGACTTCAGGGGGAAGACGCCCACCCCAAGGAAGGAAATGGGTTTTATTCGGTGCTCGGTGTGACCACATTTCGTGCTCGTCTCCTGCTTACTGTGTTCTTAAAGGCAGCGCGGGACTCGCACTGTGATGCCGAGACCCACTCCCACCGTCCCGCCAGGCGGCGGACGGCCTCACCCCGCATCGCCCTCGGCCAGCTCTGACCTCCGTCGGGGAGCTTGGACCTGGCTCTTAAAATCCGTTTATTGACACGTGTTGACGGATGCGGTAGACTCCTGTCCTCCACTCCCGGGTCCTGTCCCTGCTCCTGCCATTGGCTGTCAATCCCTTTGGCCTCATAGATGATCAGACAAAACCCAGCAGCCTGGCGCTCCGCACTCAGCCCCGTGCGTCCTGCTTCTGGCACCAGGCCCCGTGCCGGCCACAGCACAGCCGCCTGCGACCGGAGGGCGGACCGGGTGGGATCCTCGGCGAGAGAGGAGTCACGGGGTGGCCACAGGTGTCCCCGGCGGTGTCAGGAAGGAGACGGGAAAATGCCAGAGAGCCGGGCGCCACAGATGCAAGGGGCTGTGGGAAAAGTAGACAATATCCGTGACATGACGAGGCGAGAGGGGGAGAGACTTGAGGGGTGTCGCCTTCAGGAAGAGGGAGGAAGGTCCCCGAGGATGTCCACGCGGGACACCTGAAACCTGGGCTCCGCTACACAGCACAGCCAGGGCCTCTGCAGCCAGTCCAGGTGGGGCCTGAGCGGAGGGCCAGCCGGAACCAGCCTGGGCGAGCAGGTGCGAGGGGCCCATTTAGACACAGGTGTTGTGTGTGTGTGTGTATTGTCAGCACCTGGCGGGGAGCTGTTCCCCAAGGCCCATGTGAGTGTGTGAGTGTGTGTGTCTGTATTGATAGCACCTGGCGCAGAGCTGTCCCCCAGGCTCCTGGCTCCCGCATTTGCTCAGAAAGCTGGGTGGGTGGTGGGACCCGGGGAAGCGGCCTGGGAGACCCCGCTCGGCCCCTCTGTGCCCCAGAACGCGGGTGGACATCAGAGCAGAGGCAGGTAGGACATTTCTGACAATATTCTCACTAACACCTCCCTTCATCCTGTCCCCAGCATCTCGCTTTTCCAGGTGCTTCTACGTCTGGGCCCCCTCCTCCTGGGGTGTCCTGGTAAACTCGAAAGGCGTGGCGGGCGGGCAGGGACCAGGCAGGACGCTCGGCGTTTGGTCCGAAAGTAAACCTCTGGTCGTCTGCCGCCCCAAGGCCTTGGATCTCAGGGGCCAGCCTTTCCCCTTCCCCCCCTCCCCGCTTCCTCGTCTTTTTTGAGCTATTTCTTACTCGAGATCCTATCTATTGCCATGTCTAGTGCGCAGAGAGCAAACTCGGACGGAAGCATCTAGACTCCTGTGGTGTCGCGTGGCTCCGGTCTGAGCACCAGGGCCAGTGCCCGGAGTGACTTAGGGATGCAGCAGGGTCTTTGTCACGTGAGGAGGCGGAGAGGTGCAGGGCCGGTGGGCTCCCTGCCGGGCTCCGGCTGCGGCGCCTGCTGGTTTATCCTGAGGGTTAGCGTGTGGCTGTTGTTAAACGTGGTTGTTTGTGGGGGGAGGTGGCAGAGGGGGGGTCTAATGCAGGAACCCATTGGAGGGAACACTTTGCCGCTGGTGCTGGCAGCAGGACAGGGTATCAGGCAGGACAGCGCGCCCAGGCCAGGGCTCCGTGGGCGTTTTCGTTACCACTTTTGGACTGAATAGCAGTTACTGAGTGGCTTTATGACCCAGTTCTCACGGACGCGATGCACGGGTGGGTTTATTAACTCCCGAGGTTCGGGCGATTCCATGAAAAACGCATTTTTAAGGAAGAAGGTGGCAGGTAATGAATGCGATACTTCCCACCGCCTGCTGATGTCCGACCGCGGTGGGTCTCGCGTTAGGGGTCGCCGGGACCACGCCGGGAAGGCCGCTAACGGAGCTCGGTGAGCGGCCATCAGAAACCCGGCCAAGGGGCGTCTCCCCCGCAAAGATGGGCTCGTCCAATGAGAGCCTGGCAAAAGGGGGCACTTGGATGTAGACAAAGGGGGAGGCTTCTTACTGTGCAGGAGCTGGACTGTCAGGAAGCTCCCGGAGATTAGCCCAGTTGCTGTTGACAGAAAGTGGACATTAAGAATGTTGATTCTGCCTGGCTGGTGTGGCTCAGTGGATAGAGCGTCGGCCTGCAGACTAAAGGGTCCCGGGTTCGATTCCGGTCAGGGGCATGTACCGGGGTTGCGGGTACACCCCCAGTAGGGGGCGTGCAGGAGGCAGCCAATTAATGGTTCTCTCATTAATGTTTCTATCTCTGTCTCTGTCTCTCTTCCTCTCTAATCAATAACTATACACACACACACACACACACACACACACACACACACAGACACACACACACTAGAGGCCCGATGCATGAAGATTCGTGCAAGAATGGGCCTTCCTTCCCCTGGCTCCCGGCACCGCCTTCACTCAGGCTGGAGCCGCCTTT
>NW_006295816.1:3837521-3838044 GCF_000327345.1 Myotis davidii
AACTGCTCTGGGAACAGAGGGGGAGCGTGATGGGGAATCGCGGGGGGTGGGGGGTGGGGGGCGTCTGCCAAGCATAGCTATGGGAGTTTGGAGTTTAAAGAGATGACTTTTCACTTAACAGCTTTCACTACTGTTTGGGAATTTATGACAAATGTGGATTGCTTTTAAAATATATGTAAGTGTATATATGCACACACCTGTCCATATTAGTGGGCATTAAACAGTAATGTGGACCTCTACTCATTGTGTGGGGAAGTTTTAAGATGTATTATGGAGCCCTCGCCGGTTTGGCTCAGTGGACAGAGCGTCAACCTACAGACTGAAGGGTCCCAGGTTTGATTCCGGTCAAGGGCACATGCTTGGCTTGTGAGCTCGATCCCCAGTGTGGGGCGTGCAGGAGGCAGCCAACATCTCATCACTGATGTTTCAATCTCTCCTTTTCCCTTCCTCTCTGAAATCAATGAAAATATATTTAAAAAAAAAACATATTATCGAGTGACAGAAGCACGTCACAGAATTACAC
>NW_006295816.1:3838140-3840702 GCF_000327345.1 Myotis davidii
CGTCTCTCTGTGGAAGCATCTTTAAAGAACCTCACCCGAACCCTAGCTGGTTTGGCTCAGTGGATAGAGCGTCGGCCTGCAGACTAAAGGGTCCCGGGTTCAATTCCGATCAGGGGCATGTACCGGGGTTGCGGGTACACCCCCAGTAGGGGGCGTGCAGGAGGCAGCCAATTAATGGTTCTCTCATTAATGTTTCTATCTCTGTCTCTGTCTCTCTTCCTCTCTGCAATCAACAAAAATATATTTTAAAAAAATAGGTTCAATCAGCCAATAGTGCATTGTGTCCCAGGCACTGAGCCAGGCGCTGCTGACGCTCTGGTGAGCCAAAGAGACAACGCCCGTGTCCCCCACGGTTCCAGTTCCGTGGGAAGGTGGAGGGCAGACATGCACCAACACGGGTGTTGGCGGCCTCTCATCACTGATGTTTCAATCTCTCCTTTTCCCTTCCTCTCTGAAATCAATGAAAATATATTTAAAAAAAAACATATTATCGAGTGACAGAAGCACGTCACAGAATTACACATATAATTCAGTCTAATGTGTAAAAATAAATAATATATGCATATATATATACCTATGTATAATATCGTAATTAAATATATTTAAACTCATATAAAATATTTTAGGAGATAGGTATAGAATTCCTTTGGGGAGAGTGAAAAAAAAAATCCACCTTTTATTTCCTTCTCTGTTGTTGCATTATTTGAAGTTTTTATGAGCATATTTTATTTTGGGGACTTAAAACTTTGAATTAAAAAAATCAGTGGGGGAAAAAAATTAGTTAATTAAAAAAACCAGTGGGGAAGTGTAGGCGTCGTTAATGACTGTTGGGATAACTTGGCTGGCGTTTAGAAAATGGGCTTAATGATGACCTCACACCCTGCAGACAGGAGTGCCTCTTGGGTGCTGGTCACTGGGGACTGCTGTGCCCGGCACGGTGCTGGGTTTCCTGTGGACACATCCGCTCTCCCAGCAAAAGGAGGTGCCGGGCATCGCCTCCCATCGTGTGGAAGGAGCGGGAGGTCCCTGCGGCAGAGCTGGCCGCCTGTGCCCACACTCCTCTCCCTCCCTCCTCGCCGCGTGGCTGCTGGCTTGCATTTCTCTTAAGCACGTGAGAAACGTGGAAAGCCGTTTGGGAGGAAATAGAATGCATTCGTTGATTTTTTTAAGTGACCCGGGAAGAGCTCTTAAGCTTTCTTGCTAGTAGAGAAGGGCGAAGACAAATAAACTCGGACAATGTTTCTTCTTCCTGTCACCTCCCATCGGAGCACAGTGTACGTCAGAGGCCAGGAGTCCGTGGCAGGAGGCTCTCTCCCGTCCTCTCCACGTGGGAGCGCGGACGTGGGAGCCGTCAGTCCTGGTGCCAGGACACGGCCTCAATGCAAGGCCACACCGCGCTCCGCCCGTCACCTTGTGACGGCCTCTTCTGGGCTCTTCTGTCCGGGATGTCTCCCCAGGCGGTGACGTGTATGAGCCAGCATACCCGTCTGCTTCCTTCTTTATTATAAAGGTAACGCGCGTCCATAGGTGTTTGATAAGTATGATCGGTGTCGACTTCCAAAGTAGAGGGACTTTTCGTCTCTCTCCCTCCCCTGTGGGAGGCCCAGGATGGTGGGGACCGCGCCAAGAGCTCATCACAGCGCCTGCAACCGGATGTGGGGGCACAGCTGCTCAGGGAATATTTTTCAGGTGAATACTCCAACCACCAGGCTCTGCCCTGGAAAGACACCAATCACCACAGTCATAGGGGATCGTTTCATTAAATCGGTTGCCATGTCTTCAGTGCACCCTTCAAACACACTGGAGAGCTGGGCCTTGAGTCTGAACCTGACCTCCCAGGTGTCAGCTCAAGCCCTCGGGGAGCCACACCCCTCCCACAGCCCAGGTCCCAGGAAGGGAGGAGTGAGGGCAGGAAGGCACCCGGCTCTGCGCCCTCGTTGGCCGCCCCTGCGCCGCTTCCCTGCGCCCAGCTCTTGGATGTCCTCACTTTGTGTTTCTCACGCTCATGCCTCAGCCTCCACGTGACTGGTTTCTGGGCTCTGAGCCCAGCGTGGTTTCTGTTTTGTTTATTGTTTGTTTGGCTCCCCAGGTTCTGTTTGGAATGCGGGTAGGGCGTCTGCATTATCATTATCGCCCGCCCTTAGTGAGTTCCTTCCTTTTGTTAAGTGCTTGGGGCAGGTCTGAATGTGAGGCCGAGGAGGGGGAGGAGAGAGGGAAACCTCACCGCGCACAGAGACAGCAGCAGCGGCTGTGCGGAGGCTCAGGGCCCGTGAGCACCGCCTCTTCCAGGAGGCTCATTGGCCCCTTCGTTCGCCAGCTGGTGCTTCCTCTGAGACCTTGGAGCTGCCCCCTGTTGAGTCCCCCCAATCCCACTCAGTGAGCACACCCACCACTTTGCTAGAAGGACCTGTGTCCGGGTAACTGGCCCGGCAGGACCTGTGGAGGCTCCAGGTGCAGCGAGGATGGGACGAGTTTACTTAAGTGCCACCAGTGCCTGCTGTTCACTCTGCGTCCTCCTCTCCAGCTCAGCCCATAGCCAGTGCCCCCGAACCCCCCCCAGCC
>NW_006295816.1:3841664-3845655 GCF_000327345.1 Myotis davidii
CAGGCGTGGGGGTGGGGAGGAGTGTGGGCACAGGTGCAGGTGGGAGCCTGAGGGCAGGCGTGGGGGTGGGGAGGAGTGTGGGCACAGGTGCAGGTGGGAGCCTGAGGGCAGGCGTGGGGGTGGGGAGGAGTGTGGGCACAGGTGCAGGTGGAAGCCTGAGGGCGGCTTGGCGTGGACCGCGAGACCCATCTCCACGGAGGTGGGGACAGCTGAGGTCGCCCCTGGACCTCGAGGGCCGGACAGTGACTGGGTGTTCAGTTAGACGAGGGAGAGAAAGACTAGCATCTTCACAGAATTAAACAGGGTGGGACGGGGCCAGTTTGATGGGTGTGCGGATTCGATCTAAAGAAAGCTGTTCATTGAAGGGGGCACGTTAGCCCCAAACCCAGGCATGTGCCCTGACCAGGCATTGAACAATGACCTCCTGGTGCATAGGTCGACGCTCAACCACTGAGCCACGCTGGCCGGGCTCCCCTCTGTGTGTGGTTTCCATGGAAACCACTCCTAATATCTCCCGAGTCAAGTCTCGAGGCTGCTTCCTTCCAGGTGTAACTCAATTAAGGCCTGCTGATCTATCAGCGGATCAGGTAATTGTTAAGTAATTTTGATAAAAATTTCCCCATCCTCTCCCGCCGAAGCAGAGCAGCCAGATCCATTTACTGGCCCCGGCACGTCCGCTTCTCTCTATGCGGGAGGATTTAATGCTCTGATGGGGGTGGAAAAATGAGATTTGAACAGGATACTTAGTGAATCAAAACATACTCAGATTGAATGATTAGAAACCCCCATTTAATTACTAAAGAGGAAAATAAATTACAATTCTGCTTCTGCGTGGGTTACCGGAGTGTATGCTAAGAAGGGCCTTTTCAATCATTTTCCCATTAAAAGAAAGCAGGGATATTGAGAGATGCAATTTTCCTTTTGCAGCGTTGCCAAATTATGTCATTTAAATTGTGTTTTCTGCCTCAGTTGCTTACATCAACAGCTCTGCATAATGTGGATTGGCTTCCGGGACAAGCTCAGCTCGCGGTACACTGGGACGCCTTAGCGACCCCTTAGTAAATGCTCAGTTTAATATTTATCGGCGTCGTAACGTGCCGGTTATGTTGATGCATTTGAGGGCCCTTTGGAGCCGAGGCTGGAATCCGGCCGTTCTGAAGGGACTCACAGTCGTCGGCTCTGAGGTCAAACATGACCACCGCCAAGCACCGTGGCCAGACCTCGGTTACATGAGAAGATAAGGAAGAAGGACGGTTCCTTAAAACCGAGAACACGAGGGAAGTCAACGAAGTCTGTCCATCTGTGTGTGTTTTCTTGTTTTTTAATATATATGTATTTTTATTTCAGAGAGGGGGAGAGAGAAACCTCAATGATGAGAGCTACCCGCCTCAATGTTTATTAATCTATTTATTCAACAGGCATTAAATTACATTATCAAATTTTCATAAACACATTCCTAATGTCTGTCTCCATCTCAGTGGGAACCAGTGGCACACGCCTCGCAGCCCTGCCCCAGCCTGTGGGCAACACTGAGTAACACTGGGCTGGAGGACCAGGACCAGTCTCCCAGACAGAGTAGCTCAGGGTGGATGAATGACCCCTGTTCCAGGGCGTAGCAAGTAATTCACCACCACAGGCCCGTGTCCAGTTTCTTGCTCTAAACCCAAGGCAACCAGATCTCAACCCAAGACCCCCAGATCTCAACCCAAGGCCACCAGATCTAAACCCAAGGCCACCAGATCTAAACCCAAGGCCACCAGATCTAAACCCAAGGCAGCCAGATCTAAACCCAAGGCCACCAAATCAAGTGATGCATCCTCTTAGCTATTTGAGGACACGTGTCTCCTCAGTGAACTGTACGTTGCTCGGAGTGGACCTGGGACCTACTCAGCTCTGTCTCTTGAAGCATCTGCACCATCTTGGAAACTGTAGAATGTGTGTAGAGCAGTGGTTCTCAACCTGTGGGTCGCGACCCCTTTGAGGTCGAACGACCCTTTCACAGGGGTCGCCTAAGACCATCGGAAAACACATATATAATTACATATTGTTTTGCGATTGATCACTATGCTTTAATTATGTTCAATTTGTCACAATGAAATTGGGGGTCACCACAGCATGAGGAACTGTATTAAAGGGTCGCGGCATTAGGAGGGTTGAGAACCACTGCTGTAGAGCTTGTGTTTGTTGAAAGACCGCCAGCCGTGCTTTAGGTCGCCCCACCGTCCCTGACGAAATGGACTGACACTTAGAGGAAAGTGGTGTTTTCACCACAACACCAGATCGTGATGGCGACCTACCAGACAGAGTCCGAGTACTGACCTCGATGGTCACAAGGCCGGGGCGGAGCAAGCCTCAGTGATAATACACGCGAATGCTGACGTGATGAGACGATGGAGCCTAAACCTGAACCCGAACGGTGTCTTCCACTCAGCATCACGAATGAGGAGCCAACAGGATGTCAGACAATAGCCTAGAAACGTAAGCTGTGTCCCTCTTCAGCAGAGCAGTAAATTCTCGTCCACAGACCAGATAGTCTGCCGCTTGGAACGCGTCCACACCTCCACTTGCTCTTCTGTCAGCAGATGCACTCCAGGGGTATCCGCCGAGAAGCTCAGGGACCCCTGTAACAGGAGCACGCTTCCCTCCAGACGGAGGGTGAGGGGCGTCGCTCTGCAGCATCGGTGACCCACGAATCCACGACCGAAACCAGATTTCCCTGGCGCTGCTGTTCCCCTGGTTCCTCAGAATAAAATAACGCTCTACGCGGCCCTTTGCCTAGATCCGTGGAGAACGACATGGAGGAGTAAGCCACGCGGAGCTACGATGCGTGGGTCTCGCTTCCACTGCTTTCCAAGCGTGTGACTTACTTTTGTGATATTGGCCGTATGTTTTCTTCATAAAGTGCATATAGTGTGACAGTGAACGTGGTGTGGACTGTGGCTCCAGCACACACTCCAGCCGCTGAGGACAGCGTGAGGTCGTTGAGCCTCAATCCCTTGGCTTTTATTAAAGAAAAGACACTTTCTTTGTACCCTGCACACCATCTTAAGAAACGACTCACGCTCAAAGATACTCATTTGTTGACTGAGGAATGTAATACAGGACATTTACCTAAATAAGGAAACTGGAAATTAATTTTCCCATGTAACGGATTAAGTCGGTCTTCCTTTATCATCAGACATTAGCGGGCAGCTCCCGGGCCATGTTTAATTTAGAAGTTGCCATTTTTTGGAAAAGCTAATGAGCCTTCTCGTCTGTGTTGCCTGCAGTGACAGCTGGGGTTCGAAAACAATGCAGGAACGGAAAATCCGTGTCACAGATGTTCTCTCCTGAATCGCCCCAGGTCGCCTCTCCGGCGTGAAACTCGGGGGCTCAATGGTTTGGAAGTCATGGCACCTTTCTTTGATTTAAAAACAAAAAAATACCCTCATGCGGAAGCCTAGAACACAGTTCGAGACAAACGCTTTTCTTCCACACTCTCCTTGATTCCGTAAGTCTCTTCTGGAACGAGGTGGAATAGGAAATATGAAGAAACACATCCACTCCTGCTCCAAAGTAAACGGTGGCGTGCGGTCCCCACGTGCCGGCAGCATAAACGAGATGGTGGCAGCGCGGGAATCGGGGCCATCCTTTCTTTTAAACACTCACCTTTTGAGACAAAGGGGAGCTTTCTTTCTCGCTTGTTGTTCATCTTCTCAGTATAACTCGATGTGTTCTGAGGACCGATTATTGCAAAATTGTGCAGATAGATGTGTAATAAGCATGTCATTATCAGAAAGGGCATTGATTTCTGGATGATTTTTGGCCTCTGGGTCTCCGTGCCGAAGAGATGAGTGGGTGCCTATTGATTTTGTGTGCGTGTCGCTATCATTAAAACATGATCGTCTGCTGTTCTATTGATTGCCTTTCTCTGATAAAAGTGGGAATTACTTTCCAGTCAAGTTGCAGACGTAGAGAGAGAGGTTCCATTCCTCCACGCAGACACCGAACC
>NW_006295816.1:3845748-3859564 GCF_000327345.1 Myotis davidii
TTACTTGCAGAGCTGCCCCACTAAACGCTTTTATCAACAGGCTTTGGGGGGGGTCCATCTTTGTGACAAATCCCCATACAAGCAGATGCTGAAAACCACACCAACAGGTTCTGTGGGGAGCAGTCACTCAGCTCCACGGGGAAAATCGTTCGTTAAATGGTGTACTTACCGTTTGATATTTAATTGCTTGGCTGGGCAGCATCGGAAAAGGCGACAGGCATCGCATGGTGTGGCTGAGGGAGCACACGCTGAGTCACCTTTGTTCGGTCCTGGCGCCACAACCACAGATGGCAGTCACGTCCCCCAACTTCCCTGCACTTCTGCTTATTCGTTTGTGAAATGGAGTTATTGCTAATATCCCCCTCACACGGCCACTGTGAGGAATCAGCAAGTCAGTGTAGCCCTGGCTGGGTTTCTCAGTGGTTAGAGCATCAGCCCATCCACCAAAGAGTCCTGGGTTCGATTCCCGGTCAAGGGCACGTACCTTGGTTGCAGGTTCGACCCCTGGCCCCAGTTGGGGCATGAGTGGGAGGCAACCAATCGATGTCTCTCTCTCACATCAATGTTTTTTTCTCTCTCTCTACTTCTCTCCCTCCCTCCACCCTCCCTTCCACTCTCTCTAAAAACTCAGTGGAAAAAAAAATCCTTGGGTGAGAATTTAAAAAAATAACAAAACAAAAACAGGTCATCGTCTGTAGGAAGCATAACAAGGTCACTAAACGCTGACCTCTGCGGCCAGAGGCGGGTCCAGAAGACCCCTGTACAAACCCTGCGGTTCTCCTAGGGGTCAGTGTCCTTACTCAGGTCAAGGTGCTGTCTGCCACTCTGCCAGTCGTTCCTAAACGTGGAGGAGAGAGTCTCACTGGCCAGGTTGATTATATATTTAATATATTTTTATTGATTTCAGAGAGAGGAAGGGAGAGGGAGAGAGAGATAGAAACATCCATGATGAGAGAGCATCATGGATTGGCTGCCTCCTGCACGCCCCGCATTGGGGATCGAGCCCACCACCCGGGCCTGTGCCCTGACCGGAATCGAACCATGACCTCCTGATTCATAGGTCGACGCTAAACCCCTGAGCCACACCAGGTGGGCTGCCAGGTTAATTATTTAACTATTACAGATATTTGCACATCGAGCTGTTGCACAAATACAATGTCAGAAGGGGCCCTGCAGTGTGTTGAATACATTATGCAGAATGGAGCTCTTAAAAGCTCCCCGAATCGCACTGCAGGGAGATAAAGCCGCACCCCACTCATTCCCGCCCCCACCCCCACCCCCGGGGCTGCGGCAAGCCACTGGGAGCTGGCGCGGGTGAGATGCCTGCTGGAGACGGAATGTGCGATAAGATGGCATCTTTGGAAATAGCACCCTGCTCCTCTCTGTTTCTCCCGAGATAACGGTAATTCCACCCAAATGCCAGGGAAACAGATGGCCGCCGCAGATTTCCTTTTATCAGCAGAAAACAGCGCGTTCAGAGTGGCTAAATATTGACGTCTGTGTTCCCCACGAGGTCCGCAGAGCGCCTCACACAGAGGGCGCCGCTTCCTCGGGCGCCAGGCGCGGGAATCTTCCCATCAAGGTATTTAAAAGCTGCCGGGACACGGTGCTCTTTTCCCGTCCCTCCCGGATGCACAGCACAGCCGGGACCGTGTGCCGCCGGCTCAGAAAAGCCGGTGTTCACACCCAGACTCCGTGGGAGAATCAGCGGGGACCTCGAGTAAAGTCCTTTAAACGACCCCACATGCCTGCTGGGCGCAGCCTGCAGCGCGTAGTAGGTTTTCTCAGAGCGGGGAGTGTTGTCATTGCCACCACCATCGTCACCGACAGCCACACAGAGCGCTAGGATTTCTCTGCGACTCAATCCACTTGCTGCAGTGTTACAGCCCTCGCTCCTTAGCAGCCCTCACTCCCTAAGGGCGCTAACCTCTGAGGCGTCAAACACGGCGTCCGCGGTGACACCACTAGTACAAGGAGCCTCGCCTGCCTGTGGGTTTGGCGTGTGGACCTGAACGTGGCTTTCTCATGAAGGCTTTGTAAATTGTTCGCCTTCGTGTACCGCGTACGGCACGTCAGCAGGCTGTCTTGGAAATACAGGGCCCGGGGCATGGATTCATCACATGTTTTCAGATGGTCCGGGTAGATGCCCAGAAGCAGGGTTGCTGGGTCGTATGGTAAGCCTTTCCTTCATTTTCCCAGTGCCCTCCATGCTGTCGTCCTTGGTGGCTCTCCCAGGGTCCATCCCCACCAGCAGGGAGTGAGGTCCCCTCCTCCCCTCCTCCCAGCACCTGCCGTCACCTGTTCTTGAGGATGGCCGTCCTCACAGGGGGGAGGGTACCTCATCGCAGTTCACAGCAGCTCCCACGAGAGGTTCACGTCCAAAATATACGAAGAAGCTCACACGACTCAGCACCAAGCAGACAATCCAATTGGAAAACAGGCCCAGGGCCTGAGCAGACACTTTTCCCACGAAGACACACGCGGCCCACAGAGAGCTGAGAAGCTCAGCTGCACCGGGTTTTAGGGAAAGGCAGTTCCGAGCTTTTCGCTTTTTGAGTCAGTGCAACCAGATGGCAAGCTTCCTGGGCCAGTATTATGGTTCCTTTCTTTTTAAAAAGTATATATTTTTATTGATCTCAGAGAGGAAGGGGGAGGGAGAGAGAGAGAAACCCCCAGGATGAGAGAGAATCATTGATCGGCTGCCTCCTGCACGCCCCACACTGAGTATTGAGCCTGCAACCCGGGAATCAAACCATGACCTCCTGGTCGATGCTCAACCACTGAGCCACGCTGGCTGGGCATGGTTCCTTTTTCTCCTTTAAAAAATTTTTTTTTTGCTGTTGGCACTTAAATGCTTGTTACTTGTCCAGCTGGCCACCTAGGGTAAGATAACTTCCTAACAGTTCCCAGCCTTTCCACGGAAAAGCTAGATGACCCTCAGCCACGGAGATAAGACCGTTGAAACCAGAAGCGGTAGGAACCACTTGAGTGATTTCTACAGTCGGAGAAAAAGACATTCCTGAAGGGAAAGCCACTGAAAAGCACACGTTTAACCCTGCACAAGCCAAGGCACGCTCTCCGAGCCTCGTCCCTGGGTGCCGACTGCGCTCCGCCTGGGGGTGTGCCGTGCAGCCCGACGTGAGCAGGAGGTCGGCGCGGCTCCGCCCCTGTACCGTGGTGAATGCTGTCATCTTCGCAGAGAAAAAAGTTAGTAAACTGTGCGATTGGAATTTAATTGTAATGAGACAGTCCCTCAAAAAACCACTGCATGCGAGACGCGTTCCTCCTACGCTCGGCTCCTTAATGAATCCCAGTGACAAACTGTCAGCAGCTGCCTGTCTGGAAGCCACTTAATATATGTGCTCGTCTGGTGGCCACGGGATGTGACAGCCCGTGGCTGGGACCTGGGGACAGAGTGAAGGGTCTGGCGGGTTTCAGGTCTTACAAATGGTAACAAACCAGCTTCTCCCCATTCGGTATGAAGATCTAATTGGCTTCATGAAGCGACGCATGAATCACCTGGCAGCCCTGCAGCCAGCACTCCCAGGAGCTGTGAACACGGCAGGATCTGCGGGCGGGCATGGCTCAGTGCTTGGTGTGGGCCTGTGAACCAGGAGGCGGTGGGGGAAGGAGAGGGCCCCGGGGGCTAGGAGACCCGAGTTGACCCTGGCAGCCACCCAGGTGCAAAAGGGTGTGAACTTTGAACTTGGAAGGCGATGGTGAGGCTGGAGCCGCTCTGAGGGTGACTCCGGGGCTCCTCCCAGTGACGGTGCAGTCCCCACACCCCCTGTTCCAGGGAGAGTCACGGGGCAGGACCCAGACAGTGAGGATGACGGAGGAAGCCACTCCAGGAAAAGACACCCCCTTTCTGACTGCAGTGAGGAGGGAAAAGGCACTGCCCCAGTTTTCACACCAGGGCGCCCAGACTCTCCTGGGGTGATGACTCTCCCTGCCCCCCCCTCCCCAGGGATGGAGCAGCCGCCCTGTCTCTGCTGAGGCTCCAAGCCCCAGGACCAGCCTCGCTCTCCCTCCTGCACCTGAGCTCTGGGGGGAGGAGAGGGAGGGAGGGAGACTCGTTTTAATTCTGCCGTCGCTTAACGATATTTAAATGACTCAGATGGTCTTTTAGCTGAGTCTGTTACAGGGCTCCTGCTCAAGACTCGGCCGTAAACCGTAATGGACTTCACAGTTTATTGGTTTCATAAACGTCACCTGGCTATGAGCGGCCCAGGGACAGCCACGCGGCGGAAGATCCCGCGATCGTGCACCGGCCCCAGCGTGAGGTGTGCGGGGCCCGCGGTCCCATCTCCCCCTCGTCACCCAGCCTCACACTGAGGTGCGCACACAGCCAGCATCGCTCTGGGAGCTCTCGGAGACCCCGTTTTGTGGGTAAAGATAACATTTCTGAATCGAACATCGAGAACCCCCTTCCGAGAAGCGGCCCCCCCGGGAGGAGGACGAGGCTGGGCTCAGGAGCTGGCTGTGTCCCCCGTTCACGCCGTGTCTTCTGGGCCCCCACTTGGCGTTTTTCTCCGAAGTTCGAGCTTGTTCTGCTCATGTCAGTCATTGCGGTCAGGCTGCGAAAGGGGCTGTGTGTGTCTCTCCACCTTCTCCTTTTCCAGTTTCTTTTTCATTATGTTTTGTATGGTTGTCATTTCCTGAAATTCAGCCCCCAGTCGGACTGAGCATTAATGCTAACTGGAAAATAAAACAGCCCTGGCCAGTGTGGTTCAGTGGACAGAGCGTCGGCCTGCAGACTGCAGGGTTCCGGGTTCGATTCCGGCCAAGGGCGCGTACCTCAGTTGCAGGCTGCTGGTCAGGGCATGTGCAGGAGGCAACCAATCAATGTATTTTTCCACACTGATGTTTCTCTCCGTCTTTCCCTCTTCCACTCCTTACAAATCAATGGGAAAATATCGTTAGGTGAAGATTTTTAAAGATTAGTAATAAATAACTGAAAAATAAGACAACACGTTATTGATTTTCCCTTTCACACTAGCGTGAGGAGAGAAGACGTTCACGTGTAGATTAACGTGTAATTATAACCTGTGATCACACACCGCAGAGGTGCCTGTGATGGAAGCCCCTGGACGCAGGGACAGGACGCCACCCGGCACCCAGCCACGGCTCACGTTCCTCCTTCCCGGGGCCGAGTGCTTGGCACCACGGGACGGGCAGGACGAGCACCAGGGGGTGGCCCGAGCCGTGCACCGCCGGGCCCAGGCCCCAGTTGTTCCTGACGGTCACGCTCTGCGCCATAAACGAGTGGGTGACCCGGGATTGCACCGCGCACTCGCCTTCGCCTCACTGTCACTCAGCCGGGCCAGCGAGGCCCGATGGCTCCTGGACACTGGCCGTGAGGGACAGTTACATGGGCACAGATGCCTCGTTATGTCCGGTCAAGGCCCATTTCCCTGTTGTTGCGCCGACCGACCGGGAGAAAGCCCTGTGTTTAATTTATGAGCGAGTAGGCGCAGCAATCTTAGCTCTCCCATTTACATAAACCCGACAGGCCATCCATCTTCAGCAAAGACCAGACACGCCTCAGAGACGCCACCCACAGCTGGGCCCCTAACGTGACAGCACGGGGCCGGCGTACTCCCGCCTCAGACGCCGGGATGCTCGTCCGTGGCCTTTCGTTATCTCACTTGTAAACGCTCAGCGCTGGTAACAGTTTAATGAAATTATAAGGCAGAGGTGCACCTGGGTTAAAGAAATACATAAATCAATTACTCTTGGTTAATTAAGCCCGGGAAAGGCGTTGAAATGCCCGGACTATGAAAAGGCGGTCTGTAGGGGGCTCACACATGTACTTTGAACTTTCCTCGAAATGTGTGCCGTTGGGTCAACACAATTTAGAAAGGATTTGTCCGCAAGCATGACTCGAGAGAGAACTGTCCGGGTTGATAGAAGGTTCGCATGATTGCTATGCTGCATAGAGAATTAGAGACATTTATTAAAACACACGGAGCCCTAGCGGGGTTGCTCAGTGGTTGGAGCATCAGCCCTCCCTTTTCTTTCCCTCTTCCCACTTTACCTGCCTTCTTTTTCAGGACGTAGAGGCTTCGGTGTTGCCACGGGCCGACGTTCGCCACAGTCAGTGGAGACAGGGTAGAATGTTGGATTAGCAGCCCTCGGCCATAACAGGGAGAGTGCTTGGGTAGAAGAGATGGCTCACAGATGCCCGACCCGCGTGGCTCCGTGGTTGAGCATCGACCTATGAACCAGGTGGTTGCAGCGCGATTCCCGGTCAGGGCACATGCCTGGGGGACGGGCTCGATCCCCAGTGTGGGGCGTGCAGGAGGCAGCCAGTCAGTGATTCTCTCCCATCATGGATGTTTCTATCCCTCTCTCCCTCTCCCTTCCTCTCTCCTAAAAATGATGGGTCACAGAGGAAAAAATTTGCCGTCAGAAAATAATGAGGAATTTATTGAACAGGGGAGCCTTCAGGATAGAGAGGGAATTAAGATGAACCACAATTAGAGCACCTGGGACAAGGTCGGAACGAAGGGGCCCAGGAACCCGGGGAGAGGCGCACTCGTGGAGAACGTGGGCTCTGCAGCCGGGGCTCTCACCCTCCCCTGCACTTCCGGCTGCACGTGTCGGGTAGATTTCCCGGTTTCCTTGTCTGTGAGCGCGGCCTACATACCGGCCGCTGTTTCCAGGGGAAATACAGTAACCTAGGTCAGGCCATGGGCATGCAATAGGCGCTCAACACGTCGTCAAGGCCGCTGCTTGGAGACAGACCACCACAGGCAGCTCACACCAGGGAAGGAAGCAATGAGTTGAAGGAAAGGGGTCAGCTTTGTGAGCCCCCACTTTGTGCCCCTCCCCCAGCTTCTGAAGTGACAGGTTTGCAAAACCGGCCCTGGGAGATGGTTCTTTTATCTTCCTCCCTAGTCGGTAGACCCTCAGGACACTCAGGATTCCCAAAGTGCCCGACTGCATGGACCCCCGAATCCTGCCCCCCCACAATCATCTTCATCCGCATCGAACTATCAGTCCCTCGAGGCAGATGTGGTCTTAGCTAGATATTAGGGGTGACGTTCTCATGACACTAATCAACTCAAAGATATGAGTGTTTAAGATAATCATGAGTTCCTGGTAGCTTTTTTAATCTTAGAAGATGTGAATTTATCTAAGTAGCCTCATGCATTTGTGAGGCGGTGAGTTAATGGGCTCCAGCAGCATGGAGAGCGGAGTTCTGTGAGGGAGGGTGAAGTCAGAGCCCCTGTCTTACAGCCAACTGAGCTTCAGAGACTTTCACTTCTCAATGTTCTGGGCAAGCAGCTGAACATATTTTTATTGCAACCGCCTCCCAAGTCATTACCAAGTCTGAGGCATCTGCGTCTTTGTACACAGCCGGCCAAGTCTCCTGGCTAATTATAATGTCAGTAATTTGTTATTGCACCCTTATAGGGAGCATGTAAGGTAAGGCTGAAGGAGGCTTTAAAACATGAAGCCCTAACCGGTTTGGCTCAGTGGATAGAGCATCGGCCTGTGGACTGAAGGGTCCTGGGTTCGATTCCGGTCAAGGGCATGTACCTAGGTTGCGGGCACATCCCCAGTAAGGGATGTGCAGGAGGCAGCTGATCGATGTTTCTCTCTCATCGATGTTTCTAACTCTCTATCCCTCTCCCTTCCTCTCTGTAAAAAATCAATTAAAAAAATATTTAAAAAAAACATGAAGAAGCCCAGCCAGTGTGATTCAATGGTTGAGTGTCGACCTGGGAACTAGGAGGACACAGTCTGATTCCCGGTCAGGGCTCAATCCCCAGTGTGTGTGTGTGTGTTGGGCGGGGTGGGGTTGGGAGGCAGCCGATCAATGATTCTCTCTCATCGTTGATGTTTCTATCTCTCTCTCCCTTCCCCTATGAAATCAATAAAAATACGTTTTAAAAGAGGGGATATATGTAATACTTTCAATAATATAAGAAAAGAAAAGAAAAAGAAAAAATATATTTAAAAAAGATAAAGTCAATGGGAGTGCCCACGGCTGTGCTGTCCCAGCCACGGCCGTCAGCACCATGGAGAGGGGCGCGGGCAGCGGCCTGGTCCTTTTTCTCCATCCTCTCAGAGTTGCCGCTGTCCCTGGGACGTGGGTGCAAGGGGACCTCTTGGATCTGCTTATTTTCCTCCTTTGAAAATCGCTTCCCTAGAGTTCTGGTTGCACATTGTTCCTGGCCCTCTCAGAGCCTCCGCCAGCAGCGCGGGCATGTGCCTGTCCAGACAAAGGCCATCGACTGGGCTTCCCTTTTCCTTCCCAAAGAAAAAGCCACTGTTTGGGTTAAGAATCGCTTTCTTTTTTAAGTTAATGCGGAGATTAGAGAGCTGTGGGCTTTTTTGTTCACCTCAGATCATCACCTAGAAGGTGCAAACGGAGCGTGTAGACCTGCCGTGAATGCCTGGCAGTGGGCGTTGATACTGCTGGTGCCTCTTTGCTGGGAAGGCGTTTTCCCTCCCTCGCGTCCCCATAATAGCCGGCTCACACATCGCTCATGAAATGTATTCACAGCTCACGCTGCACCGCGGACCCTTGGCATTTACGAAGTTAGTGTAAGTGCTGCGCCTGCTCGCAGATGGCCCCGTGGTCCATGACGCGCTTCGATTGGGAATGTCGCGGAGGCTCCTATTCACGCCCAGGCACAGACGGGCTGGCTTGTGGGAACAGTCAGGTCGCTAATGGGTAATTCCAGCTCAGTGCCCGACGCCCACGTGTCCACACGCACGTGTGTCTCCTCGCCGGCTATGCGGTAACTCCTGTGTCACTGAAACCTGTGCTTCTTTGTGGAACGTGGCCTTATCAGTCAGAGATCAATCTTTAACAAAGACTGAAAGGTTGAACATACATTGAGAAAGCAGGTTTTTTTTAAAAATGAAACATGATTCCAGAGAAATTCGGGGGTTGTACAAACAAGCATTTGCAAAGTGGGGGTTTCTGAAGGGATCTGTCCACCCACACTGTAAGGTTCACTTCAGGGATGGAACGCACCCTTCAGCTCCGACACCAACTCTGACTGGCTGACGAGGACGGCCACTTAGCATATACCGTCTTCTGTGTGATTATTCTGTCTGTTCTTGCCGCCTTCCCTTGACAAGAAGGAATGACGAAGTCAGTGTACTGTAGACATTAGTGTCAGTTGCTTACCCAACATCCATCTCTTTTTTTTCTCGTTTCCTAACAGAACCACAATTTTATTTCTCCATCTAGCTGCTCACTAAACATTTGTATTCTTTTTTAAAATTTTATTTTAGAGAGAGGAAGAGAGAGAGAGACATTGATGTGAGAGAGACACATTGATTGTTGCCTCCCAATGTACCCCAACGGAGGATAGAATTGCAGCCTTTAGGTCTATGTGAAATTGTATATTCTTTGTCTTTTACCTATTTGAGCCCACACTGCATATTTCGTTTTGAGCAGAGTAGTTAGCTAACTGGTATCCTCACTAAGGAAGGAACTTTATCATTTTCATTTGGAGCCCTTGTGGTACATAGAACACCGTCTTGCATTAAAAAATATTTACATGTAGCCCAGATGGCATGACTCAGTGGTTGAGTGTCGATGTATGAACCAGGAGGTCATGGTTCAATTCCCAGTCAGAGCACATGCCCGGGTTCCTATCTCTCCTCCTCCATTCCTCTCTGAAATCAATAAAATATATTTTAAAAACGTATTTACACATAAAATCTCTATAAGTCTTGATCTACGTACATCAATTTCTGTGGGAAGAAACTTACCTCTCCCCAGCAAGCCTGTATCAAACCCCGTACAGCTCACCTCCCCCGCCTCACAATGGCCCTCAGGCCCTGCCCTCTGAAACGGCCGCCCGAGTGAGGCCTGCGAGCTCTGGGTCTGTGTGCACAATGGTCCCAAGGATAAGAAACTGAGCCCAAACTTAGCTGCAAAGGTGAAGGAAGTCCCGCCAGGTCACTTTGTCTAGAGGGTGACTTATCGAGCTATTGATTTTCTTGTGGTTTTGTCCGTGAAATGCCCAAGAAACCTATACATCTGTTCAGCTCAATTAAGCAGCTAATTAATTCGCCGGAGAAAAACAGTAACGGCTTATCTGACTGGATTGATCAGCCCGTTCAATGAAACAGCACGTCCACCCGTCCCGGGGGGACAACATCGACGGGCCACTGTTTCCCTGAGGAGAAGGCAGAGGAGAGGTTTTACAAGAGCGACGGGATCAGTCCGTTACTCTGATGTCTGGAGATGCCGCCTGACTCAGCGCTGGAGGACCGGGGGCAGGCTTCCGAGCAGGTGTTCCAGGGAGTTTTACAAGTTCCTGGAGGAGAAGAGAAAGAGAACGGATTTCAACAGGAAATGGTTGAGATCTTTCCAGAGCTGACAAAAAGACAGGTCCTTACACATTCATGAAAGTTCTAGACAGACCTTATTTTCACAAAGGCGAGGACTTTCCAGGTCAGACCAGGAAAGAGTTGCCCAGAGAAGCCTGAAGGACTAGCACCAAGCTTAGTCAAGGGGCCTGGAAGTAACACGTATCATATTAAACATCACACCTGCGGGATGAGGTGACGGTTCAAAATGTGTGTGTGTGGGCGGGGGGCGGGGGGGCCCTGATGTCAGGAGGCAGAAAAGGTGAGATTGTTGCAGATGGTTCAGTGAAGATGTTTTTAACCATCTGGCCACACCGATACCCATTCAGGAGAAGTTTGGAGGTGCACCCCGGTGTCTTCTTCCTTTGCATCCTCACTAACCTTTTAAACAATATTGAACTTCCTTCTTCAAGTCCTCCCCTTCGCCGATTCCTCCTTTCAGATGTCTTCCATCTCTTCTCTCCCCTCCGCCGTCTCTGCTGTCGCCGATGAAGAGCTTTCTCTTGAGTTCCGAAGTCACCCTTACTCCCCTGGCCATCTCACGCCTTTGCAAGGCTTACAAACTCCGGGGTTTGCATAAACCAGGCAAACAAACAAAATGGCCTGGTGGGAGACCGAGGGTTTGTGGGGACTGTGATACCGAAGAAAGTGTGAGCCTCACATAAAAACATTCAAAATTGTGGCCCAGCTGGTGTGACCCAGTGGTTGAGCAGCGACCGATGAACCAGGAGGTCCCCATTGTATCCAGGTCAGGGGACCTGCCCAGGTTGTAGGCTCGATCCCCCAGTGGGGGCGTGTAGGAGGCCGCCGATCCATGATTCTCTCTCATCATTGATGTTTCTATTTCTCGCTCTCCCTCTCTCTCCCTCTCCCTTCCTCTCTCTGAAATAAATTTAAAAAAAAAAAAGAAAATAAGAAAAGAAAGTGTTCTCTAGCCTAATCCACAAAATGTATTCTCTTGCACAGGCTTATCAATCCTTCCATTTGGCATTTCTAATCCGGATCCATTTGGAAATGGTGTGAACTGAGGATCTAATGTGATCATTTTCCATCTGAAGACTAGATTTCCGGACGTCACGTGATGCGTGGGTCTTCCTATCGCTACTGGTTGTTTCGTCTCCCTCCTCCGTCGCGTTCCAAGGTCTCATTTATCCCTGGGGTTACTCTAAGTCTCTCTGGTTTGGGCCGTAGACCTATTTGTCTTTTCTTACAGCTTCTCAGCCAGCTCTTTGCCATTTTCTTTCTTCTGAGTCTTCAAACACCTGTTTTCTGAGGGCCGTTCTTGAAAGTCTTTTCTCTCCAAGGGGTAGTGTTACCACTTGAGAGGCGTGGCTGTTACATCCTGGTGGTCTTTACTTGCCCTTTAAAAGGCTCAACTACCTGGGCAAAGAAATTTTAATAAAGGACGTATTTGGTTAACATTACAATGTGTATGTTACAAGCCTTTCAAATCTTCCAGAGACTAGTAGTTGCCTAGAAAAAGTAAAGAATACAACGATTTGGGGTATTACAATTAAATGCCTGGCAATGACGATGCCGCTTTCCTCGCTTGGTGTGAGCAGTGCCGATCTGTTTTGCAGGAGCTGATAGCGCTGCACTCTCATTTCCGTCTGGGTATGAAAATAGAGCACGTTCATGGGTCTGAGTCTGCAGTGGATTGATTAGTTGCCATGGACTTTAAACATCCATTAGGGAAGGAGTCATAAATAGTGAATTAATTTGAAGTCCTCGGTTGGTACGGAGGGAGGGAGGAAGGTATTTAGAAAACCGTTCATCACACTTCACAGTGCACTGGAAAGCGAGTCCGAAGGCGCGTGGCAACTGCATTTTCACTTCGCTCTCTCCTCCGGCGTCTGGGCGCTTTGGGAGGCCCGGCCCCGCGTAAGTGCTGCTCAATGGCACTCGCTTTCCCATTTTCTTATCTTGATAAATACCTCCTGTCACGGTGCCATCTGTGCCCCTGAGAGAAATAGATCGTTACCTGATATTAAGCCTGCGCCTGGTTCACATGAATGAGAAATGAAAGGACAGTAAATCTTGGGACCCTCAATCCGGTCAGACACGATTCATAATATAAGAGGCTCGCGAAAGCCTGGCCCCTGCTTTTATGACAGTGGCTGGATTCCAGACTTCGTACACGCGTGGGTCTCGAACTCTTCAGAAGGTAGTTACGGAGCCACCCTCAGGAAAAGGATGAGTTTCAGGCTGATACTTGGCTGATATCCGGCAGAAAGAAACAAAGGAGAGGCTGTGATGTTTGTATCTGGGGAAAATGATGCCACAGAAAGGCTCGTCTCGATTCATGGCTTTACCACCTGAATAACTTTCTGGTGTATTATTTCTGGCTCAGTTTCATGAGAGTTCAGCTTGGCTCCAATTTGCCATAAAGAGATTGACACAACATTTAAACATGGTGATTAAAAATTCCGTACTGCTGCTGGCGTGGCTCAGTGGTTGAGCATCAACCTATGAACCAGGAGGTCACGGTTTGATTCCCGGTCAGGACACATGCCCAGGTTGCAGGCTTGATCCTCAGTGTGGGGCATGCAGGAGGCAGCCAATCAATGATTCTCTCTCATCATTGATGTTTCTATCTCTCCCTCTCCTTTCCTCTCTAAAATCAATTATATATATTCCAGTACCTATTGCTAATTTTGTAAAAGTCAAATCCAATAGGACTAGAAGGAAACTTCCTAAGTATTGCATAGCAATCTATTAAAACCAGGAATAGGATGTGGTCACTACTAACAGGAGTAAGAGGATTCAGGAAAGTAGCTAGACTTGGGATAAGTACCACAAGAAAAGCAAATACTCCTCCTTCATGTTAGCAGTAGCCAGTTCGAAACTGAAATAGGGGAAATCATTCATAGTAGACAACAATTAGAAAGACCTAAAAACAAATTTAGCAAGAAAGGTTGCAAACCCATTAAAAGAAAAGCACACAGTTTGGCTGAGAATTATTAAATGACTTGAGTAAGTGGAGATATATACTCTGAAAGTATAATCTCATAAACGTGTCCATCCTTTTAAATTAAAGCATGAGTTTACTCTAATTATTTGGCTCATCAATGCGTGCACGGTTGTGTTGACACCTTTTCTCAAGTGGATGTCACTAAAATCAAAACTTGTATCTCCTCAATTCCAACGCCACAACCACAGTGCCTTTTATGTTGAAATTCTAGACACTTGGAAGGTGACATATTATAATGAAAGAAATCTGCATCTGTTGCAAGCCTTGAGCAGACACTCACTGGCTTGTAATTGTAAGGCAGGCCTTCATTGTAGACTTGAGTTTCAGCTGACAAAAGAAACCTTTCATTTCTTCACCGATAGGATAGCAACTGCTTTAAATAGTAGCTATAGATAGATTTTCTTTCCTAAGGGAATAGCACACCGATGATGTTTTGAATTGATCTGTAGGTTTCCCCCTGTGTTTGCCTTTATGTTTCTAGTTAAATTTGTTGTTCCCAAAGGT
>NW_006295816.1:3859660-3860161 GCF_000327345.1 Myotis davidii
TTATTTCCTCCAATATTCTCCCTTCCTTGCCACCAATATCTAAATTGCTCAGGTTCTGCCCGGCAGTGTGGCTCAGTTGGTTGAGTGTTGACCCAGGAACCAAAAGGTTGCCAGTTCTATTCCCAGTCAGGGCACAGGCCCTGGTTGCAGGCTTTATCCCCAGTAGGGGGCGTGCAGGAGGCAGCCAATGGATGTTCCTCTCTCATTGATGTTTCTACCTCTCTATCCCTCTCCATTCCTCTCTCTCTGAAATAATCAATACAGAAAAAGAAAACATTTAAAAAGTTTTTAAAGCAAGTGTGAGAGAATATTTACCGTATTTGCCGGCGTATAAGACGATTTTTGGCCCTGAAAAATATGCCTCCAAGTGGGGGGTCGTCTTATACGCCAGGTACACTTCAGATAGACTGCCCATAGTGCTTGCCCCCTGCCATAGTGACCTCCCGATGCCCGCCCACTTCATTCCACATACCGTTCAGGCATCAGCAGCGCTGCTGGGTG
>NW_006295816.1:3860569-3868682 GCF_000327345.1 Myotis davidii
CCCCTAGCCACAGGTGTTACTAAGCACTGGAAACTCAGCTAGATATGCTGAGTATGAACTACACACTGGAGCCCTGGCCGGTGTGGCTCAGTTGGTTGAGCGTTGACCCAGGAACCAAAAGGTTGCCAGTTCTATTCCCAGTCAGGGCACAGGCCCTGGTTGCAGGCTTTATCCCCAGTAGGGGGCGTGCAGGAGGCAGCCAATGGATGTTCCTCTCTCATTGATGTTTCTACCTCTCTATCCCTCTCCATTCCTCTCTCTCTGAAAGAATCAATACAAAAAAAGAAAACATTTAAAAAGTTTTTAAAAAGAGTGTGAGAAAATATTTACATCTGCCTTCCCAGATACCCCAGAGTTCATCACTATGCTGAATTTATGCTTATCACTCTCTTGCTTTCTTTATAGTTTTTTTTTTTTTTTAAAATTCTGCATGAATCCTTAAACATTTTTTTTTTGTTTTGGATGTGGGAAAGTGGAATCATTCTGAGTCAGTATATAGTAGTCCTTCTTTATCTGGGGGGGACCTGTTCCAAGACCCGCCCCCCCGGCAGTGGGTACCTAAAACCATGGACACCCCAAACCCCATCCATACTGTGCTTTTTCCTAGACCTAGACACACCTTAATAAACACTTCATAGCTGCTCTTGGGCATGTCTGACTTGCCGGCATCAGCAGCCTTGTGCTCTGGGGCCATTAGCAAGTAAAGTAAGTGTCCCTCGAACACACGCATGGTGGTACCATGCGTCCATCTTACATCCCCGGAGGCCACTTACTAAGTGGCCGAAGGGCAGGGAGAGTCAACAGCGTGGAGACAATGGACAAAGGGGCGATTCACGTCCTGGTTGGGAGGGAAGAGGACGGGCCAGATTCCATCACGCTACTCAGAATAGCGGGCAACGTAAAACAGACCTATTGCTTATTTCTGGAATTTTCTATTGGATATTTAAGCTGCAAGTGACCTCGGTTAACCGAAACCCTGGACCGTGGAATTTCCAGCAAGAGGGGATTACTGCCAGGGTGTGTCCATGTTGATTTGTGTCACTGGAGTTCACTTGTGTTCTTTGCTGAATACTGTTCCCCTCCAGGGGCACAGAGCCAGTTGGCTGTTCTCATGTAGGGAACATCGGGTGTTTTTGTCGGGTGTTTTCGTGTGTGGTGGTGTCATTGCCAGGGCAGCTGGAAGAACATTCTTACATGTGACTTCTTGTAAATGCAGGGAAGGGCTTTTCCTCCTTACGTATCTGGTGTTGAACTTGCTGGGAGATAGAATGTATAAGTTTCACCTTAATAGGTTCCAACCATTTCAGCGCAGTAACCGTCTGCTCACCCACCAGCATTGTCATCGTCCCAGTAGCTCCACACCCCGACCCATATTGACTGTCAAATTCTCTATATTTTGCCAAATCTCTTGGTGCTAACTGGAACCTCGTGTGGTTTAACTTGCCTTTCCCAAAAGCTGATGAAGTTGAGCACATTTTTTTATATGTCGGTACTTTATAGATATTTGTACTTCTTTTTCTATAAAATTCCTATTTCCTTCTTAGGCTCATCTTTCTGTTTTGTCGCTTATCTTTTTATTGATTTAGAGAAGTTAGTTCTATATTCTATAAACGAACCTTTTCTCAGTGATATGTTTTGCTAATATATTTTCCTCTTCATTGGTATTTTACTCTATGAATATATGCAAATCATTCTTTTCTCCTCAAATAATATTCATGCTATTTTTTTTTTCAAAGCAAGAAATCTTTATATCAACTGAGGAAAGGATGCCATAAAAATATTTGGGGCGAAATAATCATCTAGGTTGAGGTGCCGATAAATGCAAAACCTCAAGGCAGCTAAAAACAAAGTCATTTTTAGCACCATTTTGTTGTGCAATATATCACATCGATATACGCGTATATGTGGTCTATGGCTCAAAGGAAGAATTGTAAGTGCAATTTGGTTGTCTCTTGCATTTTCTTGCTCAATAAACGCCTTCAAAATAACCACAGATTAATCATAAAGAACCCATTATCAGCACAGTTGCTGTAGCAGTTAAGTGCTAACTCACTGCTTTAATGCAATACCAGTTCCTGAAGTCTCTGGGTTGGTTGAAATTTGTTATTTATACATTCGTCAAAACTAGATCGAGCCTCGACTCAGTATTAGAGATTCTTTCAAGTGATTCAAATAAAACGGCCAACAAAACAGGCAAAATCCCTTCTCCCTGGACTGTCCATGCTTGTGAAGTGTGTAAAGAGTAGAGAGAGCCCTGGCTGGCGTTGCTCAGTGGGTAGAGCATCAGCTCATGGACTGAAGGGTCCTGGGTTCAATTCCAATTAAGGGCATGTACCTCGGTTGCAGGCTCGATCCCAGGGCGCAGGCAGGAGGCAACTAATTGCTGGGTCGCTCTCACGGTGATGTTTCTCTCTCTCTCCCCTCCCTTCCACTTTCTCTAAAAATCAATGGAAAAATTGCCGGGTGAGGATTAACAAAAGAGCAGACCAATACACAAATAGCTATAAAACGGTACAAATGATTATGCAGTGATCCCTTCTTATCAATGTGGGATGTGTTCCAAGCCTAGACTATGTGGTATGTTTTTCTCCATCCATGCACACCTGTGATAAGTGGAATCTATAAACTAGGCACCGAGGCCTGGGGAGGGAGGGGGCACAGCGGACAGGTCTCAGCATCAGAGGAACACGCGGGTGCGTGGATCTGTGCGGGTGGACGATCATTTCACACGCCATTGTCCCCCAAATGGGATCGCGTGTCCCTGCCTTTAGCTAGAAAGAGCTCACAGCTCGCAAGTCCATGACAGACTCCTGTATTCAAACATCTGCTTCAGCCGCCTGCTGACAGCTGCCCCCAGGGCCATTCCCACCGCATCACCTTGGACACGAGGGGGTGTTTGTGGGTGCACCAGGACCAGCCTCAAACCCCATCCAGGAGGGCAGAGGGAGAGGGGCCTGGCCTTCCACCAAAGGCTGACTCCATGGATTTTTAAAAATTGACTTCAGAGAGGGAGGGAGAGGGAGAGAGAGATAGATCTATAATGAGAGAGAATCATTGATCGGCTGCCTCCTGTTTGCCTCACACTGGTGATCGAGCCCGAAACCCAGGCAGGTGCCCTGACCAGGGCTTAAACCATGACTTCCTGGTTCATAGGGCGATGCTCAACCACTGAGCCGCACCAGCCGGGCGACTCGATGGGTTTTTGAGGGCACTGCTCGCCTGCTCAGGGAGCAGCCCTCCCGTCGATGCTCTGATGAGGCGGATGCCTACTGGTCCTTGAAGTCCCAGGTCGAGTGGACAGTTGGCCCAAGAGCCTTTGGAAGGTTGTGGAGGTGCAGGGGCTCCCGCCACTCTGGGAGGAGGAGTGTGTGGGTCTGGGAAAGCCAGGCACATCCTGGTGTCCTCCGGGGACGGGGTGGCCAAGGCTTTGTCGCAACAGCAGTGCCTGGGTCCCTGCCGTGTGCCGGGCACTTTGCTTGTGATTGCAACCAACCCAGGAGGAAAGTGGTCATTGCCCAAGTTCATCCAGTTAGCAGGTCACTCGCCAAGAGTCTCCGATGGTTGAGTCAAAGGCCTTTCCTGTGCTATATTGACTACTGGAGGCTGGTGCACGGATTCATGCACTGGTGGGGTCCCTCGGCCTGGCTTGTGGGGATCGGGCCGAAACTGGCTCTCCAACATCCCCCGAGGGATCCCAGATTGTGAGAGGGCGGTTCTCGGGTGATGCACCCCGGAATCAGGCTCCCTCCTCTCTGGGTCTGGGGTGCAGGTGAAGCAGATTCGGGGCCGACAGTGCCCCAGCAGCAGCCTGACCCACGGCCGATTCCAGGAGGAATCAGGCTCCCCCCTCTGCTGGTCTGAGCCTCTGCCCCCTGGTGGTCATTGTGTGTCATAGCTACCAAGCGAACGGTTGGATGGTCGGACGGTCGCTTAGGTTTTTATACAGAGAGATGGCCACTTACGTTGTGTGGGGGCACCCACTCCTTCCAGGGAGACGAGGAGGAGGTGCCATTTGAGTTGTGGGGGATGCAGTGTTGAAAAGTCAACCTGATTTTGCTCCCACCTGGCTGTAACGCCTGGGACATGCCATCGACCTTCTTGAAACCAATCTCCTCGGTGAGGCCTGTTTTCCTCTTTTATACAATAAATACGTTCGGTTAGGTGATCGTTACGTTTGCTCCAACCTCTGCGAGGGTTCAGGGCCGTATGAGGGGGCTGAGTTTTCACCTGTTGGATTTCTAAGAGGAGACATTCAATGACAGATCAATAGAGCGTGGACCCCTTTGCCGTTCTCCCTTCCCTCCCCCAACCCCCGCACAGAGCCTCCGTTCGACCCTGGGAGAGCCCGTGCGGGCGGAGGGGGCACCGTGCCCGCCTCAGCCCAGGGGCTGGCGTGTCGGTGCCATGGGGCGGGTTCTCCCCATCAGGGACCCGTCTGGTCCCGAGCTGCTCGGGTGGACCCCTTTGCAGTTCTCCCTTCCCTCCCCCCCGCAACCCCGGCACAGAGCCTGACTCCCTTCCCTCCCCCGCCCCCCCCCCCCCCCCCCCCCCCGCACCCCGTACACAGCCATCCTTGTGAGGAGGGAAATTAGTAGTAAGCACATCCTTGGAGAAGGGGGTAGGGTACATGATCCCTTTACATAGGGCTGATGCAGCCAGCCATGTATTAGAGTTTTATATTTTGTCTCCTAAATTACACTTGCTCTTTGGCCAGTACCTCCGCTGGGTGGCATCGGGGACAGACAGGAGGAGGCCCCTTCACAGGGGGCTGAGCTTGCCAGGTGCCGTCCGGGATGTCTCACTCCTCCACACGCTGCCCAACTACCACCGGCCTCGGCTGCACCAGGGCGAGCGCCTGGCTCGGGGCCTGGCACCTGCCCCGTGGCTGCGGGCAGATGTAGCCCAGACTCACACAGGATCCGTCTCCCGGGTCTTAACCCGGCCTCACCCCCGGCGGCCTGGCCAACCGGCCCAGCAATGCTGTTCTCCTCTTGCCGCTCCAGGCTTCGTCGGCAACATCCGCCTGGAGCCCCCGTCGACAGGAACCCCGAAATTAGAGCTCGCATGATCAGGAAATACATCAGGCAGGGACGCTTCTCTGTGACTTTCGTAAGAAGAACATCCTAATAAAGCAAAATTAAACATTGATAATCTTTTTCCAAGTTGCAGAAAAATTGTTCGCATAAATAAAAGACGGCAGCAGTGTGCTATTCGATGTATATTACTCTCCCTTCCGGAACAGCTGGGTGGCAGGGTCTCAGGCCCTGGCAAATGACAGATGCTCAAATCAGACTTCTTAAAGATGTATTTTTATTGATTTCAGAGGAAGGGAGAGGGAGAGAGAGGCGCATCAATGATGAGAGAGAATCATTGATTGGCTGCCTCCTGCACGCCTCCTAAGGGGGACCGAGCCCTCAACCCGGGCCTGTGCCCTGAGCAGGAATTGAACCGTGACCTCCTGGCTCGTAGGTCGACGCTCAGCCTCTGAGCCACGCCGGCTGTGTTGTGTCCTTTTCATGCGGAGCCCATGGCTCTGTGAGGACAGTGTTTCCCTGAGTTCTGTGAGCCGCCCGAGCAAACGGATCGTGTCACTAGAACCTCCCATCGCGGGCCAGTCAGGAACGCAGGTACCAACCCCCCGGACCTACTTACCATTGGCATCTGAAGGGCGGGCGGTCTTGTAGGACTGAGCCCTTCACCCGCGGGGTCTGCACCCCGCCCAGGAGGATGGTGTCAGGGCAGAGCAGAATCACAGGCACAGCTGGGGTTGGAGAACTGCTGGATGTGGGGGAACCCACACCCTGGAGTTGGCACCAGAACTGTAACATGTCCAGTCCGGCCAGTGTGGCTCAGTGGTTGAGCATCCACCTATGAACCAGGAGGTCGCGGTTCAGTTCCCGGTCAGGGCACATGCCTGGGTTGCGGGCTCCATCCTCAGGGTGGGACGTGCAGGTGGCAGCTGACCAATGATTCGCTCTCATCATTGATGTTTCTCTCTCTCTCACTTCCTCTCTAAAACCAATAAAAATGATATTAAAAAGAAAAAGAATTGTGACCTCAGTTAGGAAAGCTGGGACCACATAAATGACCGCCCCGCCCTGAACCGTGGAGAAGTTCCCCCGGAGGACCTGCCAGGTAACGGAGCCCACGACACCTGTCCATCCACCGCTCTGTCCTGAGCGATCCCACCGCATCCTTGCCGTCTGCTGGGCACCGAGGAGAAGGGAGACATGCTGGACGAGATGCAGGAACCCACCCGTCCCACTGAGGTTGGTGGACATGGGCCGTGGTTGGATAAGAGGGGCAAAGGAGAGGGGCGGCCCGCTGAGGACGCAGGACCTGGACGGCCCCTGCACCTGGTGCTGCTGGATGCGCGGGGGGAGGGGAGAGGGGAGGAGGCAGCGGCCGAGGTTGGCGTAGCAGAAAGTATCGGGGCAGTTTGGTCAGCAGCTCTGCCCCTTGGGGAGCCCTGAGGGGCCCTGGCCGGCCGCGGCTGGCTTCGAGGGGGGCTTGCTGGTCGGGACACTCAGGCACAAACACGTGAGTGTGGAAAGGTGCGTGCTGGTGAAGGCTCGCGTCCCTCCTGGGAACCGTGGCTACGTATTTCGAGAGCGGGTTTCATTTCTGTTTTTTCCCCTTGGATCCGGTTATTTCATCTTTAGGAATCGGGCCAAAAAAAGAATCCAAGATGCCGACAGCTGCTCAAACGTTTATTGCAGTATTATTGCTGCTTTGAACATTTTTAAAAGCCTTAAATGACCAATAGAAAGGAAGTGTGTCAGTTATATTGCATTTATATGCTGGAGTGTGCAATTCTTTAAAAATGGTTTTGACCGAAAAACAAAAACCTTCTGGAATGTAAGTTGCTCAGGCTTTTCCCTACTCGAATGTGGTGTGGACTTTCATGGGCCTGAGGAAAGCTTTACCCAGTGAATGAGGGTCATGATCAAGTGGATGTGCGCGTGTGTTTGTGCATGAGAGTGTGTGACTGAGTGTGTGACTGTGTGACCGAGTGTGTGACTGTGTGTGTGTGTGTGAGTGTGAGTATGTGTGTGCATGTGTGAGTGAGTGTGTGAGTGTGAATGTGAATGAGTGTATGTGTGTGTGCATGAGAGTGTGTGACAGTGTGTGTGTGTGTGCATGTGTGAGTGTGTGTGACAATGTGTGTGGGGAATGAGTGTGAGTGTGTGTGTGTGTGAGTGTGTGAATGTGAATGAGTGTGTGTGTGTGTGTGTAGAGGGGGGTGGGGGTAGATTCTGAGATGATGAGTCTGAACTCAGAACAAGACTTTTTAAAGTCTAATGGTCTAATGATTGTGTTGGGGGAACCAGCGGTCTGACAAGGGCCCACGTTGTGCCCAGTGTGTGTGCGGAGCAGCGAACACGGCCACAGTCCAGGAGGGAGGGACCTGACTTCCAGCCCCCACGCGCCCCCCTCCCCAGGGTGTGGCTGGCACAGTCACCTCACCTTTGCAGGCGTGCGTTTCTCAGGAACCCTGTTTGTATTTGTCGTTACTTTTCGGCCAGGATTCGTATTTTCATTCACTGAGTGTCTACTAGGCTCCGGGAACTAGACTGAGACGTCACATGCATTGCGTCACGTAGTCATCGCAGCGACACCATCCACACCATCTTTTCTTTTTTAATATTTTATTGATTTTTTACAGAGAGTTAGAAACATCGATGAGAGAGAAGCATCGATCAGCTGACTCCTGCACACCCGCTACTAGGGATGAGCCTGCAACCAAGTTACATGCCCTTGACTGGAATCGAACCCGGGACCTTCCAGTCCCCAGGCCGACGCTCTATCCATGAGCCAAACCAGCCAGGGCTGTCTGCACCGTCTTACAGATGAGGAGACTGAAGCTTGGGGGGTGTGAACCAGTCTTCCAGGATCAGCTCTATGGAGCGTTTAGTCTGAATGCAAACCCAGGTCTGCAGACTCTGCAGCCCTTGGCCGGCCAGGTGTCCGCGGCCTCTCGGAGCCTAGGACGTGCGAGTGCGGGTGCAGTGCAGGAGCCGTCCCGGGCGCCCCCGGAGGCGCAGGGCCTATGGCAGCGGAGCGCGTGGTTTCATACCCCAGTCCTGCTCGGGGCGTGGACAGGCCGTGGGAC
>NW_006295816.1:3868767-3874682 GCF_000327345.1 Myotis davidii
TTCTGTGGTCCCTGCTGGCGCCAGAGCTGAGGAGGTGCAAGGAGCCCCAAGGGAATCACACCAGCAAGCAGGCAGCTCTGCCCCCCCAGCCCATCCCAGCCCCACCCGAAGATTGGACTCGGTCTGTGTAATCCGGGCATGGAGGGTGTGGGGAGCCCCATAGCAGGAGCCATTGTTCAGCAATGGCCCCGGGCTGGTCTGCAGTGTCAGTGTCCTCCTCGCCCACCCCCCTCTCCGGGGCGGATGGCCACATCCCTGCCTGCGCTCATTTGAATTTTACTCACCGTCCTCTTTGCTCTCGCTGCTCACTTTGCAATAAAATGCGGGGTCCCTCTCCGCTCTCCACGCCGGAGGGAAGGCAGTGCTGGTGAGGACAGGCTCTGGGCTTGCAGAGAACTGCAGGGCGCAGCGGGCCCGGCCTCATTACAGGCCGGTGAGCGGCGCCCGAGGTGAGATGGGGCTCTGGGTGCAGGGCTGGCAGGGATGGGCAGGCCTCTCACCGGGTGCCTCAGCCCCACAGGGACCCACAGCCCCCGGCACCCCGGGGCCCGAGGGCAGCGGGTCACCCACAGAATCTGCTCCGCCCCCCACCATAAGCCGGCTGCTCATGTCGGGTAGAAGGACAGAGGTTCCCTGGGGAAGGAGCCAAGGGGAGGCCAAATGGGCAGTTTACAGGGAATGGGGGATGAAGATTTGCACAGGCCTCTGGGCACACAAAGGCCGGGGGTCTTCAAAGGGCTGGCAGCTCTGGTTTCTGCAACAGGTTGTTCATCTTCCCATGGCCATAGGCAGCTCCCTGAGGGGAGGACGGGCTGCATGTCCAGGTGAGCTCCCAGGTCCCACCTGCACCTCCCAGCCCGGTTAGAACGTGCCTTCTGTAATCAGAACAAACCAGTCCTGGTTACAGAGCAGGACTGACATTTCTTACAATTCTAGCTGGGCCCCAGCATTCCATTTCTGCCCCTGTCACCTGGGCAGGTGTAAACCCAGGTGTGTCTTGCCTCCCCCCCTGCTGACCCGGATGCAGGTGATGCTCTGGGCCTCGACAGAAACAGCCTGGGCACAGAGGTCGCCGTTATTGGTATTTCTACACGTGAGCTTACACCACACACACACACACACACACACACACACACACACCACACAGGAGCTGTTACAGGCTGAAGTGTGTTCCCCCAAATTCATGTTTGAAGCCCCAGGCCTCCATGTGACCGCATTGGGAGACAAGGCCGTTACCCAGGGCACACACGCAGGGAAAAGGCCCGGGAGGGCCCAGCGAGAAGGCGGCCGTCTGCAAACCAGGGGGAGAGGCCTCCGGTGAACACACCATCCAACACCTTGATCTTGGACCTCCAGCCCCAGAACGATGAGAACGTGGATTTCTGCTGCTCAGGCCACTGGACTGTAGAACTGTCATGGCAGCGGTAGTCAACTCATCGGGCGCACTAGTAACTTTTATTAGACACCTACTGTGCGCCCCATCTTGTCCTATCAGTAACATCGACACAAGGAGTCACTCCACTAGAATGTGGCTGGAATGTTGAGAGTTATTTCTACTTTTCTTTGCCTGAGTCCAAGCCAGCCCGGGCTGCCGCCCCACAGTGTGTGGTCATTAGGGGCCGGACATAAAAAGGGAGGGTGCCTGGGGAAGGCGCGGAGAATTCGGACCCCAGAGTTAAATGCGATGACTATTCTGATAGAGAAGAAAAGCCGTGTTGGTCATCTGTGGACCCGGCCTCGGATCTCCTAGCCTTAAACCAGGTCATCACACAAACTGGAGGGGATTCGTGTCCGGAAACGCGCGCCTACTCATGCAGCCTCTGCCTTCTGGCCCCTCCCGTCCCTGGTCCCACGCGCCGGCGAGTACCGTGTGCGGTGCTCTCAACAACGGAGCTGCCTTCCGTAGGAAACTCAGGTGCGCATAACCCGGCCGGCCGCTCTCTCCTCTTCCCGGCTTAGTGCAGAGTCCGGGCTCCATACAGAGGCCACGGCACAGAGGGGGCTGGCGACTAATCCTCCATCTACCAGCCTTTCCTTCGCGCCCGCCCTCCGAGCACAGTGTGATTCCGCCCTGTCACACGCTGCCGAGAATCACTCACCCGGAGAGGTCGATGAAAACGGGGCGGGGTGGGGGGGATATGCCACGATTTCCCCGAGACCCTGTCTGCTCCCCGGGAATCGTTGCCCTTCCTGGTGGACTCAGCGCTGCAAACAGTGAGAATAATGGCTGTTTCACAAGGAGGGGCCGGAGCTGCCCGTGGGCGTCCGCTTGGGCAGGTAATGAGCTGCTCACAGCTGTCATTCATCTCAGGGCCTGGGAGAGTCGGAAGGGAAAGCGCGGGTAACAGGCTCCTCGGGGGGGGGCAGGGAGAGAAAAATAGAAACATCAGTGATGAGAGAGAATCATTGATTGGCTGCCTCCTGTACAGCCCTTACTGGGATCGAGCCAGCAACCCGGTATGTGCCCTTGATTGGAATCGAACCCGGGACCCTTTGGTCCAGAGGCCAACACTCTATCCCAAGGGCGGGCAAACTTTTTGACTCGGGGGCCACAATGGGTTCTTAAACTGGACCGGAGGGCCGGAACAAAAGCGTGGATGGAGTGTTTGTGTGAACTAATATAAATTCAAAGTAAACATCATTACATAAAAGGGTACGGTCTTTTTTTTTTTTTAGTTTTATTCATTTCAAACGAGCTGGATCCGACCCACCGGCCGTAGTTTGCGCATGGCTGCTCTATCCACTGAGCCAAACGGGCCAGGGCCTTCACAGAGCTTGCTGATAGCCCAGTAGAATGCTGACTCCCTTTCAAACGTCACTGTGTGAGCCAGGCTGTTTTCCTGTCTGTTGCCCTCTCGCCTCTGTGCGTTTGTAGGGCCTTTGCTTTGCTTGTTGCATCCTCTGGAAAATTCCAGGAGGCCTCCCCCGACCTCCTCCCTGAGTCTGAAGTGCGTGCGCCGTGTCTGGGCTCCCGTAGGACCCTGTCCTCGCCACCCTGTAAGGCAGCCGTCGATTAACTGAGCTGTGGCCACCGAAATGCCATCCCTTCCCAAGGGCCACCGGACTGCCCTCGAGGTGGGTTCGCACCTGATACAACGTACAGAGGAGCCTGCGATGGAAGGACCAGGGAGAAGCCAGGCCAGGGCCCCGCACAGGCCTCAGCCTGTCACCTCCTTATCCCGGAAGCAGAGCCTGTGGAGTGGCAGCAAGCGTCCTGCTCTTAGCGAAGCGGCCACGCCCGCGCGCCCGATTACAGCTCGGGAGGCGCGTGGACATCAGAGGAGCCCGCCTCCCTTGATGTTCCCATTTGCAACAAATCAAATCCAGGCGCAAATGAAAGCACCTCGCACGCAGGAGCTGGCGCGGAGCGGCCTGGGGTTTTGATGTTTGAGGAGACGTAGCCTGCAGCCGCGACGAAGCCCTCATGTCCGCCGGTTGGAACTGTAATGATGATGTGGCCTGGAGATCAGTGCGCAGGGATGAAAGCGAGGACATGAAACGCCCTGTGCTGTGTTCTCCCCGCCAGCCCAGGCCCCCCTGTTCCCGAGACAGAGAGGAGGGGATTTCCGAGGCTTCTGTGCGTCTCGTTGCCCAACTATTTCGAGGGGGGATGAGGGGTGACCCACCCCTTGGGGGTGTTTGCAGGCGCTGCTGGAGAAGTGGTGCAGACCTCTTATTGAAAGCCAGGCAGAGCTCCTTGTTCTCATAACTGAGTTTTTAAAAAAACCATCTATATCTATATCTATATCTATATCTATATCTATATCTATACCTGTCTATGCCTATATCTATCGAGTTTTTAAAAAAACCATCCATATCCATATCTATATCTATATCTATATCTATATCTATCTATATATGTTATTGATTTCAGAGAGGAAGAGAGAGAGAGGGAGAGAAAAACCAATGATGAGAATCATCCATCGGCTGCCTCCTGCACACCCCCTACTGGGGATCCAGCCCACAACCTGAGCATGTGCCCTTGACCGGGAATGGAACCGTGACCTCCTGGTTCATAGGTCAGCGCTCCTCCCCTGAGCCACGCCCAAGGGGCAATAAAAGCTTTCCTAATGAACCATGTCAGGAAGTTGCCACAAGCCACGTTTTGGCTCATGAAAGCAAGTTTATTTTTTTTTAATCTCCCCCCGCTTCGAGGATTTTTTAAATTGATTTTTAGAGAGAGTGGAAGGGAGGGGAAGAGACAGACAGAAACATTGATGTGAGAGAGACACATCCATTGGTCGCCTCCCACACGAGGTCCAACCACGGCCCGGTATCAAGCCTGCAACCGAGGTATGTGCCCTTGACTGGAATCAAACCCGGGACCCTTCAGTCCACAGGCTGAGGCTCTAACCACTGAGCGAAATGGGCTAGGGCAGCGACAGCTTTTCTAATAAGCAGCGTCACACAGCCACCGCAAGCCACGCTGCGGTTCGTGAAAGCAAGTTGAGGAGACACTGCAGACAGTGTTTCCAGAGCAGAAGAGACACTGCATCGAGCGACGCGGGGCCCAGGGGGCGGTCCCCTCTCTGGCAAGGGGCACAGCCCGTGATGGAAGCAGACAGGAAGGTGCAGCAAATCGTATTTATGACGGAATTTCCCCCTTTTCTTTCCGGAGAACTGACACTGCAGGCATCTTTTGCTGAGACACCGCTTTATGCTAGGAAATCCATCCCCAGTCCTTCCTGGAATGAGTGCACCCTCAGGGGCAGTGTTTCTACGCACACGGTGTTTCCTGTGTCGGACGGTGTGAGCCCCTGTCCACTGAGGGAATCGCTCCCTGGGCCTTAAACCGCTCGACGCGTTGTTCCTTGTGGGCGGACTTGGCCTTGCCCAGCCACCCCATCGAAAGGCGGTTCAGAGGGGACACTGGGTGGGGACAGAGGTACCTTACATAACGAGTGATATTGTTGATCCCAGTGCTAACCCTCCGGACGGGCCACCAGTATGGACTTCAGGTTTAAGGTTATAGCTAACGGGGCCCAGAAAAACCTGGAGATGGTCTCAGAGGGGGTCCCAGGAGAGGGAGCAGCGTTGGGTCTACAGGGCAGCTCAGCCGGGAGCCACCGTGACCCAGCCACAGGGACCGCTGTGTCCTCTCGTTGCCCAGGGAGCCCCAGGGGCGGGAGCACAGCTGGTTGGATTGTTACGAGACTAATTATAACACAGCTCTGCGGAAGCTCCTTCCTTTCTAACGTGTCCCCTTTCTCTCCGAGTTTATAAAATTCCAGGCAGTAAAAATCACCCATCTTCCCCGATGGCATCGACCTATGAACCAGGAGGTCATGGTTTGATTCAAGGTGAGAGCACAGGCCCGGGTTGCAGGCTCAGTCCCCACTGTGGGGCATGCAGGAGGCAGCTGATCAATGATTCTCTGTCATAAATGATGTTTCCATCTCTCTCCCTCTCCCTTCCATTCTGAAATTAATTTATATATGTGTATACTAGAGGCCCGATGCACAAAATTCATGCAAGGGGCTCAGCCCTCAAGATCCCTGGCCCTAATCAGGGCACATTTGGGAGGCAACCAATCGATGTATCTCTCTCACATCGATGTTTCTCTCTGTCTCTCCCCCTCCTTCCCACTCTTGCTAAAAATCAATGGAAAAATATCCTCAGATGAGGATTAACAACAACAACAACAAAATCACACATCTTGGTGACCTTGGACTAGGTCTGGACCCTCCTGGGCAGGTGTGATTTCCACTAAAACCCAACGGGTTTGTTGTCTTCACCCTGGCATCTCCCTCCCCCGCCCTGTCCCCATCCTCTGGACGGTGCTCCAACGTGTCCACACCTCCACCCTGTATATCCCGCGTCCCCGCACCGTGAGCGGCTGCCCACGCCCAGCGCACAGGGAGAGCCGCTCGATGGGGAGAGGCACCACATGAATCGCATGCGGGGGGGGGGGGGGG
>NW_006295816.1:3874715-3878667 GCF_000327345.1 Myotis davidii
AGACACCAGCTTCTATGTAAATTGTCTTCTGTGTAAAAGTGCAAGAGAAACTGGCCTCTGAGGACATTTAAACCAGGGGCCTCCAGGACTCCACGCACAGCCTAATTTGCAGCTGAATCAAACCTCGCCTCCTCCTCCGCTTCCCCAGTGACCTTTTTAAGTCACTGTGTTTATATTTGAGCGCTCTCCTTCTCCGGGTCCTTCTCCGCTGTCCCCTGGGCGGACTGGTGAGATGCGGAGGACGGAATAGTAACTAGAAGGGTGTTTTTGCCACTGACAGAATGTTACAGGCCCACACAGCCAGCTGCCACGGCGGGGGGGGGGGGGCGCCGTGTAGGAAGTGGGTGCCCAGGGCCCCCCATGTCCATTCGTGAAGAACAATGTGCCCGTGACGTCTGGCTGGGGAATTTGGGGGTTGATTCCACCGCTCCTCTCTGTGTGTGTCTGTGTCCCCATGGGCTTTCTTTCCTTTTTTAAAATATATTTTTATTGATTTCAGAGAGGAAGGGAGAGGGAGAAAGAGATAGAAACATCAGTAATGAGAGAGAATCATCGATTGGCTGCCTCCTGCACACCCCCTGCTGGGGATCAAGCCTGCAACCCGGGCCTGTGCCCTGACGGGGACTGGAACCGTGACCTCCTGGTTCATAGGTTGACGCTCAACCACGGAGCCACGCCGACTGGCGGTGATTCATATTCTTGCTCTAACCTCTTCATCTCCCCCCTCCCACCCAGCAAGTCTCTCCTCATGTCTCGTGTATCTGCTTAAATGGTTGGATCCTTCCAGAACCTTCCAGTGCTACTGAGTCGAGACAGGAAGCATAAGCATCAGCCTGCGACCTTCAGGGTGGGTTTTCATTTCTCCTTTTTAGAATGAGTCGGCACGTGAAGCCGGAGACGCCCTCCCAGCAGCCAGGTGTAAGTGATCTTTTCTTCATCCCGCACGTGTGAGCGTCCCCTGGGGCACTAACTTAGTGCTGTCGCTGGCCTGTGAGAGGAGCCAGCTTGGAATACCGCGTAAGCGTTTCCAGCTGAGCGAGGTGTGAGCTCCCGTGGCAGGTGCGGGAGCGCGCTGGTTAAGGAGCAGCCGCCACCCACGTGCGCCAGTGGCGCCGGCAGCTTGCCGTGGCCGGTACCGCGGGGCTGACAGGGGCACCCCCTGTGCCGGGCCTTCTGGAGGTCGGGGCGCAGCCGGGAACAGCGTTTGCAAGCGTCTCGGCGGCAGGTGCTGCAATTCAACCTTGTTGCTTCGTTAAAAAACAAAAACAAAAAGAAAGCACAACTGTTGTTAAAAGTGTAACATGGCCCGGCCGGCGTGGCGCAGGGGCTGAGCCTCGACCTCTGAACCAGGGGGTCACGGTTCGATTCCCGGTCAGGGCACAGGCCCGGGTTGTGGGCTCGATCCCCAGTAGGAGGTGTGCGGAACGCAGCTGACCCACGATTCTCATCATTGATGTTTCTATCCCTCTCCCTTCCTCTCCGAATGCAATAATAAAACTATATATATATGTTTTTAAAAGTGTAAATATGACCTTAGATGGTGTTTAAGAATCACAGCGATACGCGCTTCCTACTGAAAGAGATGGTCAGCGGCCCCTGGTTACTTTCATCACAGCCACAGTTAAGCCCGTGTCCCTCCCCCGCCCCCGTCACCCATGCAGCTGTGAGGAGCGTACTTCTCCAAGGACGGCTCGATGCTCAGAAGTTTCCTTCTTTTGGTTGTTAGAATATTTTTAAAAATTTTAAATATATTTTTGTTGATTTCAGACAGGAAGGAAGAGAAAGATCGAAGCAATGATGAGAATCAGGATTGGCTGCTTCCTGCACGCCCCCCACTGGGGATGGAACCCTCAACCCGGGCCTGTGCCCTGACCTGGAATCGAACGGTGACCTCCTGGTTCATAGGTTGAGGCTCAACCACTGAGCCATGCCAGCCGGGGGCAAAATTGCCAACTCTGATTCCAGGATGAGAAATGAAACCGTGAGAAACCTCCTCTCTGCTGGTGTCGATGATGTTTTCTGATTTTTAGCCGAATAAAGTGATGTCGGAGGTCGTGAGCGCCCTATTGCGATTATGACACCTGATTTGTTTGTTTGTTTGTTTTGTATCTTTTTTTTTTAATCCTCACCCAAGGATATTTTTCCATTGATGTTTAGAGAGAGTGGAAGAGAGAAGGAAAGACGGAGAGAAACATCGGTGTGAGAGAGACACATCAATTGGGTGCCTCTTGCATGAGCCCTGACCAGGGCCCGGGCCAGGGAGGACCCTGCAACTAAGGTACATGTCCTTTGACCAGAATCGAACCCGGGACCCTTCAGTCCACAGGCCAAACCGGCCAGGGCCCAGGGCATGGAGTTTTCACCCTCAAGTCCACCCGCGGCCAGGGGGGATGCAGATGGGAGAGCTCATCTGCTAAGGAGCTGCACTTCAGCGCAGCCACGCGGGACCCGCCACCTTCCCGCTCGCTTCTGCCCCCCGTGGCTCAGAGCCCGGCAGCGAGATCGGCAGCCTGTGTGGTGGTGTCTCCCGGGGCCGCCCGACGCCCTCAGCAGCATGTGTCACACAGATAAACAATGAGCTCGTTGCCCGAGCGAGGTGGCAATTAAGAAAATTCGAGCAGCTCTGCACGTCCCCAGCGGAGTTCTCTGTTCTTGACAGTTTGTGAAATTACAGCGTTAAGTAAAGACATCGCCGAATGCTCTCCGCTTATTGGAAAACTCATTAACTAGAAAATAATGCAGGAAATTTATACACCGAAAGCAGGCTGACATTCTGGGCAACGCCTGCGGGGTTTTTTCTCTCTTCTTTCCTCTTTCGGTCATTTGGCCTTGTATTTTGGTTGGATACCTTCTGGATTTCAGGAGTCTTTGGTGTGTTTTTATAATCTTTGATTTTATTTTTTTTAAATATATTTTTATTGATTTCAGTGAGGGAGAGCGAGAGAGGAGAGAGATAGAAACACCCATGATGAGAGAGAATCATGGATCGGCTGCCTCCTGCATGCCCCCTACTGGGGATCGAGCCGCACACTCAGGGGCACAGGCCTGGGTTGTGGGCTCGATCTCCAGTGTGGGGTGTGCAGGAGGCAGCCGATCCATGATTCCCTCTCATCACTGATGTTTCTCTCTCTCTCCCTCTGCCTTCCTCTCTGACACCAATAAAAATATATTTAAAAAGGAAAGAAAAAAGGAATGGGATGCAGGCCGCCCCCACAGCCTCCCTGGGCTGCGCTGGCCCCACTGCCATCTCCTTGACAAGAGCCCGTTCACAGGCAAGGCGTGGCCCCCGTGGTGTGGGACGGCCCGTGGCGTGAGATTTTACAAACTCGTTCAGAGACCCTCGGTCCCTGAGGAACAGATGCGTTCCGTCCCCGATTGGAGTAATTGCGGCTTTTCTGAAATCTCCAGAAAAGACCTCTTAGCGGGTGAGGCTTTCTCGATGGGAGGCTTTTCTCTGCCAACATCTCCCCGCCTCCCTGCACCTGCCGCGTCGCCCGCTGGCGAGCCCCGCGGGCCGGGAGCGAACCGGATGGCTGCGCAGACAGCGGTCACTCTGCATTCAGCAGCCGCCCCGCGGATGTGTCTGTGCTTATGGTTTCACATTGTGACTTAAGTGGAGTCGTATTTTCTGTCTCTGGAATTAGATGCATCAATAATGCATGGTTTCTGTGAAGAATAGGATCACGTCCAAGCGCGCTGGCCTTACGAACACCCTGTGAACAAACCTATTTGTTAGGAACTGAATCTTCATGCCGCATTTTGGCTCTGTATTGCGATTATGACACCTGATTTCCTAATTACCGTGCTAATTGTGAGTTACCTCGCGTTGCTACAGAGCACAGAAGTATAATTATGTCATAAAAAGCGTTTATGAAACTTCTGTGGGAAAGAGGGCTGGTGAGGAGACAGCGCTTAGAAGAGCTGTGCCACCCAGGACACCCCCCCCCCCCCC
>NW_006295816.1:3879018-3879500 GCF_000327345.1 Myotis davidii
GGGAAATTTTTTACCATAAACCCCTGTGTGTGAGCCTCCGCTCAGGGTGTCTGAGCAGTAAGTGTCTTCACTCCTAAACAACGCACCACGAAGGAAACCAGCCGCACCACGGGGTCTGCAGTGGCCAGCGCCGATGAACTACAGATTTGTAGAATCTCAGTGTGTTTTGTTTTGTTTTTTTATTGATTTCAGAGAGGAAAGGGAGAGAGAGATAAGGAAACTCCAATGATGAGAAAGAATCATTGATCGGCTGCCTCCTGCACACCCTACTCTGAGGTTCAAACCCACAACCGACCTGGGTATGTGCCCTGACCGGGAATCGGACCCCGATCTCCTGGCTCCTAGGTCAACGCTCAACCACTGAGCCACACCAGCCTGGCTAGAATCTTATTTTATGTAGCTTTATTACAGCGCCCTCATCACAGCATCAAACGGCAATGAAGACCCTCAGAAGGAGGTGGAATAGAAAGACATGAGACAGT
>NW_006295816.1:3879839-3889777 GCF_000327345.1 Myotis davidii
TTCAGACCCCGATCTCCTGTTTCCTAGGCGAGACACCGCCACACAGGCTGCCACTGAGCCACGCCGGCCTGGCTAGAATCTTATTTTAAGTAGCTTTATTACAGCGCCCTCGTCACAGCATCAAACGGCAATGAAGACCCTTAGAAGGAGGTGGAATAGAAAGACATGAGACAGTTTTCATAAACCCCAAAGCTCCCTTTAACTGGGGTGATCTGGGGCCCGGGGAGGGATGGGAGACCGTTCCTGGGTGTGGGGGGGGCATGTGCGTCTGCTTCTCTGTTCACACCGGTGGGAGGAAGGTGAACTCACAGCGAGAGAGCTTATTACCGCCCTGCTCAGCCCCTCGAAGGCCCCCCACCCCAACCGTTCCTTACCAGGGAATCTGAAACTCCCCGCGGTCAAGGCCCTTGGCCACCTGGCTTCCGCCTCTGTGATTTAGACAGATTTCCCGCTACTGCAACAGGAAGTGTCCACGCCTGGTGGTTACGGGCCTGGGTTTAATGTCCGATCCTACTGTTAACGAGCTGTGGGGCATGACTCCATCTCTCTCCGCCTCCATGTCTGTCTGTAAGGGGGTCATTCATCACAGGCCTGAATGAGGACTGAGCGATATCAAAAGTAAAGGGTGAGGTCCAGCCAGTGTGGCTCAGTGGTTGAGCATCGACCCCCTGAATCAGGTGGTCACCGGTTCTGGTCCCAGTCAGGGCACCTGCCTGGGTTGTGAGCTTGATCCCCAGTTGGCGACATGCAGAAAGCAGCCAATCATGTTTCTATCTCTCTCCTGTCCCCTCTCTCTAAAAATCAATAAAAACATTTTTTTCAAAAGAGTCAGGCTCAGTTAGGGTAGACTGACCTGTGTCAGGGAAGATGGCCTGGGACAGGGCCGCCCCATGACCTGCTTTTAGAGGAAAGTTCTCATTTGGGACCGTACTGTGTGGGGACTTTGGGCTCCCCTGAGCATCTCAGGGTGAGTGTGTGGCCCCTTTTTGTCCACCGCCTGGACTGTTGGTCTGTGGTTCATTACTAACCAAGTCCTTTCCCGCCCTCTCTAGGCAGAGAGACCCCTGGGCAGCCAGAGGAGGGTCAATGCGCCTTGGAAGCCACGCCCTGTGGTCCCCAAATCCCCGCCATGGAGGGCGTTGGAAGAGGTCATGGAGGGGTTGGGGTCAACACACTAAAACCAGGCCCCGCAGCACGCCTGCCCCGGGGGGAGGGGGAGGGGGCTCCGTTCGGAGCATCCGCACGAGGTGTCCGTCTACCTCCACGCTGACGCTCCGCTGCCCGCTCAGTGCCCGGCACGGGGCCCAGGCCTGCCCGCGCCACGTCCTCGGCGGCAGCGGCATTTCCTGGGCTCCTCCAGGGAATCGGGGCTCCCACCTTCACCCCGACAGCCGTCAAAGATTCAGCTCGCCTGCTGCTGGGAAGTGGATTTTAAAAATCCCGATTGGCTTCCGATTTGTGGAATAAAGCATCTGACCGGCCCGTGGGGACCGGAGAAGCCACGATGGTGGGAATCAGGGCACAGAAAATAGTTTTGGGAAATCGTTTCCTGCTCCCACCAAGGCTGGTCCCACAATATGCAAATGAAACAATACTGTATGCAGATGAGGCGGCTCCGTGGTGGGAATGATGTTTTCCTAATGGTCCCCGGCAGCTGGGCAGCAGGGCCTCCGAGCGCGTGAAGCCACTGTGGCGGGAAGAACGCCGCCATCTCCAGCGGGAAGGCCTGGGAATCCAGTTAAGATCCTGCAGCCCAGGCTTCCCTTTGCCGTTGGCCTTATGGTTATTTCAGCCAGGGAGACAGCGTTCTCTCCGGGGGAAAAGGAATTGGATACAATGCAAATGAATTAACCAGAACCATCCTGAGATGCGGTGCCCTGGAGTCCTGCGTCTGTCCGACAGCACCTCCGCCCTCAGCCCCGGGACCACAGGGCTGCAGCTGCCCCCCTCAAAGGACCAAGCTCGGGGGCGGCTAGTAAGTGCTGGCTTTCGTCAAGTGACTCTGCAAAGCGCACTAGATTAGGCGGAGGCAGCCCAGTTTATTCCTGGGGAACACTCTTTAATGTGGAGACATTCGCCCTGGCAGGTGCTGCTCAGTGGTTAGAGTGTCGGCCGCAGACAGAAGGGTCCTGGTTTGATTCCAGTCAAGGACACGTACCTGGGTGGCAGGTTCCCCGGCCCTGGTCGGGGTGCATTCGGGAGGCAACCAATCGATGTGTCTCTTTCACATCGTTTCTCCCTGTTCCTCCCTCTCCCTTCTGCTCTCTCCAAAAATCAATGAAAAAATATCCTCTGGTGAGGATTAACCAAAAACATTTTTTTTAAAAAAATGGAGATATTCAAGGTCGCCTTCCAAAGGTGGGTAACACAGGCAGCATCCCCAAAGTGCCCGAAGGCGGAACCCTGTTTTCAGGGAGAGTCCGGAGCTCAGTGTGCTGGGAACTGCCCTCTGGGAGCACAGGCAGCACCCGGGCCGATGCTGTAACAATAAGACCGCAGCCCAGGAAATGAGAGCCTCTCTGAGAGGTCCCCCCCACGCCCCCATGGCGGTCTGGGTAGAGCCGGAAATAAAACCTCAGGCCCCCGGGTGCTCAGGGCCTAAGCTCATCTGATTCCGTCAAGTTTATAAATTCCCACGTTTAGAAGATCCGGGAGTTTTTCTATCGGGAGCCACAGATCTGTATCGTCCTTGTTTGTGCTTTTTATGTCCTCAGTGAATTTTGTTGTTTGGAAAATGCTGAGTTATACAGCCAGCCCCCGGAACTTGTGGAAGTTCACGTGCGGGAATGGAAACACACAAGAACAAGGTTTCGCCCGGGGCCTCGCACAGAGAGAACCAGCCCGAGAATGCACAGCGGGGGCCCTTTCCCTTGGCCCAGAGGATGGAGACGATGCCGCTTTAACAGGAAAGGTGCAGAGCCGCAGTGAGGCCGGGCAAGGAGGGGCTGGTGGCGGGAGAGAAGTTGGAAATGTGCCCCCCACCCCACCCCGGTCTGACACGTAAAAAAAGTACGTGCACAAAACCGCTGGCTCTGGAAATAGCCCGGAGGGCACTGTCCCCGTTTTAAACTCCTCTCTCCTCTCCTCTCCTTTGTCCTGAGGAAAGGGAATGAGGTCATCCTGTGTTTGAGGGATGGATGCGCTCAAACCATCGTGTCAGGATGTAGAGTCAGCCCAGTTGGCGAAGAAAGTTTCCGATTTTTAAAAACTTAGTTGAGCATTTTTTTTAATGCTTTTTTTTCTTTTCTCTTCTCACCTGTGTTTGTGTCCTTATTAAGAGAAAAGTGTGTGAGCAGGTCTCTGCCTGGATGCTTGGACACTTTCTGGAAATACCAACCGCGCCACCTGGTGGACAATGGATGTGCGTGCACCTGGCTTCCATCTCCCTGGAAATGGACATCAAGTTGGAAAAGTGCCTGCGGGGATTTCTCAGTCCCTTCATCAGGCCGGCCCCTCCCGTCTGCAGACCCGAAGGGGCGGAATCTGATCCTTAGCTGAGGCCCAGGTCACACTTAGGGCAGTCCGGCGAGTGCAGGGTCACCACCACTTCCCACGGGCCCTGACGCGCAGTCTGCAGGCAGGAGGGGCCTACAGGCCGGGGGCCAGGGAAGGTGGGTGGGTGCAGGGACTGACTGACTCGGGGTCTGGCGGAGAGGCCCAGCGACAGCGGAGGAGCGGCGGTCACATTTCCGAGGTCCTCACTCTCCCAACTTCCTCTCAAGTTTCCGATGCATCGCCCGTCGCGTTCGCTCCCCGATTTTGCGCGACCTTTATTTAAATGCCATGTCCCATTGGCGACGGAGTAATTTTGACACGTGGGATTAAAAATGATGTTTCTATAAAATGGCAAACCATCTTGACATTTCGTTATGAGCCTTTTGATAAATTTCTGTTCTCACCCAAAACCATTCTTCCCAGCAGAACAGATTCCCATCAGGGGTTTTAGGAAAACGAAGTGCGTTTTTTGAGGGGAGAGTCCGATGAGAGGGGCCGCGGGGCTCACGGGAAAGGCTGGGCCCGGGCGGGGCCTGCACCCCTGGGGCCCGCTGGCCAGCTGTGCGCCCCGCCCCTGCACAAGCCATGCATCCGTCTGCACCCCCAGGCTCCTCCTCTGCAGAGTGAGAGGTTTATCCAGACGCCTCCAAGGCCCACTGGGCTCCTCAGAATATTTGGTGTCATTTTGAAGCTTTGAGTCCCGTCCCGTCCTCCCCTCTCCCCATCCTTGGGAAGGGAAGATAGATTTCTTGGGAGTTTCTGTCTACACTGTGGTCCCGGGACCTGTGAATGCTCGGCCTCACACAGCAACAGGTGCCTGCAGGGGTGATCGGGGGAAGGACCTTGACGTGGGGACATAAGCCCGGGCCGTCCAGGTGGCCCAACATCATCACAAAGTCATAGAACCTCTCCCGGCTGTGGCCAGAGAGAGCCGTGGGGCTGGGAGGAGGGTCAGAGAGGGCACAGATGCCTGGGGGATGCAGAAGGGGCCGGAGCCAAGGAAGGCGCAGCCCCCGAGGCTGGAGGAGGCAGGAGAGAGGTCCTCGGAGCTGCTGGGAGGGCCGCAGCCCCGCTGACACCCGGCTCCGGCCCCGACGGCCCAGGTGGCGCCCGACGGAGCTGCAGGAAGCACGGCTGTGGCATGAACTGCCCACTTGGTGCGCATGTATGATGGCAGCTGCAGAAAACCAACACACAGAATACCGGTGACACCCCAAGTCTGCACCTTCCACAGCCCCGTCGCTGGGCGAACCCAGACCTCCTATAAGGGGATCCCCGAGGGTCGTTGAGCTGGGGGCCCCTGCTCACCCGAGTCCTCAGAGTTAGAAGGCTTTGATATTGACCTCCAAGCACTTCCTGTGAAAATGAATATATAGCCCTGGTCAGTTTGGCTCAGTGGATAGAGCATCGGCCTGTGGATGGAAGGGTCCCAGGTTCGATTCCGGTCAAGGGCACGGACCTTGGTAGCAGGCTCTTCCCCGACCCAAGTCGGGGCGCAGGGTGCATGTGGGAGGCAACCAATCGATGTGTCTCTTGCACACCGATGTTTCTCTCTCTCTCATTCCCTCTCCCTTCCACTCTCTCTAAAAAATCAATGGAAAAAAATCCTCTGGAGATAAGAAAAAAAAAAAAAAAAAAGAAAGGAAGGAAGAAAGGAAGGAAGGAAGGAAGGAAGGAAGGGAGGAAATGAATATACAGGCAGACCTCAGAGATGCCTGGATGGGTTCCAGGCCACTGCAACAGGCAGATATTGCTAGAAAGCTTGTCCCATCTCAGTTTGTCAGTCTCATACCCGTTCCATTTCCGGAGGACATGTCAGTGGCTTCCCTGCCAATTCTTGTGCCTGCATTTCTGTGGGGATGTGCCTGCTCTTGCGGCTGCTGGACGGGGCCTGGTGAGCTCCGTGCACATGCCTGCGGGCGCTCCTGGCAGCTGCCACCACTTTCCGCCAGACCCGGGTGTGGGGCGGCCCATTGTCCCACAGCCTGGTCCACGTTTGGCATTTCCCGTAATTTAACATGAGATACCCCAGCGGTATCTCATTAGAGCTTTGATTTGCTTTTCCCTAAATGCACATAGTCTCACGTTCATGAGGCATTTGCACACCCTCCTTTGTAAAGTTCGTGTTCAACCCCCTGGCTCAGTTTCCTGTGGGACCGCCTGTTTTTGAAATGTGTGCACGTTCTTTGATACGTCGCATGATATTCAAAGAACTGCTTTTCCTCAGAAGACGCCGAAGCGTGTTTCTTTCCGTCAGGGTCGAGCCGGGATACACAAATCGTCCCTGTTGTTTGAGAAGAGAGTTTAGAACCAAGAATGACCAAGTGTGTGTGAAAGTGCGAACGAGGGAAGTGATTCCCGTCGGCCTCGTGCAGGTGGCGACTTCAGGAAACAGCCAGGAAGGAAGGCAGGTGCACACTCCTGAACTCGGGGCCACTGGGCAGGGCCCAGCTGACCTTTGGTTCTGGAGGCGGCTCAGCGGGGCCCGGGCTGTGAGTGGCGCCATCTGCTGGCCACCGTGGGAACAGCCTGGGAAACTGCACCTGGATCTGCTGGCCGCTGCAGGAACTGCCTGGGGGAAATGTGTGTGTGTGGGCGCCATCTACTGGCCGCTGCAGGAACTGCCTGGGGGAAATGTGTGTGTGGGGGGCGCCATCTACTGGCCACTGTGGGAACTGTCTGGGGGAAATGTGGGGGTGCCATCTACTGGCCGCTGAGGAAACTACCTGGTGCAGGTCCCCTCCTCAGCCTCCCAGGTCCTCTGGGTCCCCCTGTGGGCAGCTGTCCCAGCCGAGCGAGCTCCTGGGTCCAGGCCCCGTCACCCACAGAGAACAAAAGGGCAGAGGAAAACCAGTGAGGGGGCAGCCGGCGGTGGGCTTGCCCCTCAGCCTGAGTGATGCCCAGCCCCGAGCACCCCTGACAGCAGGTGCTCCCGTGAGGTCTCCCCACCGTACACGTGCCAGGTCCCAGCAGCTCTCGAGGTGGGGACCCTCACCATTCCCACCTGAGAGGAGAGGAAACAAGGCAGCAGAGTTTAACCTGCCCGAGGTCGCATGGGGGACATGCCAGGCAGAGCCATCAAATTCAGTCTGTCTTCACACTCCAACTCAAACAGAGAGAGGACTTACCGACAGGAAGCCACCGCGGATGGTGGTAAATGAGACGTGAGCATCAATAGCGGCCCGCTGACTTCAGGGAACCTTACAGGAACCAATACTTCCTGGTCAGATCAGCTCATAAAAGCCAGGCTGGCGCCCTCGGTGGGTCCTTCTGGACCATCTAAGGCTTCTCTGCCTTTTCCCAGCTGGTGTGGCGGGAACCCCCGGGGGGTGGTAAACACACACCCCCCCCGCAGATTCTCTCAATGCGGTTGTTGGAAATGACCCTTCCAGACGTCGCCTTTGCTTCTGTCCTTTGTCCTCACCGAGGGCGATTCTAGTGGGGAGCCGGCCTCCGCCTCCTCTAGAATCTGAAGCGAGGCCCACGCTGCTCTTGACGCTGGACCGGCAGGAAAGCCCAGCGTATCCGTGGCCTGGACGAGGCTGAGCCGCCTCCAGGCAGGCCACCTCGCTTTCCTCGCCTGTGGCCGCCGCCTGGACATGCTCGTCTGTCTGGATAGAATACGAGAACTCACGCATTCATTTATTGTCAGGCTGCAGCGTAAGGTAGTGGAGACCCCTCCCTCCTTTAAAAGCCAAGGAGGCCCTGGCCGGTGTGGCTCAGTGGTTGAGCATCAACCTAGGAACCAGGAGGTCACGGTTCGGTTCCCGGGCGGGGCACAGGCCCGGGTTGCGGGCTTGGTCCTCAGGGGGGCAGGGGGAGGGCAGGCCAGCCCAGCAGTGGGCTCTCTTGGGTGCGGTCACTTTCACTGCCTCCTACGGGGTGTCCCCCGTCCATCCCTCCCCAATACACCCGGCCCTCCACCTGCAGCCAAAGGCTAACTGCGGGATGCAAGCCCAACCCATGACCCCTGCGGGGAAGGAGCCATTCTGCACCGGCCACAGGCCTGCTTCCCGTGGCCTCGGCACGGCAGCCCTCACCTTCACCCCTGCCTCCAGCCTCTGGGCCCTCGCACCTGCTGTTCCCGGGGCACGCTCCCCTCCCCCACAGACACCCCTTCCCAGGGACAAAAGCCACAGTCGCTTAGAGACGAGGAAAGGTTTCTGGCTGGAAGGACGTTGAGCTGGGGGAGGGGGTGCTTCTGCAGGAAGAGGGTCACGCCTCTGCATCTTCCATTTATCACCGCCCGAGGCAGCGGGCCAACCGAGCTCATCAGCAAGATTCACGCTTGAGTGACTCAGAATAATAAGGGCTTCGCCACCCTGTGCTCCGAGGCCTGAGCCTGGCACAGAGTGAGCCTGTGGGGGGCTGACTGGTCCCAGGATGCACCCGTGTTCCGGGGACAGGCCTGGCGTGAATTTAAACCTGCACAGTCAGCTTGCTTGATTGGCGCGGGGTGGAGGCTGCCCAAGCGTCTGAGCCAGCGCCGAGCCCTGCCCGTGGGAACGTGGCGGGTGACAAAGCGCAGGCAGGTGGGCTGGGCTGTCCCCCAGCGGCTCCCGGCCTTTCAGATCTCGACTCATCAGTGAGCCGAGCCCTGGGTCTCTGTGCCCCGAGCACACAGCTTCCTGGGGCAACAGAACTGCAGACACCCCAGCTTCGGGCGTAGCAATGCTTATGTCATCATGTGTGTGTGTGTCATCCCCGCTGCTGTGGTGACCTCTTTGGGGGAAAAGAAAGTACAGCCCGGCCGGTGTGGCTCAGTGGTCGAGCATCGGCTGGTGAACCAGGAGGTCACAGTTCGATCCCCGCTCAGGGCACATGCCTGGGTTGCGGGCTCCATCCCCAGTAGGGGGCGTGCGGAAGGCAGCCGGTCCATGATTCTCTCTCCGTGATGTTTCTCCCTCTCTCCCTCTCCCTTCCTCTCTCTGCAATCAGGTTAAAAAAACACACAAAGCACACCTCCTTTTAGTTTTAAGTATACAAATAATGACATAATTATGCTCACTCATAAATTATTTACAATGATGACATATTGGGAGGAGATAAAGCTTTAGGAAGCCAGCGAGGGAGGGAATCTTAGAGCAGCTCGTCATTCTGTGCCTTTCTTTCCATTTTGTTCCTGCCGTAATGAACAGAGAGTGACTCTGGCTCCCGTCAGCCAATAAATAATCGATTAGGAAGCTGTCAGAGAACTCTCAAAATCTGGGGCATTCCGCTGGTTTCTACCGCACCTGCTGGGAATATTGCCGTTGGTGCCTCTTGGGGTGTAAACGCTTGTTGGCTCTTTGCACTCTGTCCGCAGGGCAGGTGAAGACTAAGGTGGATCCTGCAAGTGGGGAGCGCCCTGTGCTGTCCCGGCGTTGAGCTCTTGGGTGGCCCGGGAGGCTGTCAGCAGTTTTCACGCAGGAAAGGAGCGCGCGCTGAGTCACTCGCGGCCCGGCCCCTGCTCCCGTCCCTCCGTGGCTGTGGCTGCCGCCCAGCCCAGACCTCTGAGGTCATCGTTGGACCCTGGACAGCTGGAGGGAAGCCTCCAGGGCAGCCACCGCCCCGCCCCACTCACCAGTTTAGAGAGAGCACCTGGGGCCAGGCCACCACTGAGCCCCTGAGAGGTCTCCGCACTCCTCAGAGAAACGTGGCCCTCCTTCTCCATAAACTGCCCGCTGCCCCGGGTCCCGCTGTGTCGGGGATACACCTGCTTGCCCCCCACTCTCTCCCCGCTGCCCTGCTCACCATCCAGCCAAGGGCGGGGAGTCCATTTTCATCACCTTTTCTCTCCTCCCTCATCACCCTCACCCTCCCGCTGGGGAAATGTGTGTTTCTTTCCCTCTCATCCCCGATTCCTGTAACGTGGGGCACCCAGCACAGGTGCCACGGACGCGTTCATTCCTGAGTCTGGATCTTCGTGGACACGTCTGGATTGTTCTCAGCTCTGGCCCTGGCTCGCAGCCCCTTATTAAACCCTTTTATCCGTCTTTCTGTGTATCATCGATTGAAAGCCTCCTACTCACGTATCTATTATATGAAACATCTTTCCCAGTGAATTAATTTCCCAGCTTCTACATCGTCTCCTTCTTCATGATGCAAATAGTAAATGGACGTCATTTGCAGCGAAGGATATATTTTCTAGAATTTGGGGACCCAAATCCTCTTCCTGCTTTTGGAACTATATTTACTGAGACCCTCATTTAACCAATTTTCCTTCTCTCTTCTAATTCCCATCCAGGGAAGCTGCACTCCATGGGCCTTGGTGGGTTGCAGACCCTGGACAGATGAAATGGAGGAGGAAGCGCCTGGCCAGTGAGGGAGGGCAGGAGGGGGGTGGGGACAGACCCACAGATGGCAGCTTCGGTGACCCGGAGCAGCGCTCGGGGAAAGGGGACAAAAAGGCCGCCTGCTTTTCCAGCCCCGGGCGGCTCCCTCCAGCACCGGGCACCTGCTGC
>NW_006295816.1:3890364-3893687 GCF_000327345.1 Myotis davidii
TGCATGTAAATGCTATAAAAATAATCCAGAGTAATGAGATAGAGTAATATTATTACCTGGAATATTACCAGAATGGGGAAACTATTTTAGATAGGGTAGTAGAAAAACTCTCCCTAATCCCCTGGAGGATGGCTCCTGCGTGACCCCGCCTCGGACTTCACTCCGCCGCCTCCCGACAGTTAGGGTTTGTCCACAAGTCAGAGGGAGAGGCCCAGGGAGCTTGTAGATGCGATCATAGTGCTTTCCTGAGTCTTCTGGGAATTTCAAAAATTTATCTTTATTGTTGAAAGTGTAACAGATGTCCCCTTCGCATATGGGCATTATTTGTAAGGAAACATTGGGTTGTCCATAACCCCATGCACTATGAGTTGTTTCAAAGAATAATCCTCTTTAAGTGCCAAGGAAATAGTTAACTAAGCTGCAAAGAATCTATCCTGGCCAAGGAAACACTGGCCGATAAACCGCCCCGTGGGGAAGTGGGGTTCAGCCTTATTTATGAGAAAGGCTGCCACAGGGTGTCCCCCCAAAAATGCTTACACACTTGGAATAATGATTAATTCCATGGTTCTTCCTTTTCAGATTTAGCCCATTGGAATTAATCATTGTTCCAAGTGTCTATACATTTTTTTGTATATGTAAGGAAATCATTTGGAAACTGGAAGTCAGAATGGGTAAAATGTAAATTTTAAAACCATGGAGTCTAGCCGCTGAGCTAGTAGCTGACCTCAGCTTTCTCTGGTGCAGCCTGTGGGCCTCTCCACAGGCCAAGTGGAAGCCATGCTGTCAGGATTGTAAATACAAGGAATTAGATTCAGAGCATCAGACATTTCCCAAGTCCCCTGAGGGGCACAGCCCCCTCCGTGGAGCGGCCCTGGTAGAGGTAGGAGTCGCCCGTGGTTGGCAGCTGGCATGAGGAGGACAGACCCCATTGAGAGAGGAGCACCTCTTCAGTGCAGCTTTTTCTAACTTTCATACCTCTTGATAGTAACGTCAGGGTTTAAAGTAGGTCAGTTTCGCTTTCATAACTCACAAGTTCTGTGTGGAGAACGCTTCCTGAGACATTCCTTTTAAATGTTTTATGTTGCACGCAAGCTTTAAGATTTCACAGCAAAATCGGTGTGAAGATGCTTGGAGACATTTCATTCTCCGGTGGGAGTGATAGCCAGGGAGATGAGTCACTGCTATGAAAGCCCTTCCGCCCGGGAATGTGCGGTCATTAGTGGGTCCCCTCCTTCCTGTTTCCTGTAGGATCATTAAAGAGAAAGTTTGAAAGAACCTTACAGATTCTTACTCATTCCTGTCCCTCTTCAGATGAGGAAACTCACGTTTAATCATTCCAGCTGGAATGAGCTGTCTTGCGTGTCTCTCCCACAGAAGGATGTCAGCAGTGTTTGCAGATGCCCCTTTAAGGAGGGGACCCCCTACCCCTGCGGTGGGGGCTGGGCCAAGTGTGTTCCTTCCAACAGGGAGGTCACCGTGGAAAAGCCCCACAGACACGACCTCGGCTGGGTGGTCGGTCGGCATCTGCCGAGTTGAGGAGTCAGATTGGTAGCCTTTCACCTCGGGAGTCTTCCTCCCGGAACTCGTAACTTCGGTCTGATCGTGAGGACGAATCAGACAACATCAGACAGGATGCCCAACAGAGCTCCAGCTGGAGCAGGCGGAGCCGGCGGGGCCAGGGAGACGGTGACTGTGACGTGGCCTCCTGGGTGGGACCTGGAGCAGTGAGCGGACGTTAGCACAAACCAAGGAAACCCAGATACAGGGGACATGAGCCAGCCGACTCCTCGGCGGGACACGTTAGCTCTGGAAATGGATGTGAGGAGTACCGGAACCCAACTTTTCTATAAACCTTAAACTTTTCTAAAACAGAACTTTGGCCAAAAGCAGTAGTAAGAGGCAGAGCCTGGGCCAGACCCCGGCCCCGCGGCCTCCTCACCACCTGCAGGGATCGCCAGGCGCGAGGGGGACCCGAGCCCTGTCCCCCGGGCTCAGACCCCGGCCCCGCGGCCTCCTTACCATCTGCAGGGATCGCCAGGCGCGAGGGGGACCCAAGCCCTGTCCCCCCGGGCTCAGACCGCGGAAGGACTGTGCCTGCGGGAGGGAGCGCAGCTCGGACGTTGTCACCACGGCTTGTGCTCACGTATCTGGTTTCTTCTCACAATGTTCTTTTACAGCAGAGAACGAGGAGGAAGATGAACTTGAAATGGAAGTGGAAGACCAGGATAGCAAAGACGCCAAAAAACCAAGCGTCATAAACTTTGACACCAGTCTGCCAACATCGCACACGGTACGTAGCTCAGCGGCAGGTCTAACGGACGCGTATGGCGACCGCAGGTGCAAGTTCTCAGCGGAGGGACCGGTCGGAGCCTGGCTAGCGCTGCTCACAGCAGAGCCGGGTCCCAGGGACTTGCCAGCAGTTTCACCCCTCGTCCTGCTGTCACCCTTTGAGGAGTGGTCCCCTTCGTTGTGTGTTTCTGCTGGTCGTGGAGGCACTAAGTTACTTACTCTCTGCACCACTGGGCACTGGGGCGCTGCTTACCCCCCTGACCTCTCACCCTGTCGCGTGTGATGTTTGGGCAGAGAGACATTCTTATCTCAGTCAAAATGAAGTCTTTTGAACTAGAAAAATGGTCTTGGAATCTAAGAGCCAGAACTAGACTCTCATGGGGGATGCTGATGCCCAAGGTACTATTATTTGAGAAAAGTTAGCGCCCTCTGTGTATGTTTCCCCGGGTTGGGTTTGAGTCTGTTGTGTGCGCGTGCTGACGCCGTGTGACGACCGTGTCTGCCCGCAGTACCTGGGGGCCGACATGGAGGAGTTCCACGGCCGCACCCTGCATGACGACGACAGCTGCCAGGTGATCCCGGTGCTACCGCAGGTGGCGATGATCCTCATCCCGGGGCAGACGCTGCCCCTGCAGCTCTTCAGCCCGCAGGAGGTCAGCATGGTGCGCAACCTGATCCAGAAGGACCGGACCTTTGCCGTGCTCGCGCACAGGTGAGCCTCCACGGCTCTAGAACCTTGCCTGTGAGGCCGGCCTGCGTGGGAGAGAAAGGGCCTTTGCATTCAATGTCAGGGGTGGCTTGTGCAAAAGAACGGCTGCTCTCAGTTCCCAAGATGTCCATTACAGGCCGGGGTAGCTGCAGCTGGTTCAGGTGTCCTGTGGCAGCTGCAGGAAGCGGGCGGTGGGGCGGGAAGGAGCCGTAGTCCCACCCCAGCGCGGTGTGCTGGCAAACACGCAGCAGGACTGAGGGCTGCGGGGCAAAGGAGCGTTTGCTAGGGGCCGAGGGGGTCACCGTGAGCCCTGGTCGCTCTCCGG
>NW_006295816.1:3893814-3910789 GCF_000327345.1 Myotis davidii
GCCGCATCCCCCGTAGCATTCAAGTGGCTTTGCCGTGAGGGTCGATTCCTGTAAGTTGCTTTCCCGGTGCATTGCTCTCGTCAGCTTTGCTCTCGTCAGCTTTGCTCTCGTCAGCTTTGCGTATTAAAAATTAAATGTTCCAACGGTTTCCTTCTGAAATCTGCCTGAAAGCAACGCACAGGAGCGGGAGGCGCAGTTCGGAACCACCGCGGAGATCTACGCCTACCGCGAAGAGCAGGATTTCGGAATCGAGGTGGTGAAAGTGAAAGCGGTCGGGAGACAGAGGTTCAAGGTCCTGGAGCTGCGAACACAGTCGGATGGGTAAGGGCCGCCGCCCCTCGGAGCTAAGCAGATGTCTCCAGATGATGTGTGGTGTGCTGCTCGTGTTTCTTTACTCCCCTCGCCTTCCAACTCCCTAACCTTTGACTAGTTCTTTCCCTGGAAGCTGTGGCCCGTGGTTCCCAAGTTTGCTGTGCATCAGCCACCGGGATGTTTGTAAAACTGCAGCAGCCCAAGCGCCTGCCTCATGCCCATCCTGGGAGCGCCTCCCCCAGGTCCCCAGACGGAGCTCCCTGGAGGTCAGGGCAGCAGGCAGACCCACAGGGCAGTGCCATCGGGCGTGGCTCTGGGCAAGAAAGGGTGCGGCTCACAGGCCTCTGACTGTGAGGAATTGTGGGTATTCTGTTTCACCAGTTACTTGGCTCAGCCCTTACAAGGCATCTAAACGCATTTAAAAATCCAGTCCACCTTAATGTATCCTTTTTAACACACGCACACACATGCACGCGCGCGCGCGCACACACACACACACACACACACACACACACACACACGTTTGTCCTGATTGCTGCGGGCATACCTCGTGGGCATGGCCTGGACTGTGGCACAGGGGACTCACCTGTGGAGAAGGACGCAGGCTCTGGGTTCTGCCCAGGACACTCAGAGTGGACGCTCACACGCTGAGCACACGGCACTGACACAGGACGTCTCTCTGTCTGTCTCCCTCGAGAACAATGGCTGAGACTTTTGCCTCCACACTTAGGCCCAGACCTTCCGCCTGAGTGGGTGGAAGGTGTCCTGAGGGCCCTGCCCTGAGCCCCGAGAAGCTGCTTGTCACGTGGATTGCACTAACACTCCGTTCTCACAGTGCTTCCTGGCCTCATGTGCATAAAATATTTATTATTAGTGAGCACTGTTCCAGAAACTAATGGAAACTGATTGGGGGAGTGCATTTCTGAGCCTGTGCTGGTATCAGTGACTTTTGATTGTGGAAAAGCCGTTTGAACACAAGAGGGCAGCAGACCGTTAACTCTGACGCAGGTCAGGGCACAGCCTCCTGAGGAGCACGCGGCCGGGCTGGGCAAGCTGCGTGGGTGAGTGGCCGACACGGGACACGGCAGACCTTGAGCCTGGTACCCAGGGTTTTGAACTCCGTCCAGCGCTCAATGTGCTGCTTGACCTGTCAGCCTGGCCTGCCGGCGCCTCGCCCAGCACCAGCACGGGGTGCACTGGCGCCTCCTCCCGGCAGAGCCTGCAGGCCCCCAAGCAGACGGCTCACACAGCCCTCCGGTGGGTGGCCTTCCCGCAAGGGCCCGCAGCAGGGCCGTCTCAGGTAGCCTTCTGGAAGTGGGGCTTTGCTGTCGTGAGAGTTGAAGTAATGTTTAAGTAAAAAACATCATGTGTATTTTGATGCTTTGCACGTTCAGGTTAAACGTTTGATGAGAAAAGAAATGCACACGGAAGTCAGGACTGCAAGTGTTTCTCTGGTCTTTCCAACTCCTCCCCGGCACGGGGTCTTGTTTTCCGTTCCTTTTTCTCCCGCTCCTCAGGGTGGGTGATTGGAGGGAGATGGGAGATGGGACGGCGGGTGTCTAATAAATTAATTTACAAGCATCAGGATACGCACCAGTAGTTGGTTTCGTGTTGATTTTTCACCTTAGCTCCATTTATAGACTGCATACTCACCTGAAATGTAACCATCTTCCTTTCCGTCCCCCTGAGGTCGGTAATCCGTTCCGTAGGTTATCCGGTTTGAACTTTGGTGTGATTTATGAGACACAGTATGTTTGAAAAACTTCTGTATCCTAACGTCAGCATTTGATGAATGTTTTTTAAAAAAGAAAATTTTGAAAACCTTAGTATTGAAAATTAGCCTCATGTTTAGTTTGAGTTAGTTTACCTTAAAAGTGACCCCGTGCCTGGTCCTCGCTCCCAGAATCCAGCAGGCGAAGGTGCAGATCCTGCCTGAGTGCGTGCTGCCCTCCACCATGGCCGCCGTGCAGCTCGAGTCCCTCAACAAGTGCCGGATGGTGCCCGCCACACCCGCCTCCCGGGAGGACCGGCGCTCACACACGTGGTGGCAGAAGTACCAGAAGGTGAGGGCTGATGTCCGCGCATCTGCAGGAGACACAGGCGCGTGTCCTTTGGCTAAACCCTTCTTTCTCTGAGAAAAACAGCGGATGAAGCCTGTTTCTACTCATTTGTGAGAGGCCTCCGTTCTGAGTAGAAATAGTATTTATGCTTTCTGCCTGCAGGAAAGATCGCTAGATTCTAAATCAGAGTAAATTGGCTTTTGAGATGTACCTCTTAAAAACCTGGGAAGTTTGCATTGTAACCTGATAAACCCTGCGTTGACCTCCCTTACTCTGTGTCCAAGAGCGTAATGAAGGTTTAATTTTGATGTAAATGTGTAGGATTGTTCATGAAGCGCCTCTGGCAGGGTCAGTGTGCACCACCCTCCTGTTCTTGGGGGTGAATGCACCCCGTTTCAGGACTCCCTTGCAGCTGGCGGGGGGTTGGGGGAGGCATCGGCTCGTGACTGGTTCCTGGGGACGCACTGACCTTGGGAGTCTGTGTCTCAGTCCCGGTGTCTAGAAGATTCCTGTGGGAAGTTATCACGGGGAGGCTCCCAGATTCCCGCAGCCGCGAACAGGGTTCTGAAGGGTGGGCAGTGCTGACGCTGCAGGTTTGCAGGCAGCCGTGTGCTTTCACGCCTGACTGGCTCTAGCAGGCGGGGCGATGGCAGGGTCACTTGAAGTCGCTGTGTGGAGCACACCCCGATGGGACGGGCTCCTGGACAGGTTTGGGGAGCTGAGACCCTGTGCTCAGCTTTGGGGGCCCATGGCTTGTTCAGTTCACAAGGCCGGGGCGGCGTCGAGGGGGGCCTGACCCAGGCCTGGCCTTAATCCGCTCCCAGGCATGGGGTCTCTGTTGTGTGGGATCACTACCGAGTGACTTCTTTCTGGTTTCAGAGAAAATTTCATTGTGCAAATCTGACCTCGTGGCCCCGCTGGCTGTATTCCTTGTATGACGCGGTAAGTGACTCACCTTCAGCTTCCTGCTCTGGGGGAGCCGCGGCACACCCAAGGCCTTAGAGGAAAACATGGCTCGTGCTCACCGTGTCGCACGCTCAGGCTGGGCTGTTCCCTGCATTTGAGAACAGGCAGACGTCCCGCTCCTGAAGAGGCTGTGCCTGTCGTGTGTAGGATTTTTGCTTTTCCTGGTTTCTTGTTTTTTTAAAAAAATATATTTTTATTGATGTCAGAGAGGAAGGGAGAGGGAGAGATAGAAGCATCAGTGATGAGAGAGAATCAGTGATTGGCTGCCTCCTGCACACCCCACACTGAGGATCGAGCCGCAACCCAGCCATGTGCTCTGACCAGGAATCGAACTGTGACCCCCTGGTTCATAGGTCGATGCTCAGCACTGAGCTACGGGCCGAGCCTTTTCTGGTTCCTCGGCCCTGGTAACCTCAGGACCAGGTACAGAGATGATTTAGGGCAGTGATGGCGAACCTATGACACGCGTATCAGAGGTGACAAACGAACTCATGTTTTTGGTTGATTTTTTTTTGCTGAATGGCATTTAAATATATGAAATAAATATCAAAAATATAAGTCTTTGTTTTACTATGGTTGCAAATATCAAAAAATTTCTATATGTGACATGGCACCAGAGTTAAGTTAGGGTTTTTCAAAATGCTGACACGCCGAGCCCAAAAGGTTCATCACTGGTTTAGGGTTTATCAAGCCTTTGACATTTTGTTGGGTCACATGGTAGTTACACTTAGAAAATTAAAGAGTCCTTTAACAGTGTTTTGGACTTTTCTAAACAAGTATATTAACATGTATCTCTTGGTCCCTAGTTGGTGTGCTCTCGGTCACATCCACAGTGGTTTTGCTTACGTTTAATGCCCAGCACCCCCCCCCACCCCCCGCTGATGCAAAACCCCCCCGACAGGCTGTCAGAACAGGTAGAGGAATCTGGGTTTGTAGACACAGACTGTGCGAAGCGTGGTTTCTGTCCCTTTCTCTGAGGTTTGGGGCAGATCACTGGAGTGTGTGACATGGGCAGTGTGGCTGCTGCGCTCGGACCCCGTCCACACTCCACACAGTCACCATTCCTGGCAATCATGGTGCCCGCAAGTCCCACCTGGGGCTCCACAGTAGGTGCTGAGCTCTTAGCACCTGCACAGCCACGGAGGAGACCGGTTCACAACCAGCACCCAACACGGGCTTTGTGCGCACACTGTGAAGGGGTGGTGAGCGCTCGCTCCTGCGTGTGGAAGTGCCTGCAGCTCACGGCCTCAATCCCGGGTGGAGGCAGGAAAGGCTTCCTGGGCAGGAGAGGAGGCTGGTGCCCCTGGAGCCCAGGGTGGGCGCCTGCCAGACCCAGAGCCAGGGTGGCAGCTGCCAGGCCCAGCTGGGGCTTGGGTCATCCCCCAGGAGAAACGACGCTGAGCTGGAACGCAGGTTTCACTAGTGAGGGGTGTGTGCGTGTTCTCGGAGCTGTGGAGAGGACTGATTGTAAATGCCTGAGCCTCATTAGGGCTCCTTTGTTTACAGGAAACGTTAATGGACAGAATCAAGCAGCAGCTGCGGGAATGGGACGAAAACCTGAAAGATGACTCTCTCCCTTCAAATCCAATAGGTAGGAAATGTTTATTGAACGGAACCAAACACATGCGGCTTCTTAACTAGTGTTTCTATCAGCTTCGAGAAGGACATACATTTCTTTTGCTTTGAGTCTTTAAAAACGAGTGCGTTTAGGAAGTGGGATGACAGGTGAAACGCTGGGACCCCGTTTCCCACGGGCTCTCCCTGCTCCATTCCCTCCCCTGGAGGCGAGCTGGCTGACAGGACCCTGCTCGGGACCTGCACACGTCACCCTGTGCTCTGATGGGTGCTGTGTAGCCGTTTTCTGGTCTCAGCAAATAAACTCCTAATGTGTCGGACTTTGTGTCTAATCTAAAGAAGGCACTTAGAGGAGCGAGGCAGGAAGCTGCACTGTGCACCTCCCGAGAGGAGAGGAGAGGAAAGGACACGCGGGGCGGCCGGTCTGCGTTAGCGGCTGCAGGTGTGAAGTGTCCTCTGGGAACCCTAGAGGCTTTCAGACACCGCTTCCCAAGTTTAACCCGGGAACACCCGCCACGCCTCCAAGATTTTTCTTACAGAGTAGCTGCTTGTCTCCCCATCGACGACGTGCTGAGGATCCAGCTGCTGAAGATCGGCAGTGCTGTCCAGCGGCTGCGCTGCGAACTGGACATCATGAACAAGGTGGGCAAGCCCCCAGCGCGAGGCAGCCGGGAGCACGTGGCTCTGGGGTCCCACCCGGGGCCTGCAGGCGGCACAGGCCTGCAGTGAGGACTGGAGGGGACAGTACAACCTGAGTATGTCCCTGGGGTCGTGGGAGCTCCAGCCGTTCGCCTTCCTGAGCTGTGGGCCCGTGTGTCCGCTTGGTGTGGACTCGGCACCCGTGGTGCCAGCCTCTCAGCCAGCAGGAGGGGGTAGGATGCACTCGGCTCCTTAGGGGGTGTCTGTGACCTGTCATCGCATCATCATGTGAGTGCGTTTTCTCACTAACCTCCTCTTACTTTCCAGTGTACGTCTCTGTGCTGTAAACAATGTCAGGAAACAAAAATAACAACCAAAAATGAAATATTCAGGTGAGATATTTATTACATTTTTAGTAAACTTCTGAGTACATTTTCCCAGCTGTCTTAACACAATTATTGTCAAAACTATTTCCACTGCCCGTACACTTCACCTCTAGTTCCTCAGCAAGTGAACTGTGAGGGCCGGCGGCTCCCTCAGCCCCAGCACAGGGACCAGCAGCGAGAGCGGACGTCTGCCTCAGTCCCTGCTGGGATCTGTGTTCTAGGGCAGCAGTTCCCAGCATGGGGCACACGCCTCAGGGGGGCAGTTTGATTTTTAAATAGGCAATTTGAGAATGAGTTATTAACTGAATTTTTTTGCATCTCTTACGGCTCTAGGGCAGTGGTCGGCAAACGGTGGCTCGCGAGCCACATGCAGCTCTTTGGCCCCTTGAGTGCGGCTCTTCCACAAAATACCGACATCTGTGCAGGGGCCACAAAGTTTCATTCGCATTGTATGTGCACGCCCGCACGTGGTATTTTGTGGAAGAGCCACACTTAAGGGGCCGCAGTGTGCCAACCACTGGTCTAGGATATAGGAAGGACCTACCATGCCTCAGGCCTCACAGTCCGTCCTGTTAAACATCGTTTTGCCACATTTGGCCCCGATCAAGCAGGGAATGCTCTGACCAGGCTGGTGCTGAGGGAGTGTTTGAACCGTTTATGCCGCTTTCCTAACTGCTGTCTGCAGTGCCGGGCCAGCCGGGGAGACGCCCTGGCCGCACTGACTCCCATGCCGGGAGCAGAGCTGTGCCCTCACGGCGTTGTCTGCAGCAGGGCTGAGGCTAGCGCTGGTCCTCTGGCCAACATGGAGTGGGGTAGGCTGCATAACCTGGGTGGGCTGCCAGCTCCTGCTGTCACTCTAAGGCTCTGCTTTCATGTAAAGCTAACAGGTCAGAAATCGTAGCTCTTGTAGCCTCGCTTCTTGGTCAGCCCATAAGAAGTCTGTCGGAATGAGGCTTCCCCCTCCCCATGTTGTGCTGACTGACCCTGTGCTGTCTGTTGCAGCTTGTCCCTGTGTGGGCCCATGGCGGCCTACGTGAACCCCCACGGGTACGTGCACGAGACGCTGACCGTGTACAAGGCCTCCAACCTGAACCTGATAGGCCGGCCGTCCACGCAGCACAGCTGGTTTCCTGGGTAATGTCCTGGGGACTTTCCCTTTCGGCTTTGCCGTAACTGGGCACAGAGGTTTCTAAGTAGCATGGCTAGAGTTATAGCCTGAAGTAGACCATGGAATGAATGGTTCTGTCTCCATGCCCTTCATGCCGGGAGGGGCTGGCGCCTGGCCAGGGCTGTCCTTGCATCGGCTCCCTGATGTGGGGTGAGGAGGTGGGTGGCCCTGCGGGTGCCCTCGGGTTAACTGCACTGCCCGTCCCTGCCACCGGCAGCCTCCACCTGGGAGCCCGGGCGGGTCCCTCAGCCACATCCTCTTCAAGGGCCCCGAGTGTCTCTTCTGCCACATCTGGGTCAGCCTTTCTTTTTTGGACAAAATGAGCTGAGCAGGAATTAGTGGTTTTATTGTTACAATGGAGCTAGAACCATGGCAGTCGGCTTAACACCCTTTTCAGTCCAAGGACTAAAACTAGAATTAACGTGTTAACCTAAATTCTAAGCTTGGGAAAGCTCGGGTGAAAGGGCTGCGATTCCATGGTTTGGCGTGTTTCCCTGAAGAGCAGAAACACCATGGCGTGTATTCTTATGTTACTGATTTCAGAGAGGAAGGGAGGCGAAAGAGAAACACCAATGATGAGAGACTATCATTGACCGGATGCCTCCTGCATGCCCCACACTGGGGATGGAGCCCACAACCCGGGCCTGTGCCCTGACTGGGAATTGACCTGTGACCTGGTTCATAGGTCAGTGCTCAGCCACTGAGCCACGCCGGCTGGGCCTTGGCTAGTCTTTGACGGAGCCTTCCTATTTCAGAAGGTCCAGTTTCATGAGAACTGCTCACCTGAGAGCACTCCCTCTGGGGCAGCTGCCGCGAGGCGGTCACCTGTGTGGTCACACAGGAGCTGGACCGCGTGCCCCGCAGAAACTCTGGGTGTGAGGGGCGTGCAGACCAGAGCTCCGTGTTCTCCCTGATACTGACAATAGGGCCCTAGGGTGTCTCTCCCTAAGCTGGAGGCACAGAGATGGCCACTCGCTGACCTGCCCTTCGCCCTTCCCGCTGCAGGTTTGCCTGGACAGTCGCCCAGTGCAGGGTCTGTGCCAGCCACATCGGATGGAAATTCACAGCCACCAAAAAGGACATGTTACCTCAGAAATTTTGGGGTTTGACTCGCTCTGCTCTGCTGCCCACAATCCCGGACACCGAGGACGAGCTGAGCCCTGAGAAAGTTGTGCTCTGCTTGTAATGGTAGGGCCCCGGGCACTTCACAAGCTGTGGCCCAGGCAGTCCCCTGTGGGAATGCCCGCTACTGGCTCCCCAGCACAGCGGCCCGGGAGGGAGATCCACTGGGACACCTGGTTTCCAGGAACGCCCACCTCCACAGCGTGTGCCAGGGCCCCGTGCAACCTGGGGTCAGGCAGCTCGTCATGGCTAGACACCGTCCCGCACAGAGCACGTGACACTGCTGGGGGCAGCCCTGTGAGGCCGCGTGCAGAGCGGCAAGTGGTCCGTGTCCCTGAGGGCCATGCTCAGGCACCTGGTCCCTGTTGAGGGGCGAGGCAGTGGGTAGGGCTTCAGAGCCCTTTACAGGCCTGTGTTCCTCTCAACTTCTCGTGTCTCTGAGATCCTGGTTTGTAAATATTAGAGTTGAAAGAGGCAGCTTGAGCCCCAAAATACAGTTTTCATTTTTTTGTGTGTTTGTTAGTAAAAACCCGGTATTGTGTGCATTTGCTCAGTGTCTGAACTGTGACACCGCTGGTTCTGCTCCCAGTGCAATTGGGACCTAGACCACAGAGACGATAAGGAGCAGATGCTCGAGTGCGTCCCCTCCGGGGGGCCAGACGCTGTCTTAGGCTGTTTTGTTCAGGGTCAATTGAAAAAAACCTCTAAGTAAATTTTAAGAGCAAAACTAAAACACGTTCTCTGTTTAAGTGATGTGAAGTGCCTACGCGAGCAGATGGCGTAGGTGTAAGAAGTAACGGAGACGACGTTCTCGCTCCGCTGTTCGCACTACCTCTGCTTGTACACGGGGGCTCCCTGGGTGTCCCCCATTGGTGTGAGCTGTGGTGGTCTTGCTAGTCCTTTGCTGCTTCACCTAATTCACTGGGGAAAGTTCAACTAAGGGTAAAACATGAGGCCAAAACCGACTTGTCTTTTACCAAACGTGCACTGTGCCGACTGCCTCGCCCAGACGCCAGCGGCCACCCTGCACGTGCCACCTCGTTCCAAACTCCATACTGTTTTCCCCCGCTTTCCTGTGCCCCAGTGACCGCCAGGACCCGTGTCTGCCCGTCGCTCTGCACACCGTGCTGAGGCTAAACCAGTGAGGGCGGGACACGGCTGTGACATCTGCCCCTGAAGGTGTCATCTCAGAATGTTCCATATTGCTCACTGACACTTGCAAATAAAACTCTAATTAAAGTAAACACGTGCATGTCCTACTTTAAAGAGTGTGATACGTGAGGAACCCAGACGTGAAACCGCTAAGCCTGCACACCTTCCCCTGGGATGCAGGGACGCCGTGCGGTGGGTCCTGAGTGTGTCAGCGAGTGCTTCCCAACACCTGCACCCACAGACCTGGTCTGGGCTCCCTCCCGCAGAAGCCCCGTTACACCAAGGTTTCCACACCTCCTCTTAGCCGGGCTTTTACAGAAACATGGCTACTGCCAGTACAAAGATGCTCTGAGTGGCTACACAGAAAGGAAAACCAGTTATAAAATGTCAGGGTACAGCTAAAGCCTACACAGGTTAAGATGGGCAAGGCAACTAGCCTTCTCTCAGTGGGAACTGCCAGGAGAGCGCCAGGTCAGGGCTGTGACAGCAGCGGACACTCCTGTGACGCGGGGACCGTGGGAGGCCGTGTGCAGAGTGGCACGTGCCGTGCTCCCGAGGGGAGGCAGCCTTCACCTCGTGTCTGAAGTACACGACTCGCAGAGTGTAAAAGGCTTTATTCTCTGAAGACCCTCAGCTGCCTTCAGCTGCTCCTCAAGTCTCTCAAGCCTCCCCAGGGCAGAGGCGAGCGGCTTACCGAGACGTCCTGCTGGGGGCGGCTCCCACGGCCTCAGCTCTTCTTTATGTGACTCAGCAGCTCGTCCTTCTCCATCTGGTAAACTGCTGCAGCAGCACCCCGATTTCCTTCCCGGAGGAGATGCCCGCCTTCCTGATGTCGTGGCCGCTGACGGGAAAGGAGGGCACGGACCACTGCTGCAGGTCCCGCAGGAGGCCGGGCTGGCCCTGGTACTTCAGCAGCTCCCAGATGCGGGCGGCGGCGTCGGGCTCCCTGGACTGAGGGCCAACATCACACAGTGCCACACACATTAGAAAGCACACTAACGGCCCCCGCCTAGAGTTACATACATGCTCAGTGGGAAACTCAGTTAAAATACATGAAGTCCACAGAACATGTTGTGGGTCTTCGTGTTAATAAAGTTAGCTTTGCTCAGCCAGTGTGGCTCAGTGGTTGAGTGTCGACCTATGAACCAGGAGGTCGGGGTTCAATTCCTGGTCAGGGCACATGCCCGGGTTGTGCACTTGATCCCCAGTGTGGGGCGTGCAGGAGGCAGCCAATCAATGATTCTCATCACTGATGCTTCTATCGCTCCCTCTCCCTTCCACTTGGAAATCAATAAAAATACATTAAAAAAACAAAAAGTTAGCTTTACTATTAGGACGGACTGCACTGACCACGATCGGTATGCACTTACGTCTATAATGAAGTCCTGGTAGGGCTTCAGTGGTTCGGAACTATCCGTTGCTTTAGTTAAGTCATTCCTATATTTAACTAGAAACAAGCCAAGGTTTTTCTCTTCTTTGGAAATCTTCAACCTCAAATCCAATTTTGTGACATCGTCCTGCACTTTGAATAACGAGGCCAAGAGCGTCATTGGCTTTGGTGAAAGTCCGTCAACATTCCTACTGACTCTGTCAAACTCTTCCAAACTTGCATTAGCAGGTAAACCTGTCGGGACAGGAGCACTTCTCACTCGTCTGTACGGTGGTTACATTTAGTGAACGACACCCACACGCTACACCGGCCACTGCTCTGTAGGCGGAAACGCCCGTGGCCAGGGCTCAGTGTTGGTCCAATTGGTGCCCTCCACCCTCAGGGACTAGTGATGCTGCCGGCCTCACCCCCGCACCCTGCACACCGAGGGGAGCTGTGAAGCATCTGTGTCCATTGACTGGCTGAGCAGGGGGCAGAGATGGTGATCAGGCCCAAGGGACACAACCCAATGCAAACTCCTGGCCACTCACTGACGTGCGACCATAGGACACCCGCTCCTTCAGCCCTGGCGGGGCTCGGCTGGTGGAGAATCACCCGTGCACCAAAAGGCACGAGTTCAATTCCTCCTCGAGCATGTATGGGAGACAACAGACCAATGTTTCTCTCTCAAAAAACCTTAGAAACAGGTGACGATTTAATGAAAGAGCATCCATCTGCTCCAACAACTGTCTGTAGTCGAACTATCCAAGTTTCCCCACACAAGATGCACAGATAACCCGTTCTTTCTGAATGTAAATTATAAGTTACTAAGAAGTTGCTCTGCCTGCCTCTCTGAGTGCCCTGCATGTGGTCACTCACCAAACCAGCCTCATTAGAAATAGGCTGTTACTTTCATCCCCAGGTTTAGATTCAGAAACTAACAGGCGAGGAACTAACCCGCGTCACAGAGCTGACAAGTGGCAAAGGCTCATTCAAACCCCGGTCTGGCCGCAGAGGCCACTGTCCCGCTAGCCTACGCTGTGTCTGAGTTGTCCCCCACCCGTGACAAAACTCTCCTACCTCATCCTCAAAGTTTATTTTAAAATATCCCACTGCTCCTTTGAGGATTCACCTGAACTAAACACATGCCCTTACGGAATGCTGAGCCGGCGTTCCACCTCCCCCAGTGCAGACCCGTGCGGCCGGCCTCACCTATGTAGGGAGCCACGTCGAGGTCGTAGATGAGGTGAACCAAATGACTGACGTGATTTCCAACCAGAATCTTTTTCAGTTCCACCCAAATCCTCTCTCCTGATATTCCGCCCAGGCCTTTGGCATTTTCTGCAATTGCTTCCAAAGTCTCAGGGTCGTGGTCACCAGGTTTGTCTACAATCCTCCCATAAAACCTACAAAACAGAATTCAGTGGATCCCACTGTCGGCACACCAACCAGGAAGCTGTTTCCGACCTCCCGGCACCTTCCCCACCTAGTGAGTCACAAACACACAGCCACCTAGGGTCTGTTCTCTACCTTCTCTTTTTTCTACATGAGAAACCCAAAAGCCAATAAAATACAAGTAACTTCTTAAAGCTGGCAAGAACCAGGCCGCCCGCCTCACTCACTTCTGTCACCGAGGGAGTTGGGCGGGGCATCCAGCGCAGTCCCTGAGCTGGGACAGGGGAGTGAAAAGGGCGTTCTTGTCCAGGCGCACAAACAAGGCCAAATTCGACCCGAGCACCCCAGCCCGAACGCTGGCCTGCCTGTCACATCGGGAACGAATGACCTTTCTAATGTGACGTGCCTGTCCCTGACGCTGGAGTGTTCACAGCATCTCAGATCTGACCCCAAACCACCCCCGTTCATCCGTTCACCCTTGGCCACTCACTTGGGATGTCACCGCTTCGTGCACTGACTACTGTACACGTCACGGTCAGAACCATATTCCGGTAATAACTATCGATTTTACAAGTTCTTACCTGAAATATCTTAAAATTCGAAGGTAATCTTCTTGTATCCTCTTTTTAGCATGCCCAACAAATCGCACTTTCTTATTTTTTAAGTCTTCATAACCATTGAAGTAGTCATATAAAGTACCATCAAAGCCTGTTCGTCAGGAAAGGAGAGAACAGTGACAGATGAGAACCGGGAAGCAATGTGGCAGATCCACAAATGGAGCATCCCTCAGCCGTGAAGAGGGATCAAACCTGCCACCTGGGATGTGGGCGGCCCTGCGGGCATCAGGCTAAGGGAGTCAGCCAGACAGAAGCCAATGGCAGTGCCCTTGCTGCACAGCTGGCAGGCGGCGGGCGGCAGTCGACTGCAGCCACTTTGCCCCGGTCTCTGAGGCAGCCTCGTGGTTGTGGGCTGCAGGGCGGGCCAGGAACCAGGGTTCCCGTGGCGGGCACACCAAGGACCGAGGTGAACACTCATCCCCACGTTACCCAGGAACATGGAGTTGACAGTGAGGTCTCGGCGCTCGGCGTCCTGCTGCCAGTCCGTCGTGAATTCCACCTCCGCGTGTCTTCCGTCCGTGACCACGTCAATCCGCAGGGTGGTGATCTCAAAGTTTTCGTTCTGCAGCTGGAATTACAGGGTTTTCAAAATGAGGCTTCAGACTCACCGACGGGTGGAAACAGTGCGAGTCCTGACATCAGGCAGTTCTTTCTTCTCAGTCGGGTGGCACACAAGCACCCGACACAGAAAGGCACCTGGGACACGCACAGACGGAGCCACAGGCTATTTTCCTAAAAAGGTGAGTCTGATACAAAAACGGCCACTGGGACAAGTGAGGAGACAGAGGGGAGAAGCCCTTACAACAGTGGATCCCGCTGCTTCTGTTTCAAGCCAGGCTGCTCTCTGAAACCTTCCTACGGACCCCGTGTGCAGAGCTATGTCAGTTACAGGCTGTAACCACTGAGCGAAGGGCTGACAGAGGGGAAACGGGGAGCACAGCGGGCAGCTGCTCGCCCCTCATCAAGGAGGCTGCTGGGAGGCCTCCGTCCACCTTGGCTGGAGGGACCGTCTGCAGCGGTGAGAAGCCGAGTAGCTTCGTGACTGTGGCCTGCGCTGAGCCGTGAGAACTCAGCAGCACACGGACATGCACGAGTGAGAGGAGAGACAGCTGCAGTGCAGTGAGGAAGGGGCGGATGGAGAGAGGCACCTCCACGGAGCAGACATGGCGGGGAGCAGCAGGGAGCACACAGGGCAGGGGAGCAGCACGGGGTCTCACATGCACACGGGCGCCTCGAATCTCCGCACAGGAACTGGGAGCCAAGCGAACCCTCCACGGCTGTTCTGGAATTCCTGTCTCACCCACTCTTCCCTAGGGACCAGCTGGTCTCACTCCGAATTCCAGAACGCAGGAGGCTGAGGCACAGGGAAGCGGCAAGAAAAGGGTTTGAGATGTGAAGGCTCTTTGAGACCTGCTGTAAACACAGGGCTCCCAGGACGCCGCCTGCACCAGAGCAGTTAGCCCACTGGAAAGGCCCATCAGGAGCAGACACATCTTGGACGGCAGACGGAGAGGATCATGGGAGTGATCACCACGATGAAAACAAGATGAAGTGAAAAAAGTGACCAGGACCTGCACCCCTTCCCCCACCTGGTTTTTAAAACGCCAGACAGCGGGCTCCGCGGATTTCCCCCAAAGACACGCCCTACCCATAGCGACGTGGGTCCAGAGACATAAACTCTCCAGGTATTTTACAAACCCCAGGTGACACCTAACGCCAGGAGAGGGCCCAGGACTCCCCATTTAAGTCAAAGGAAAGACAGAAACCGCTCAGAGGAAGGGACAACACTGTCTACGCTGCCCTAAGGGAAATAAGATAGCAGGAAGCTTTCAAAAGAAATTTTCTAGAAAAGACCATCAGGAACTTGACAAGATTTGCAAACAGAATAGAAAGACTGGGTGGTCCAGTTACGGCGACCTGTGGAAAGCAAAGGGAAAGATAAGAGAATATAACAGAGGAGACCAAAGGCAAACTAGGTTCGTCCCCGTGGTCCATGCCCAGCATCACAGGAGTTTCCGGGGAGACAGTGAACCAGGGTGAGTGAGGAGGACGCCGGAGGCCCACCTGGGGCGCTGTATGGTCCATGAGAAACAAATGCAACGTGAGGCCCGTCAGCTTGAGAGTGAAAACACCAGGGAGGGAAAGACCACAAAGGCTTCCGGAAGGAGCACCCTCAGACACCCGTGAAGGGGAGGCGCGTCCAGCCGAGATTTCTCCGGAGACTCCGGGAAGGGCCGCCCCAGTTCCGAGTGAGGACTCCCCACTCTAAGTCCACAGCTACACAACCACCAGACCAGAGTGAGGGCGCCAGCAAGTAAGAACGCCAGGCATCCAGGACACAGGCCGTGGAAGAGGGCGAGGAGGTTCCCGGGGCTGACGCAGGGGAGCTGGGGCAGCGGGCGGGCGGCCCGGACCGTCCAGGTGAGGGCCCGGAACAAGGCCTGAAGCTTGGTCGCTGGATTGCACTGAGAGGACCCTGGCAGCGTGACAGCCCAGGACAAATCGGGGCACACACACGGACAGCAATGTCCAAGAAAAACGCTGTTAACTGCAAGGAACATAAAGTCACGTGACACCAGAAATGTGGTCACAACAGGCCTGCGATGCAGCCATGCACAGGCCACAGGGGAGCACGGGACGCTGACTTAACCCAACACCAAGGACGATGCCCTGAGAAACCGCCGCAGCTGGTGTGGCACATCCCCCTCCCTCCCTAGTAGGACCTCAAGTCAACAGATCCCACCTGAAAACTGGGAAATCAACACGAAACACCAGGCACAGAAAGGTGTTCTGGAACCTGCAGGCAGCAGGCAGCGGGTAAGTGCAGAGGAGTGGTGGGAAGGAGTGTTTCCGGGAGGAGAGGGGTAGGGGGGGAGGGGAGGGGAGCAGGAAGGCTGTCTCTCAGGAGCCTGGGTGGTTTGTCACTAGGAAGTGTAAGCTGGGAAGTCAGGACCGGGCAGCGCGGTGGCTGCCGGCGCCCCTCACCCTGGCCGTGACGGTCCCGTGCTTCTCGCCCTTGTTGTTGATCATGCGGACGCCGGCCGCCTGGAACAGCCCCTTCATCTGCTCGGGCGTGGCGGTGGTGGCGAAGTCCACGTCCTGCGGCTTCACGCCGGACAGCAGGTCCCGCACGGCGCCGCCTGCTATCCGCAGCTCGTGGTTTTCTTTGGCAAATAACTCTGATGAGAAAGATATTTTTATTTCAAGGTGTTTCCCCGAAGGACCCGGGGCTACGTGGTTTTCCAGCCTGTGAGAGCCGGCAGGACCCCCGAGCGCCTCCTGTGGGCGTCGGAGGACAGGCCCACAGGAAGGGAGGGCCTCAGTGAACGACCCTCCCAGAGCCACTCCACTAGGGACGCTCTCCTGATGGTCAGTTCCGTGATGCAGGACGAGGCTATCTTTCCGTCCTGATCACACGAGAGGTACCCGCTCCCGCTGCAGGCCGACGCCCGGCTCACTCAGCTCACACAAGCTTGGTGCACACGGGAACGGAACTGTGGTGGGGGCTTCATGGAGAGTATATTTTTAAAAAGGTTTCTTCCTTTGAGGCAGGGTATATGGCAGAACTGTGATCGATGAAAACTACAGAAACCATCACGGAAGCCCACCCCCACCAGACTAAGGCTTAGACCCTGCACAAGACCAGCTGGGCCCCAGTGGCTCATCTCACCCAGCATCACCCTCGCCTCATTAGCAGCTACAGAGGCACCTGAGCCACAAGATTGGCAAGGGAAGCCCATAACCGATCCCCTGAGAAGTCTCCACCCCAGTCCCTGAAAATCGGTTAAATGAGCCTCACTAAAGGAAGTCAGCCCACTGGGCGGGGCTGCAGTCTGTGGAGGAGCCCGCTGCTCGGGCTTCACTCAGAAACTCTCACCTCTACACTCTGGCTCTGCTCTGAATTCTTTCCTGCCCAACCCACAGCGGGTCATGCACCCGGGAATGCCTGTTCATCTCCAAATTTATAAAAAACAACAACCAGTATCTAAGCAACTTTTGGCAAAACCTGCAAAAACGGGCATGTTTAAGCGAGTGGCCGACCCTGGACTGTACGTAAGTACTTGGCACACAGAAAAAACACGCTTTGTGCTGGCCATGTCTTGCCTCTTGTGATTTCGCTATCACTTGGAGTTACCTTTCTCTCCCTGGACAAAACCAACAAAAGCCGGCAAAGTGGCCGAACACGAACCGTCTGCTTCTCGGTGTACACAGGC
>NW_006295816.1:3910852-3911118 GCF_000327345.1 Myotis davidii
GCACAGGCTTCCAAAGCAAAAGGCAGCAGCCCCTCACCCGTGAGGCTCTTCAGCCCCTCCGTGAACAGCGACTGGAACTCGGGAGACTGCACCTTCATTGTGAACAGATGCCGCTGCAGGAGGCGCAGTCCGGCCCGGCCACCGCTCAGCCGCCAGGGGTGCAGGCACCTCAGCATCTGCCACACAAATGCGCGCGCAAGGACAGAATGTGAAAGTGGCGGGAACGGAGGGGCACCTGCCATTTTATTTACCGACCGAGAGACGGT
>NW_006295816.1:3911666-3915044 GCF_000327345.1 Myotis davidii
CGACAGCGTGGGCGGGGCCTGGGCGGGCTCCGAGGCAACGCGGGGGCGGCGCCTGTGCAGACTCCCCGCCCCCTGGGGGCCCCGCGGGACTGGCGCGCCCTGTTCTGTCTCGTCTCCGCACAGCTCTCGCTCGCCCCCAGACGGTGAGATGCGCGTCTGCACTGCGCACCTGTGTGTCACTGGTTTCCTCTGTAAGACGTGGCTGCGGACACCTCCCGAGGTTTGCTACCGCTCGGCAAATGCTACCGCTGCTTTTGCCGGCCCCCGACTGGCGCTGGACTCCTGACCATGCTGGACCCTAAGCTGTGCACAGGAAGAACAACATTTTTAATCATCGGGATCGAAGACACAGCGTCAAGACCTAGGCCGAGTGTCCAAGACGCACTCCCTCTAACGGGCCGCCCTCCAGTCCGTTGACGTTAGGGGGCGTCTTTCACGCTCCCGCCTGGCCTGTGCAGCCCTTGCCTTGCCTGGTCTGCGAGCTTTTGCAGCTGTCATCGAAGAGCTTGCATTTGGCTCCTTAGTTCACCTTTTCCAAAGCAGGGAGCAGGGCGAGGGCGGCGAAGGAGTGGGGGGTACAGCCCTCGCTCCCTAACGTGGGCAACGGCCACGCAACGCTTCCGAGGGATTCTACAAGTTACCTTAACAAATGCATGAAATCCGCATTTTACAGTGTCTTAATGTTTTAAAGTGGAGCCTTTTCAGTATAACTTAATTACTTAATTTCTCTAAAAATGTCCTTAAAATATGTGTGTGCCATCATATTTCCGTGGCTTCCAGCGATCAGATGTGTCTTTAAGAGGTTAAGTATCCGGTTTCAAGAGGCACAGGACTAGCTTTCCCAGTTGCCATACAGAAACACAGCACTGATTCAGTGCAACTTTTTAAAAAAAAAAATATATAAGGTCTTTTAAAAATATATTTTATTATTTTTTTACAGAGAGGAAGGGAGAGGAACAGAGAGTTAGAAACATCGATGAGAGAGAAACATCAATCAGCTGCCTCCTGCACAACCCCTACTGGGGATGTGCCCACAACCAAGGTCCATGCCCTTGACCAGAATCGAACCTGGGACTTTTCAGTCCACAGGCTGGTGCTCTATCCACTGAGCCAAACTGGTTAGGGCTGATTCAGTGCAACTTCTTAACACAGTAATGAATGCAATATCCCAGCTAGACTGACCAAGAAAAAAAAAGATACCTGAGCCCTAGCCAGTTTGGCTCAGTGGATAGAGCGTCGGCCTGCGGACTCAAGGGTCCCAGGTTCGATTCCAGTCAAGGGCATGTACCTTGGTTGTGGGCACATCCCCAGTAGGGGGTGTGCAGGAGGCAGCTGATTGATGTTTCTCTCTCATTGATGTTTCTAACTCTCTAGCCCTCTTCCTTCCTCTCTGTAAAAAAATCAAATATTTTTTTAAAAAAAGATACCTGAGTGCCGATATTAACAGGATAAAAGGGGACATTATGGACAATTTCACAACAACCAATTTGACACTGTAGACGGGATGGACAAATTCTTTGAAAAATATCTTATCAGAACTGAAACAAGATGAAATTTTAAAATCCGAACAGCCCTTTACTATTAAAGAAATTAAATTTTGTTCAACAGAGTTCCCACAAAGATAATTCCAAGCCCAGATGGTTTCAGTGGTCAAGTTTATCAACCACTTCAGGAAGAAATAACACCAATCTTGCACAATTTTTGTTCAGAAAATAGAAGAGGGGACACATTTCCTCTCATAACACTGATTACAACCCCGAAATACGTATTATCAAAAAAATGTACAGATCAATATCCACACAAACATAGACACGGACATTTTAAATAGCAAATTCCATTCCTGTCAAGGGCCTCCATTGCAGGCTCGGCCCCTGGCCCTGGTCTGGGCACCTATGGAAAGCAACCAATCGATGTGTATTTCTCATATTGCTGGTTCTCTCTCTCTCTACGCCCCCCCTTCCTCCTTCCCTCCCTCCCTTTTAATCATGATGATTAAATATATATATATTAGCAAATTGAGTCCACATTCACGAGTCAGAAATCCTACAAGCGCCACTGAGGTATTTATTATTCCAGTGAGGAAACTGAGGCACGGCGAGGTCACCACGTAGGAAGCCGCGCCAGCAGAACTGAAACCCAGACATTCTGACTCAAACCACTGCTGTCCAGAGGTCAGGCTGGAGAGGCAGGGACCAGCTCATGCAGGGCTGGGTGTGGCATAGGATGGCATTTGCATTTTACTAATATTTTAAAAATATATATTTTATTGATTTCAGAGAGGAAGGGAGAGAGAGAGAAACATCAATGATGAGAGAGAATCACGGATCGGCTGCCTCCTGCACGCCCCACACTGGGGATGGGATGGCCTGCAACCGGGCATGTGCCCCAACTGGGAATCCAACCGTGACCTCAGGGTTCACAGGGCCACGCTCAGCCCCTGAGCCCTGCAGGCCGGGCTGCAGTTTATTTTCATGGTAATGCAGAGGCGGCCGAGGTTTCTCAGTGGGGTTTTCATGAAGCCGTTTGCGTCTCCTGCCATTAATCTGGTGGCAGCAGTTTATTTAAAGGCAGGGGCGGCTGAGGTTTCTCAGTGGGGTTTTCATGAAGCCCTTTGCGTCTCCTGCCATTAATCTGGCAGCAGGTGGAGGGGGTGGGAGGGGCCGGGTGCATGGATTTGCCATCTCACAGCTGCAGGCTCTTGGGGAGCAGCTGTTTTCTGTCTTTTCCGGCTTCTAAGGTTCCCTTCCTTCATCCTCAAAACCGCCCCTTCCCCCCACTCCGCGGCGTGACCCAGAATCATCCTTCCAGAAGGATCCTCACCTCAGTCACCGCCCGGAGATGTGCCCACGGGCTCCGGGAAGTTGGAGGCCACGACCCAGCTGCTCCCCCCAGGGGCCTGCTTTCATGACTCGGGGAGCGGAGACAGGAACACCAAGGAGTGTGGTCACAGAACAAGCCCGGTCCACGTGGCGCATCCACCCACGACCTGGGTGCGTTCCTTTGTGAGCCCCTCACCCCTGAGGGCTCACCCCACCGCCAGGACCTCCCTCCTGGAGCCCGGGCCATAACCCGTCCTGAATCCATGGCTGCTCCCAGCCGCCCAGGCACTCGTAAAGCAGGACCGAGAAAGAATAATGCTGACAAGAAAGACAGGAGCCCTGACCGGTTTGGCTCAGTGGATAGAGCGTCCGCCTGCGGACTCAAGGGTCCCAGGTTCGATTCTGGTCGAGGGCATGTACCTTGGTTGTGGGCACATCCCCAGTAGGGGGTGTGCAGGAGGCAGCTGATGGATGTTTCTAACTCTCTATCCCTCTCCCTTCCTCTCTGTAAAAAGATCAATAAAATATATTTAAAAAAGTAAAGTAGTTTTTTTAAGAT
>NW_006295816.1:3915339-3918035 GCF_000327345.1 Myotis davidii
ACTGCAGATGGGAACCATGAGGGGGTGCCCCTGCTCCCCGTGGAGGCCTCCCTCGAGGGGCTCCCCTGCAGACACAGGTGCGCGCCGAATTCCCCATCCGAACAACACGACCCCTGTTCTGCCCTGAAACCGCATCGTCCGACAAAACCAGGCCAGACACAGAGGTAAACGAGACGTTCGGTCTGATGTAAAAATACAACACACAGCCCGGCCGGAGCTGCAGATGGGAACCATGAGGGGGTGACCCTGCTCCTCGTGGAGGCCTCCCCCGAGGGGCTCCCCTGCAGAGACAGGTGCTCGCGGAATTCCCCATCTGAACACGACCCCTGTTCTGCCCTGAAACCAGGCCGGACACAGAGGCAAACGCGACGTTCGGTCTGATGTAGAAATACAACACGCAGCCCGGCCGGCGGGGCTCGGTGGTTGAGCATCGACCTATAAACCTGGGGGTCAAGGTTCGAGTCCCCGTCAGGGCACCTGCCCAGGGTTATGGGCGTCATCCCCAAGAGGGAGCGAGCAGGAGGCAGCCCATTTCTCTCTCTCCCTCTTTCTTCCTCCACGAACCCAATAAAAAGGAAATAAAAGCAAAGCAGACAAAGGAATGAGGGATGCCTGAGCGAACCTGAGCCCCGCGGAGACGAGCCCAGCCACGGTTAGCCAGAACCCGCCACAGCGCAGCCCCGCGAGGGGAGGAGAGCTTATCACGGCCCCACCACCGTGCTGCGGTGGCTGGTTGTGGGGCAATCGCTGGCGAATACCCCAACCACCCAGCGATAACCGCTGCTCGCTGTGGGGTCGTCCGGTGACAGTGAGATTACGAAGGCCCGGCCGGCGGGGCTCAGTGGCTGAGCATCAACCTGGGGGCCAGGAGGTCACAGTTCGATGCCAGCTCGGGGCACAAGCCTGATTTGCATGTTGTAGGGTCTATCTCTCCCTCTCCTTCCTCTCTGAAGTCAGTAAAAAATATATTTTAAACACGAGATTATGAAAATACGACACGTGTATCTTTGGACTCTGTTGTTACTTAACGTCTCCCCATCACGGCCGGTGATCTGAAGTTACTGATACACACGCCTGTCATCACCCGCACATTCAAACCTGGAAGCCATGCATGTCTCCGTGAGTTTGCTCTTCCAGGTAAACGCACAGTGGCTTTCGCTCCCCTCCCCGTCGCGCACCTGGGCTCACCTATTTCCGCAGCGAAGGCCTCGGGAAGCTTCCTATCCGACCTCCGTGACCCTGCGCAGACGTCCATCTGCGGGGCGCAGCGGGGCCGGCGGCTTCGCTTCCTAAGACGCAGGTCAGCGTGGATTTCACGGCGTGGAAAGCCCTTCCTATTGTCCTGCCGGCACGTCCCCAGCTGTCCTCGGACGTTTACAGTTTCTTCTGCAGCGGAAACTGCTGTCACATGGAGGCACCACCCAGAGCCCGGCTCTCCTTTCCTCTGTACATGTGGGCCGAGGGCAGGGAGACACGGCGAGGACCTGGCTTTGGGCCCGGGGTCGGGCGTGGGGCTGGTGTCCTCCCGCCCCGTCCAGGGCCCGGCTGGTGCGCAGGTGCCGCCCACCAGCGCACTGAGCGAACGGATGCAGGAGGCAGAGGGGAAGGCAGGCAGCTCCCAGGCCAGAACCGCTGCCCTCAGGACGACTGATCCTGTGCCCGCGGCCCCACAGCGGCCCCGAGGCGGCACCTGGAGTCAGACGCCCCGGACGGACGTTCCCCAGGAGGCCCCCTGGCCTCTCACCTGGGCTGGGAGGCTGCGTCTCAGCAGGCCCAGCATCGCTCTGTTCCTTCTTCCACCCTCCGCTCCCCTGGGAGGGGCCCAGGTGTGGGTCCTCTAAGGACGGTCTGGTTTCATTTAGCAGCTGCTAAGGCGGTGACTTGGGAACCCCAGGGCCGCAGGGACTGTGCCTGCACCAACACAGGCCGAGCCCTGCTGGAGGCCCCGCCCAGGTTGCCTGGGGCTTGTCCCCTTGCAAACAGCCCAGATTGCAGCTGTGCCGGGAGCCAGTCCATCCTTGCTGTTTCAAGGGACCTGGCATATATGGCATACTGTTCTTAATATGTTTGGTCACCTTCTTGGCACTATATGTTTTAACCAAGGTCACCTCTCTGAGAAAGGTTGTTTCCCCAGATAGGGATTTTTCCCTGAAGTTAGGGAGGGAATAAAACCCCCTAACTAAGTGCCAGGCGGGTAGTTACTCACTGTAACTAAGGCGGTGACTTGGGAACCCCAGGGCCGCAGGGACTGTGCCTGCACCAACACAGGCCGAGCCCTGCGGGAGGCCCCGCCCAGGCTGCCTGGGGCTTGTCCCCTTGCAAACAGCCCAGATTGCAGCTGGGAGCCGGCTGGGTATCTGCTCCCAGGGCCCTGGTCCCTCCCTCAGCGGCTCCCAGGTCTGGCCGTTCTCCCAGCCGCTGGCCTGGCCCGAGGCTGCAGGGCCCCTTCCCAGAGGCACGCCTCTCACCGGGCTGTAGACCTCACACAGAAGCTCCATCCTCAGCGTGCCCACCCCAGGCCCCATTTAAAACACTATATACTGTTATTGACCTCACAGAGGGAGAGAGGGAGAAGCATCAGTGATGTGAGAGAATCACGGATCAGCTGCCTCCTGCACGCCCCACACTGGGGATCAAGCCTGCAACCCAGGCCTGTGCCCTGGCCGGGAATCGAACCATGACCTCCTCGTTCATCG
>NW_006295816.1:3918745-3919194 GCF_000327345.1 Myotis davidii
TGGGTCTGGATGAAATATGGAAAGTGGAAAATGTGTGCAAGTGAGTAAAAGAATTGATTAACACAACACTATTTGGTGGTAATCAAATAGTTATTTTGCATGCAGTGTGATATTTAAGTTGTTTATGGTATAAAGCTTATGTGGCCATGGCTATTCTCTTATACATTATGAAAATTTTAGCCCCCGAGAGGTGAGTCCCGTGGAAATATCGGAGCTTCACGTGGGAGGACCGGCCCAGACACCCAGGGGACCAACATGAGAGCAGAATGTCTGCCAAGTGTTCTAAGGAAACGTGAGCTTAGACATCGGGGTCCGGGACACACGCGTGCAGAGGACAGGGGTGCAGTGAGGAGGGACAGGGGCAGAGGCAGACGGGAGCTATCAGGGCCTCTGCCCGCACGAGCCCAGCCTCAGACACCCGTGGAGAGGGGGGGCCTCCGGGGGCCTCC
>NW_006295816.1:3919567-3926991 GCF_000327345.1 Myotis davidii
TCCAGGGCAGTGTGGCATCTGGCCAGCGAATGCTGTCTGATGTGAGAAGGTCTCCTCTCTAAAGGTCTGGAGATCTTTCTGCAGAAGCCAGAGCTTCTAGTTTTATTCATTCCACAGCCATTGGCTGGGCACTTGCTCTGTGCCTGGCTCTTTCCTAGGCACTGGGAATAAAATAGAGTCCTTGATGGAAAGGAATTAGAACTCAGCTAAAGATAGGCCATTTGTTAAAATATCCTTTTAAGTATAACTAGACAAGATGGTCTTATTTTCCTTTTTAGATCGAATGCGGCAAAAAAAATGGTCTGCTACTGAGCTCCTCTGCGGACCCCGGCCACCGGTGAGTCCAGGATGGGAGCGTGGCTGCGGGTGGCGATGGGCCGAGGACAGTTAGCCACCGGGAGGCTCGCTCCCTTCCCACATGCACAGGGCACAGCCTTTCCGCCTCTGCGGAGGAGGGTGCGTGCCTGTAGCAGCAACCTGAATCCAGGCGTTGTATTTTAGGGCTATTTCAGAAAATCAATCAGAAGTCTAGTGATAGTAAAAAAGAAAAGTCGCATGCATTATGCATGGTCCTTATTACTCATTCATATTTTTGGAGTGTGCACAGTTTTTCATTTGGGGGTGAAGCAATATGCCTAGTGAAATGCGGACATTTAACACCTTGGTTTCTTTCTTTTTTTAATAAACACACAACTTTATTGTTGAAAGTATTGCATATGTTGCCCCTTTCCCCCCATTGACCTCTTCTAGCCGCCCCTGACCCCGTCCCCCGCCCCAGGCCTTCCCCACCCTATTGTCCGTGTCATGGGATAGGCATCTATGCATACATGTTCTTTGGTTGATCTCTTCTCACCCACCCACCCTCCCTGCCTTCCCTCTGACATTCCTCCGTCTGTTTCATGCTTCTACGCCTCTGGGTCTACTTTGGTCATCAGTTTATTTTACTCATTAGATTCCACATGTGAGCACGCTCACGGGACACTTGGCTTTGTAGGACTGGCTGACTTCACTTAGCATAATGCTCTCCAGGTCCATCCATGCTGTTGTGAAGGGTAAGAGTTCTTCCTTTATTTACAGCTTCGTAGTTTTCCATTGTGTAGATGTGCCACAGCTTTTTTCAAAAAAAATATATTTTATTGATTTGGGCTGTTTCCAAATCTCTTAGCTATTATAAATTGTGCTGCTATGAACATAGCAGCGCATATATTCTTTCTGATTGGTGTTTCTGCTTTCTTTCTTTTTTTAAAATATTGATTTCAGAGAGGAAGGGAGAGGGAGAAAGAGACAGAAACATCAATGATGAGAGAGAATCATTAATCGGCTGCCTCCTGCATGCCCCGTCCCACCAGCTGTGCACAAGTGTTCCTTTTTCTCCACATCCTCTCCAGCACTTGTCGTTCGTTGATTTGTTGATGGCAGCCAGTCTGACAGGTGTGAGATGGTACCTCATTGTCTTTTTAATTTGCATCTCTCGGATGATTAGTGACTTTGAGCATTTTTTCATATGTCTCTCGGCCTTCTGTATGTCCACTTTGGAGAAGTGTCCGTTTTTTAAATTGGATTGTTTGTCTTCCTTTTGTTAAGTTGTATGAGTTCCCTCTATTATTTGGAAATTAACTCCTTTTGGATGTATCATTGGCAAATGTTTCCCCACGCAGTGGGCTCTCTTTTCATTTTGTTGCTGGTGGCTTTGGCTGTGCAGAAACTTCTTATCTGGATGTAGCCCCATCTGTTTATTTTCCCTTAGTTTCCTTTGCCCCAGGAGACGTATCGGTAACATTGCTATGAGATATGTCTGAGATTTTGCTGCCTATGGTTCATTTCTTCTAAGGTTTTTATGGTTTCACTACTTACATTTAGGTATTTTAGCCATTTTGAGTTTATTCTTGTGTATGGTGTAAGTGGTGGTCTAGTTTCATTTTTTTTTTGCACATACCTGTCCAGTTTTCCCAACACCATTTATTGAAGGGACTGTCTTTACTCCATTGTATGCTCTTGCCTCCCTTGTCAAATATTAATTGAGCATAATGGCTTGGGTCAATTTCTAGGTTCTCTGGTCTGTATACCTGCTTTATTCATCTATATGCCTGTTCTTGTGCCAGTACCAGGCTGTTTTGAGTACAGTGGCTTTGTAATTTAATGTGATATCTGGTATTGTGATCCCTCCAACTTTGTTCATCTTTCTCAAGATTGCTGTGTCTATTCAGGGTCTTTTCTATAGTTTTCTGAGTACAGGTCTTTTACCTCCTTGCTTGTTTATGCCTAGGTACCCTTTTTTGTTGTTGTTGCAATAGTAAATGGGATTATTTTCTTAGTTTCTCTTTCTGAGAGTTCATTCTTAGTGTATAAAAATGCCATCGATTTCTGGGTACACCTTGGCTTCTTTATTCTTCTAGTCCCCCCCCGCCCCACCTCCCCAACCCCGACCCCAAGAGGTAGGTTTTATTGCTGATTCCATTGTGAGGACAAAATGAGGAAGTTACAGTAAACGCTCACTCACAAGGGCCTGGCGGAGCGTGAATCCTCCGAGCTGCTCTTCAATTCCTGCGCGCTGAGGTCGCATCTGGGGCTTGGGGTCACCCCGCTGACTCAAAAAGCCTCCAAAAACAGGGCTGCCAATGCAACTCTGGTTCCAAAACAAATACCCCAGGCCGCAGAATAAGCCAAAAAGGTGCAAAAGACAGCGCAGTATTTATGAGTCTGAACTTCAGTAGAATCTGACCAGTTCTCAGGAACACTGGGGAACCCCATCACCGACTGTCAAGATTTTACCCAATTTTCTAGAAACATCTACAGGGCAAGAGGCCCGCTCCTATGTTCTCCCAAGTTTCAAAAGACACGTCTAAGGCCTGCGGAGCCAGGTGCGCCGCGGGCACTCGAGGAATTGTTGACTCACTAGGTGAAAGGTCGCCGTGGCAGGAACTGAACCTGCCCGTCCGCCGTGTCGGGAGCCACCTGTGTCTGCTTCCTTCTGCGTGATTTGAGTCTCATGTTCACAGCGTCATGCTTTCCTGCGGGTCTCAGCGGGCAGCCATAAGAGGGAGAATGGGGTGAACCTATTGTCGTTCTGATGTGGTTTTAAGCAGTAAAGTAGCGGTGTTCTTGCACAGTGACGGAGCGCCCAGCTGACCTCTGTTCAACAGGGTGTGTGGGGAAAGAGGTGGCCCCAAGAACAAAGCGGTTTGGGCTGTCTTCCCAGCCGGGGTGATTGTGATGACTGGGACCAAAAGTTTTGGGGGGTCCTGGGCCAATGCTGGGGTCTTTCAGGGAACAGAGCAGAGAGGGGGCAGGATTACAGAAGACAGGCGGCCAACTGTGGCATTTATGCATCTCACCAAACGTAGTCATTCTTGGTGATATTTAGACTCCGATTTGAGTGTCTTGTGTTGTCAATAGAACAAGTAATTTCCTTTCAAAGGCGTCATCTTTTCTGATAAAAAATACCACAATGGGCCGGTCGGCGTGGCCCAGCGGTTGAGCGTCAGCCTCTGAACCAGGAGGTCAGGGCGCCTGCCTGGGTTGCAGGTTTGATCCCCAGTGTGGGACGTGCAGGAGGCAGCCAATCCATGATTCTCTCTCATCACTGATGTTTCTGTCTCTCTCTCTCCCCTCTCCCTTGCTCCCTCTGGAATCAATAAAAATATGTATTTAAAACAAACAAACAAAACATCACACTGATAGGTGAAAAAAAAAAAGTATATGGCTATTTTATGGCAAAACAGAGTCATCGTCAAAAATGTTTGATGGTGACATTTGGAAAAGAATTTTCTCTTCAGCAGCTGCAAAACCCGAGTGCATGACACATTCTAGGACAGAGCACTTGGTTACGTAAAATATCCGATTGTCTCCCCGCGGAGATGGTCAAGGATTTCACTACTCATTTCAACCATTTAATTGCGAAGGATAAAGAGCCATTTATTGTTTTTATGAGGGTGGTTGTAACAAGCCACTTGCCTTGCCAGTCAGTGGAAGTCACGAGGGAGTACCAGGCCTGGATTTTTTTCCCCTCTGACCTGGAATGCCTCCCGCTAATGAAAATCAGTAGGAAGACAGCACAGGCAACATCACTCCAGAAAATGCTGACACTTAGAGCCTGCAGCTCCTTAACCCGAAGAGGAAGCTGTCTTTGTTGTTGGCCGGGGGCCTTTTATCTGTGCTTCTCAGGCTCGGTAAATGCTAATGCTTCCCTTTATGAAAACCTCACAGGTTGAAACTTTGTAAGGTGTTAAAATGCCTGCTTCTGTTGTCATCGTCATTGTCGCTGTGAAAACGCTTGCCCTACCTGGCACGGGGTTGCCGGAGAGAAAGAAGACACAAAATTATTTTCGAGCAAAAGGGGCATCATTCTCATTAGCCACCCTTACATTTCTTCCTAAAAGGAATTGAGTAACGGACATGCTGTGTCTATCTTCTCCGTTGTGACATTTTAGTAATTTCGTTAGGAAGGAGAGATAGTGGCGCCTTAAGTTAGTTACGTAGTAAGTGAAGATGTAATAATGAGGAAAGAGTTGGCTGTTTTGTTGGTATTTCCTGAACGTATCCGTGGAGCCAACGTCTACCTTTGTGGTTCTACCAGAATTACATTTGGGAAACACCAACCCACTTAGATCCACGAGGACAGAACACAGGCTTTGCTGGGGGAAGGGCTGAGATGGGGTCTGAGTACCGTTATGCGCCCGCTGTTTGGTCTTTGAGGAATGACTGACGAAAATAGGACGATGCCCGTGCCCTGCACTGTGGTGGGGGGCGGGGGGGGGGGAACAGGAGGGACCGCAGGGAGGGCTGGTCTGTGAAAGCCGGGCAGCACACACCCGGTGGAAGCCATGCGTGTGGTCTGTTCTTTAAGGTTAAGTTCATAAGGAAAATGCTTCCAAAACTTGCCCCGGGAACACTCAGATGCCTCATCTGCAATCCCCAAATCGCCCTCCTCCGGGACGCGTTGAGCCAGACGCAGACAGACTCACCCGCGCTGCCCGCTGCCACGCCCGCTCTTCAAACCTCTCCACCAAGGCATCTCCGCTGCGAAACTTGCAAGCAGCAGAAATCCCTTTGTGTTTTCTCCAGGCCAACACCTATGTTTTCTTTTTTTTTTTAATATAATTTTATTGATTTCAGAGAGGAAGTAAGAGGAAGAGAGACATCAATGATGAGCGAGAATCATGGATCGGCGGCCTCCTGCACGCCCCTGACCGGGGATTGAGCCTACAACCCGGGCCTGTGCCCTGACCAGGAATCGAACTGTGACCTCCTGGTTCATAGGTCACCGCTCAACTACTGGCGTGATACCCATGTTTTCAATTCCTCTTATGGTCACACCCCCTCAGGTTCGCTCGGCCTCCCCGGAGCTCGAGGCACCATGAGTGTCTGCTAGGCCCGGACGGGAACTCCTCTCCCCCCATCAATGCCGTGTTAGATGGAAGCTTCCTCCACGGTGCTCATCTCCAGTTCTCGCTCAGGAGATTGGGGACGGTGTTTCTTCCCCATCCGATCCTGTGCCTGGAGCCTCTGTTCCAAGGCCTGCCCTGGTCCCTGCCGGCCCACCACCGTCCTCTCCAGGTTGCTGTGCTCTCTCTGCCCTCCCTGTGTCGTTCCCCTCCCCCCCCCCGCCCCCCAGCACCTGTCCCCGCTCTGTGTGCCTTTAGGAATCAACTGGGAAGTCTCTGTGCCTGCTGTGCCCAGACGGGAGCAGTTAACAGGTTGGACGACAATGACCCTTAGGAAGATCCGTGCGTGTTTGTGCTTCTAGCACCTAACCGCGCTCACACGTGCTGGTTAAAAGGCCAGATGGCTGCATTAGAAAGGGGTGTCGGCTTGTCTTAAAATGGTCACGTGACTCTTCTTCTGTTTTCTGTAGGTCTGATTGCCATGGCGCCCACATTCCTGATTCTTCTGGGGGCCGCCATCGCACTGGGAGCAGACGTACGTCCTGATAGAAACTGTAAGTGCCGCCTATTAAAGTAGTCATGTCTCTTAAGAAACAGAGCACATTGCAGAAGTGCTAGCGTGGTTTTCTGCGAAAGGATCCCTCAACGCGGAAATTATACATGGATTTAAAAAAAAAGTGGTAGAGTATTCGTCCTCAGAATGCCAACTCCTGAAACATGCTGGATCTTGAGAAAGCAAATTTGAGGCTGCCGTGGGAAGTCCGTCTGCCAGTGTGGGGGTTCGGGCCCCACAAAATACAGCCCAGGGAAGAAAGGCTTTTCCCTGCTAGGCACCGGTTAGGAGCCCCACAAGCAAAGAATAGCTACCTCCCGCGGTGTTTGCTGGGAATGTGTGGACCACGGGTTGGTGTGATGTCACAGTCCCGTGGCCCCACCTGGTGGGCCTGAGGGAATAACTCCCTGTGGTAGTGTCAGCGACTTACATCTGCACCATCCACTGCAGGAGCCACTGGCCATTGGTGACTACTGAGCACCTGAAATATGGCTCCTGCACCTAAGGCAAGGAAGGTTTTATTATTTTAAATAATTTATTTTCTTTTATTGATTTCAGAGAAGAAGGGCGAGGGAGAGAGAGTTAGAAACATCAAGGGTGAGAGAGAATCGTGGATCGGCTGCCTCCTGCACGCCCCCTATTGGGGATCCTGCCCACAACCCGGGCATGTGCCCCGACCGCAAATTGGACTGTGACCTCCTGGTTCATAGGTCAATGCGCAACCATTGAGCCACACCGGCCGGGCTGAAATTATGTTTCTAATAAATAATGATACAGTAAAATATTCATAATTCGCGAAAGATCTGTAGACGTCATAGGTAAACATCGGGGCAAAGTAAAACAAAAGGATAATGAGTTGAAACAGCTTTGAAGGCACTTCCTCCCGAATCATGTCAGTTTTGTGCCCTCTAAGAGCCCGTCAAACGTCGTGGGGCACAGAAAGTAGTTCACAGCTCTGGGAAGCGCTGCCGTGGACACTGACCCTGCCCTCCTCCTTCCGACCAGTCTCACTCCTCCCACCCGTCAACTTCACCATTCACGCCGCGGGTTTGGCGCAAGTGCTCTTACGCTGGGACCCGAATCCCGATCAAGAGCCCGTGTCGCTCACGCTCGGCTACCACGTGAAGGTCCACGCGCCGGAGGACGAGGACGTGAGTGCCCACCCCACGGCCTCCCCTTTGGAGTCACGTTAACCCCACGGCCCTGCCCTTATCCCAGGGAACATCCCCCCGACAACACGGCGCAGGCTCTGCGCTCGCTCCCTTAGAGCAGCAGCTCCGTGGGAATGCCGGGGAGCCAGCCGGCCCACGCAGGCCACAGGGCAGCCCAGGACGCCTGAACGATGGGCCGATTCTTTCTCTTACAAAAGAACGTTTAGTAACGTCTGAGGCGCCATGGAGTGGATGTCGGTTTTATGTTTTTCTCTAAAATAGCCCACGAAGCGGAAGAGGCTGGCTGAATAAAACGGGGGGGGGGGGGGGGGGGGG
>NW_006295816.1:3927020-3927994 GCF_000327345.1 Myotis davidii
GATGACCGCACAAAGGCCAAGTTCAAATCCCGGTTCCTACTTTTGCAACCTTAGACCAGACACTTAACATCTCAGGCCCCAGCCAGGCTCCCTGCGGGTCATGTTAGAGCGCCTGGAACCTAGCAGGTGCCCAACAAAGGTACACGGAGGTGCAACATCGCCGAGCGCTGCCACGCTCAGTCAGTGTGGATTCTAGAGACTTCTATGTGAGGAAGGGGCCTCCGGGAGGACACTGAGGGAGAGTGGGTGGTCAGAGGGAGCGGGGCCTGTGTGTCAGCTTTGTTGGTTTTTATAAGAAGAATGAGAGGCCCGGTGCACGAATTCATGCACGGGTGGGGTCCCTCGGCCTGGCCAGCAACCAGGGCCAATCGAGACCTGCCGGCTGGGGGAAGGGACTGCGGGAGGTTGGCTGTAGGAGCACACCGACCACCAGGGTGCAGCTCCTGCATTGAGCATCTGTCCCCAGGTGGTCGGTGCATTGTCATAGTGATAGGTAGACCAGTTGTAACGGTCACTTAGGCTTTTATATATGTAGATGAGTTCGTGTATTTTTGAGGAAATGATTATGATTTTTTCATTACGTGGGTTTTTTTAAGCCAGGTATAAATACTAGACTTGGGTAACTTATTCATTTTGTAGTAATCATTTTATGGAGGGATGGTTTCTGGGTAAAGAGCTGTCCAGATTTACTGTATACAACATACTGAGTTCAGGGGTGAGGATAGACTCTGGGGCTGTGGGCTCTTTAGAAAATGTATTGCATTGCATTTTATGTGCCATTTAAGAATGGGAAGAAAATGCGTATTTGATTAAAATAGTTCGCGTCAGGCTATTTCCCTCTGACGTACCAGGACCCCTGCTTTTATTTCTAGTATCAAACCAAGAACACGGAGAGCAAGCGGGTGGCCCCGCTTCACCGCGGCTTCTCGGCCAGCGTGCGGACGGTCCCCTGGGAAGAGCCCTCCCTCCTGGCG
>NW_006295816.1:3928016-3928757 GCF_000327345.1 Myotis davidii
AGGTGAGGCCCCCCAAAGTCCAGGCGCACGCGCGGCCTCTGTAGGTGGGGGCAGCCGGACGAACAGCTCATGCGTCCCAGGTCACACGAACCCCCCCAGCCCTCTTCCCACCAGTCACACCCTCACCAAGGCTGACCCCCGTAAGTCAGCCCACGGCACACAGTAGGTCCCATCATACGTGGCCACAACCTCTTTTCCTTTTCGGCCTCACCTCCATTTCTCCCAGTGGCCGTGGGAGGGAGGGAGGAGGAGAGGGAGAGAAACACGTATGAGACAGATACAGCAACGGGCTGCCTCCTGCATGTGCCCCAACCGGTGCCAGGGATGGAACCTGCAGCCCAAGCACGTGCCCTTGACCGGGAATCAAACCTGCCACCCTTTGGTCTGCGGGTTCTAACCACCGAGCCACTGGCCAGGGTGACCATCCCTTTGTGAAGACGGAGGAGCTGTCCCCAACCCCTGTGGCTCCCGGGGACGTACAGGACGCGGGAGCTGTCGCCACAACGTCTCGTCCTTTCTGTTCGCTGCCGTCAGGGTCTCCTGGGACCGCCGCGGTGAACCTGACCTGCTCCACCAGCACCGTGGCGAGTAACGGGACACGCGGCCGGCCCTACCACGTTTCTCTGCGCTGCGCCTGGCTGGGGGGCGCCGAGGCCCCCGCGGACACGCAGTACTTCCTCCGCTACAGGTGGGCGGCCCCGGTCCCTGGGCGCGTGGCTGCTGCCCCCGCCTCGCACACTC
>NW_006295816.1:3928946-3934854 GCF_000327345.1 Myotis davidii
TCTTCACGCGATCGGTGAGACGGCACAGACCGAGGCGCAGCCTGGGCGGGTTGTCAACATCCCTGAGTTCGGCTCCTTTTCTTCTTCTTTTTTTTTTTTTTTTGTTAATCTCCACCCAAGGATATTTTTCCCATTGAATTTTAGAGAGAGTGGAAGGGAGGGGGTAAGAGAGAATGAGAGAGAGAAACATCAATGTGAGAGAGACACACTGATTGGTTGCCTCCTAACCCTAAGCCTAACCCTCCTGCACACACCCAACTGGGCTGGGGACTGAACCTGCAACCCAGGTGCATGACCTTGACCAGGAATCGAACCCAAGACCCTTCGGTCTGCGGGCCGATGCTCTAACCACTGAACCCACTAGCATCCTTTTCTGATGCCCGTGGGGGCAAACTTTCTTGGCCTCCACACCCCTGACATGTTTGGCCGATGGTGGCATTGCGGGCTGGACGAGGTATTGTGGGGCTGGGCTGTGGCGTTGGGTAACCAATGACAGTGTTGGGGGGCCGGATGGTGGTGTTGGGGGCCGGAGGGTGGTGTTGGGGGCTGGATGGTGGTGTTGGGGGGTGGGCTGGGCATTGGAGGGGGCTCAGCGTGTACCCAGCAGATGCTAGGAGCCCCTCCCGGGCCAATGTGACAACAGAAATGTCTCCAGAAGTTTCCCACTGTCCTGCGGGCACAGACTCCCCCGTGGAAACCCCTGCACCGGAAGGGGAACCAGCCCCCAGCTCTGTGGGGGCCCAGGCATCGCTGCCCAAGGGTCCCTCATGGCCTGGTGACGCCTCCGAGCTGTTCGCGTCCCTTGCCCACAAGGGGGGCCTCGGCTGGCCCAGGCGGCCGGGCTCCCGGGCCTGAGCTCTCTCGTGCCCGGGCTGCCGCCCCACCAACAGCCCCTCACCACAGCGGTCGCCTCCCTCAGCCTGTGAGCGCGCTGTAAACACACCCCTCAGGGGTCCTCGCCTCCCTCCTCCGTACCCCCATTAGTGAAACTCATCCGGACCACCCCGCACAGCCAGCGTGGTGATGGACACCGGTCTCGGGGGCGAGTCATGCGTGGGGGTCGGGGTGGGCGTGGGTCCTGGCTCCCCCCACCAGCCGAGTGTCTGCAGACAAGCCGGCCACTCCTGGGGCCTCAGTCTGACCTGAGAAACGGGGAGATGAACTCCCTACGAGGGTCTGTGAGATCACATGTTCATGATGAGAGCATCTCAGGACAGTGCTATGTGGGCATCCAATAAACACGCAAAATGCCACCGTGCAAAGGACACGGCGAGGCTGTGGCATATCTGTGTCCACATCGAACGGAAGATGCTCTGCTTAAAGGGTCCCGCGTTTCCTAACGGGCCATGCGATTCTCCTCACTAGTATCTTCCCAGCGACTTAGCAATGTCACAGCAACATAACAAAACGCCGAGGCGGCCGTGGGACACGATGGAATGGACAAGGAGATTGACGCAGCCCGACAGACCGCCACAGGGGCTCCTTCGTGGCCTAGTTCCAGCTCCGCGTCCAGCTCCGCAGGTCACCAAAACGAAGACGTTTTTGGTTAAAAACCTTCTGGTTAGGGAATGGCACGCGCAGCATGTCCGTGACTCATTCACTGCGGGATCTGAGGCGCGTGACCTCTGACAAGAACGCCCCCTCAGAGATAGTTTCCGCCCACATTACATGCCGGGACACAGTGAGGCCGGGGAGGGAGGACGCGGTGCTGGTAAGTCCAGGCGTGAGGAGCCCAGTCCGTTCTTTCCATGCCAGAGACCACCAACCCCTTCCCCTCCGTCCCGCAACCAACCCAGACAGCACCCACCAACAGCTCGGAAAGAAAGCGGCCCCCGAGAGGGGCAGTGCCATCAGGGTGCACACCTGCGCGGTGGGGGCGGGGCCTGGGGGGCACTCGGGGCGATTTCTCTGTGGGATCAGTTTACCCTCCAACTCGAGAAGTAGAAGCGGGGGTGGAGGGGGGCGGCCGGAGTGACCCAGTGGTTGAGCATCAACCTATGAACCAGGAGGTGGAGGTTCGATTCCCGGTCAGGGCACAGGCCCGGGTTGCAGGCTCGATCCCCAGTGCGGGGCATGCAGGAGGCAGCCGATCAGTGATTCTCTCTCATCATGGATGTTTCTGTCTCTCATTCCCTCTCCCTTCCTCTCTGAAATCAATAAAATTATTTTTTTAAAAGAATAACAAAACTTTTAAAAAGGGGGGGTGGTGCTCTTGCCATGAGAGGAAGAGGGACGAGACTACCAGTCACGGCCGCTCGGAGGAGGAGCCCTTGACCCCTGTCCGGTGTGGGGTTTCCACGGAGGCCTCGCCCTCAGCGACCAGCCGGGGGCCACCGGGGCCACGAGGCCTGTGCCCCAGAGGTCAGTGCTGGACGCGTCAGCCCCGCTCACGGACCTCTCCGTCTCTGGCCAGATCGCGTCAACCCTCCAGGGAACGTCACGGCCGAGGTCCAGGGGAGCCGTCTGCACGTGCGCTGGGAGAAGCCCGTGTCCGCCTTCCCGGGCCATTGCTTTGAGTACGAAGTGAAAATCCAAAACACAAGGAAGCGCTACCTCCAGGTGAGCCCTCGACTCTTCCCACGTGTGTGCAAAGGTCACTCCATGGACCCATGATCCAGGAGCCAGAGGTGATCTCTCCTGTTAGAGGCGGAAACAGAGGCTCAGGGGCTCGAAAGCTGCCCTGCGGGTCCCTGGAGGGAGAGCTAGGGTTCAACCTGCCCCGAAGTCTCCCCTCTTCCTGCTTCCCTGACACCCCCGCCCCCCGCACCCCCAGTTGCACATCAGGGATCAGCAAACTTTTTGGCAAAAGACCAGTTATTGTCGGCTTTGCAAGTCCCACGGTTTCGGCCGCTGTCCCCCGTGTCTTGTGTGGGACAAGTGCCGCCATCGGCGGCCCAGACGCCAGCGGGCACAGCGTGTGCCTGGCACTTCCCTCGTGGCCCGGGAGTCCAGGTTCATGTGCGTTGCCTGTGGCAGGGACTGCTACTCTTTCGCTCGTTTTCAATCATTTAAAGGTACAGAACGCATCTCAGTTCGCAGGCCCGGCGGAAGCGGGCAGCCGGCAGGAGGGACCCGGGCCTGTCCTTTGCTGATGCGACAGAGGACACGGAAGGCGAGGGAGCACAGAGGGAGGAGGGACACGGCGAGGGGCGGGGCACGGTGCTGTCAGCCACTCGGGTCCCTCAACGTGGGGACACCTCGGGGACCCAGGGGGCCATCGCGACCTGACACTCGCCCGTTTTATTTACTTGGGCTACAAGAGCGCTTCCCCCCGCAGGGTGACCGCCCGCCTCCCCTCCACCCCGCGCCGCCGGAACAAACTCGCCAGTGCGTGTCCTGTTGACGTGCAGGGGCTCACTGGGCGGCGAGTCCCGTTACGTACAGATGACCGCTCGCTCTGAGCGCAGGCATTACTGAGCTCCGTGTCTAGAGCTTTACTAGAATCCAACTTTTTTTCCCGTTTAGACAGAAAAAATGACGACCAACGAGTTCACCACAACAGTTCATGACATTTCTAAGTATTGCATCGAAGTGAGGGCCGCCGTGAGCTCCGTGTGCAGAGAGGGGGGGCTCTGGGGCGAGTGGAGTCCAGCGATTTCCGTGGGTGAGTATCGTGCATTGGACTATTTATTTTACTATTTCTGTTTAAAAAATGTTTTGATTTTAGAGAGAAAGGGAGGGTGGGGGGAGAGAGAAACATCTATCAGCTGCCTCCTGCACGCCTCCTGCTGGGGATCAAGCCCAGAAGCCGGGCACGTGCGCTGACCAGGAATCAAACCAGAGACCTCTCAGTGCCCAGGATGGCGCCCAACCCACTGAGCCACACGGGCCAGGGCCCTTGCTTTCCTCTTAAAGCCAGCAGGCTAATTCCTGGTGAAGGCAGAGAATCCCGGCCCACGCTCTAACTGCTGAGCCACACAGGCCAGGGCAGGCGCACACGTATCTTTTGAAAAACAGAATTAGCAGTTTCACTTTATCAGCCCTCGCATCACCTGCCCTTCCTCAACTGGCTCCCAGGTCTTATCGGGCCGCTCACTTCCTGCTTTCGATGTCTTTCTCTTTTCTAAACTTGCTCAACTTCTGCATTCTGCTGTCCCCGTTGTCCTCGCTGCCTCCGGGCGATGCCCCCTTCCCGACCCTGGGGAGCCCTGCCCTCTCTGAGGTCTTCCCCTCTCGCCCCAGCGAAACGCAGATGCCACGCGGGAAGCCTCGGGGTGGAGAGGGGACTTCCGGCGGCTCCGCCCTTCCCGTGGGCGCCCACCTGTGTCCACTTGCGCTTACTCCCGCCCCGTGTCCCGGGTCAGGCTCAGGCACTCCTCGGGGACCAGGTCACCTCAGTCCCAGGTTGTGCCCCTCAAACAGGGCCTCACCCGGCCCTCGGAGGCCAGGATCTATGGGACGCCTCACAGGTGTCAGTTGAAATGCATTTTAGGGGATTCAGGGTCGAGGGGTGCAGCGCGTGGCCCTGGGCAGCACACCTGTCGGAGGGTGTGCAGGTGGCTCAGCGGTCAACGCTGCGGGGCAGAGGGTGGCAGGCCTGCGCATGCGCTTCTGGACGCAGGGATGGTCCCGCCCCTCACCCCCCCCCCCAGGGGGGACTGGCCGGGGTGCTGCTGGGAGAGCCCCCCTCTGCCCCTGTTTCTCCCCTGCAGGCTCCCCCCCTGCACAGCACCCAGGGCTGCAGGCATTCCGGGGCCCAGCCCCCCAGGACTTTCTTCCCTGTAAGGCAGGGGTGGGGAGCCTTTTGTTTCTGCCAAGGCCCACAAGGATAATCATAACATCATCCATGGGCGAAATTATCCACTTAAACATTCTGCCCTGGCAGGCTGGCTCCATGGATAGAACATCGGCCCACGGACTGAAGGGTCACGGGTTCGATCCCGGTCAAAGGCTTGTACCCGGTTGCAGGCTCCATCACCGACGGTGCTGGAGGCAGCCAATCAGTGTGTCTCTCTCACATCGATGTTTCTCTCTCTCTCTCTCTCTCCCCCCTCCACTCTAAAAATCAATGGAAAAATATCCTTGGGTGAGGATTAACAAAAGTTAATAAATAAAATGTATTCTAGATAGTAATCTTTGAAAAAAAATTAGCCTGCTAGATTTGGTCAAACACTTCATTAACTCACTCCGAATGCCGTGGCAGGGCCGGACCAAATGATTTCACGGGCCCTCGGACCGGCCGTTCCCCACCCCTGCTCAGGGCTCCGGACCTACTGAAGTAGCTAAAGGCTGCGGTCAGGGTGGAGCAGTGAGCCAGCAGGGCCCAGAGGTGTAAGCCTGGCCTGCCTGGCTAGGAGGTGACCTTGAGCCAGGAATCCAGCGTCCAGGGCCTGCTTTGCACCGTGGGGCAAAGTGGGCATGTGTCAAAACGGCCGGAGAGCTATCCCTCTGAACTCTACGACCACAGCGTCCCAGAGCAGGCGAGGCTGTGCCCAGAGGGAGGGCCCCAGAGGCAGAGCTGGGACCAGGCCTCCGTCTTATCCCCACCGCACACCCCAGGCTGCCCACCCACTTCTCTGGGTTAGAAAACATAGAATTCTCACGAATTGGCTCATTCTCGACGTTGAATGGCCAGATGTCAGAAACGATGGAGGCCCAAGTCCCCAGAAACCGAGGCCGGGCCATGTCTGAAAAGCGACGGATGGGGTACCCTGGGGGCCGCACCACCAGGAGACTTCCTCTTTCCAAGCTCACCTCTGCAGGCGCACAGCCCACCCACCAGTTTCCTGAAAAGAAACCTCTATGAGTTTCTCCTTGAGTCAGAAAATTCACCTTCTAGGGAAACACTTGTTCTTAAGAAATTCTCTGAGGCCAGAGACTCCAGAATTCAAATTCATCCTTCTCAGGGGCGGCCCAGCTTTTACTATGGCCTTGAAGTGCCAGCCATCGCCAGCGGGGAGACACCCTG
>NW_006295816.1:3934933-3953910 GCF_000327345.1 Myotis davidii
CTATTGTCTGTGTGAGAGGAAATGGGCTTTTTAGTCACTATTTTGCATGAATGAATAGCTGAGCAGCAGATAACCCCCCGTCCTTTCCGTGTGGCATGAGTACGAGAAGCTCTGGCCCTCAGTTTACCCGCCAGGTGTGTGTCCTTGGAGGTGAAGCTGGGTCCTTGGTCTGTTCTCTGGGTGGGCTCTGTGCTTGGCACAGGGACCTGCAGCAGCCAACTGCCCACCATGCCCTCCGTGGCACCTCGCCTGCACCAAGCCCTGTATTCGACGGAGAAATAAAATCAGTTGTCTCCATACTCTTGCTAATGCAGCGAGAATCTTCGCTTATCGAAGCGAGAGCTGGCCAGCAGCTGGAGGTGGTTTAACGGAAGGGTTTGCGTCGCCAGTCGGCACGGTCAGAAGGAACCGGTGCTTTATCAGGCCTGGGCACGCCAGGCCTCGGGCGTTGCGCCACGCGGGACGGAGTGGGCCGCGTGTGGGACCCTGATAGTGGTTACATGGCGGCTCCTTCCTTCTGCGGGACCCGGGCTTGACCTGTCTGTCTGACCCAGTTGCAGACGGGAGAACGTCCTAGATTCTGTGTGTTTGCGTCTGAAGTTCATGGGGTTAATGACCTCAGATTTTTCTGGGATGCATTTCTAGTGCCTTAAAAAGCCCCTGTCCCCCGCAAGTTGTCCTCAAAACCCATAGAAGAATCTGTTTAGATTCTTCCAAACAGACTAGAAGCAAATTTAAGGAGAGTCAGGTAGAACTTAGCGACCATCGCCACTCGCTCCACTTCCTGGCTGGGATGTGGGGGTCTCTGAGAATAAGACGGTATCTCACTCACAGTCTTATAAATATAGTTTTATTGCTATCAGAGAGGAAGGGAGAGGGAGAGATAGAAACATCAAGGATGAGAGAGAATCAGTGATCGGCTGCCTCCTGCACACCTCACACTGGGGATCCAGCCTGCAGTGCAGGCATGTGCCCTGCCCGGGAATGGAGCCCTGACCGCCTGGTTCATCGCGGACACCATTCTTGCTCACTACGAGTATCACTCCGTGTTGCTGCCTCTATAAGTTCAATTTCCAACTTTATAAAGCATTTTGGTGGTGATGTGATTTGGCTACAGAGTAGGCCTACACTGTGGTAGCTTTTCCATCTGAAACCTTATTACTCCACCCCGGCTGGCGTGGCTCGGTGGTCAGAGCACCAGCCCACACACTGAAGGGTCGTGGGTTCGATTCCCAGGCAAGGGCACGTGTCTGGTTGCAGGATCCCTTCCTGCCCTGGGTCGGAGTGCAGGCAGGAGGCAACCAGTGAACGTATCTCTCTCTCTCTCTCTCTCTCTCTCTCTCTCTCGCTCTCTGTGTGTCTCTTGCTCTCTAAGTGAAGGGAAGGACATTCCCCTCCCCGTCTTTACTTCCCTTCCACGCTCTCTAAAAAGCAGTGGAAAAAATACCCTCAGGTGAGCATTTACAATAGATAAATAAATAAATAAAACCTGACTGCCCCCCTAGAGCAGATGCGCTCCAGGTGGCATCGTAGGTAAACGTTCGCCACAGATACCTGCTGAGTAAATGATGCTTCGAGGTGAAAGGGGGTGACCCTGCCCACATTTCCTGTCGCCCTCCTGTCCGCTCTGAAGGTGGGCTCCAAGCCCAGAGTCAGCCAGCGCCTGCGACTCCACGCCCCGCCTCCCGATCGCCGGCCGCCCATCTCTCTGTCACTGATTCTAGCTCTGTCTCCTCCTTTCCTTTTCTACCAGGAAACGAGGCGCAGAAGCCCTGGACGGAATGGTACCCGATCACGCTGGTGGCCGCCCTGTGCCTCGCCTTTGTCTCCTCCCTGGCCTGCAGGACGTAGGTCTCCTCCGCGCTGGGTGCACCTTGGGCTGAGGTTGCCTGTTCACCCTCCGGTGGAATCCGCTGGGGCTCTTGTTGGGGGGGTGGTTGGGGGGGAGGGTATGGCACGTCCGTGTCATCGGGACCTCCCCTTCCGAGATGAGAGTGAAGCCGATCAGAGGCTGAGAAACACCAGCAGGTGACGCGCAGACGGGGCCACGGCACAGTGTGGCCTGCAGCCTTGACACCCCCCCACCCTCCTTTTAAATATCTTTTTATTGACTTCAGGGAGGAAGGGGGAGGGAGAGAGAGAAACGTCAATGATGAGAGAGAGTCATTGATCGGCTGCCTCCTGCATGCCTCCCACTGAGAATGGAGACCCCCGTCGATGGCCTGACCAGAATTCGAACCGTGATCCCCTGGTTCATAGGTCGATGCTCAACCACTGGCCAGGCGCCATTCTGTGTCTCTCGGGTGATGCGGACGCCGCCAGCGGCCTGCAGCCCCCGGGGTCTCCCACCATTACGGCCCCGTCGATGTTGGGGGTCTTGGCCAATGCAGATTTGAAGACACTGAACAGCAGGCCCTGCAGTCGGGAGGTCGGTGTGTAGCGCGACACTGCAGGGCCTCATCCCCCCTCGCTCTCTTCTCAGATGTCACGTGTGGACCAAGCTGTTTCCTCCAGTCCCAGGACCCAAAAGCCACGTTCAAGACTTCGCTGCCACGGTGAACTACGAGGTACGTCCAAGGTCCTTCCGCTGTGTGCCCCTGCCAGGGTCGGCCCCCAGGGTTCCCACACGTAAGGCGGGTCTTCCCAGGAGCCCGGGCCCTGGGCTGCAGGCGTCCCGCTTGGGCCGACGGCTTTGCTATGAACGTTCCTTCCCCGGCTCAGTCCTGCGTCCCTCACGGCCACGCTGGGATCCGCGTTGCCATCAGCCGTCTCTGACGGCCGTGGCCAGGCCTGCAGCCCCACGCGCTGCCTTTCGCGGCTGTGGAGGAAGAGGCGTGGAGGGCCCCGTGCCCGCTCAGCTCTAACACCACGGACCCGGGATTCTGCCGGGGTGTCCTCACGGGTCTGGTTTCTCGGAGGACCTTTTCCCGGTCCCTCGGCATAAACAGCCAGAGGGAAGGCGACTGATTTCTCCCGAGCGACGTGTTCTAGGTCCAGTCACCACTCAGGGTGCAGCTGGGCCACCGCGCACGGCCGCGGCTCGCTGATGGTTCCAGCATCCCTTGGGGGGGGGGGGAGCACTTCCCCCAGGGAATCATCTTGACGCCTTTGTTGAAAAGTAGTTGTTCAGCCCCAGCCAGTGTTGCTCAGTAGTTGGAGCACCAGCCCGTGCACCAAAGGGTTGCAGGTTCCATTCTTGGTCAAGGACGTGCCCCTGGGTTGCAGAGAGAGAGAGAGAGAGAGAGAGAGAGAGAGCAGGTAGAATTGGGAAAAGCCAGTACCACCTCTTGCTGTCTGCCCTGCAGCCCGGCTCTGCCCCTGGGCGGCCGTGGGAGCCAGTGGACAGCTGAGCACAGCTGGGCCACAGCTGGAAGTGCCTCAGCCTCTATCTCGAAAGGCAAAACCTGCCCGACCACTTTTGGGGCCTCGGCTGCCAGGACCGCAGGGGGAAGCACTGGGCTGGTGGGGAGGACGCCTCTGCCTGTACGGCTAGGCCCTGAGCGTGGCTGGCCCCAGGCCTCCCTGAGCCCCTTCTGCTTGTTCAGACCGAGTTAGAAACTGTAACATCAACGGGCAGGCACTTGGTCGGGGGAGAAAGGGGGTGAAAGAGGGAGGAGTTGGCCTTTGTCGTAAAACAGTCTTACTCTGCCCTGGCTGACCTGGTGCTCGGCTGGGACAGCATGGGCCCAGTACACTAGGTTGTGGGTTCGACCTGAGTCAGGGCACACACAGCAGCAGTCAGTGAATACCTAAAAGCCCTGGCTGGTCTTTCCCAGTGGATAGCGCGTTGGCCTACGGACCTTCCTCCCAGGTTCCATTCCCGGTCAGGGCACACGCCCGGGTTGTAGGCTCCATCCCCAGTAGGGGGCATGCAGGAGGCAGCCGATCGATGGTACCCTCTCATCATTGATGTTTCTAGCTCTCTCTCCCTCTCCGTTCCTCTCTGAAATCAATAAAATAAATACATAAGATAAAAAATATGGATACCTTCACTTAAAAAAACGAATGCATAAATAAGTGGAACAAGTCAATGTTTCTCCAAAATCAAGTTAAACCATCTTATTCTGAGCTTTCAGTTGGTTAGAGACGGTTCCCAGCCATCATTCGTTTCTGTGGTAGGAACAGAGGGTTCCCTCCGAAATCCAGGGACCGTGGACGATGGAAGGTGCGTGAGGCAGAGACCACGTCTGTGGCGGGTCACACACACCTGTGCCCGGCAGCGTTAGGCTGAATATGGCCTCTCAGGGGCCGTGTCATTTTTTATCGCAGATTTCCTAACTGGTATCAGTGTTACTTAAAATCACCAAAATGGGACGTAGCAAATGTGTCCTTGGGCAGGATACGATGGAGCTATTAAAAATGATGCAGCTAAAAAAAATAAAAAAAAAGAAAAAAGGGGTGCGGCCACGGCACACACCATAGAATGCAAGCGCCGTGGGGTGCTACCTGGGAAGGAGTCCGTTTGAGAAGCTGCTTCTGCTCTGACCTCCTAACTGCACAGATGAGTTTCCCGCAGGAAAGGGTGCTGAGGGCCCGGGGCTGTGTTTGGGGAGCGGGGGGCTGGGGGGTCTATCCGGGTATTGTTTTCTCTTCTTTCTACTTGATTTGCCACATTGTCTTCCCTGAACAGTTACTGTTTTTAGAAGCAAAACAGACTTGTGCCCCCCGCGCCACGAGGCTGGAAGGAGAGCTGAGAGGGGGTTTGTCTTGCAGAAATCTGGGTCGCGAGAGACAGAGAGCGAGGTCATCAGCTACGTGGAGGAGCCCGGGCTGGAGGTCCTGGAGGACTTGGTGTTCTGACGGGCGTGGGCCACCGGCAGCGAGGACTGCCTCCCGCTCAGAGGCACGGAGCTCCCCACACCGGCTGTCACTGCGGCCGGGCGGGCGGGTGCCGGGGGATGCGCCCTTCTCTGCGAGTCCACACAGCGCTGACCCCGAGGACAGAGACGCTATGGACCCGCTCCCTGCACAGAGCTGGACGCGGCGGCACAGGGCAGAGCCGAGGCCACGCGCTGTCTGGGGAGGAAGGCATCGTCGTCGTCAGACTGCGACAGGAAGCGCAGGGGCCACGGGGCCTGGCCATCGGCTCTTTCTGCAGACGTCGCGGCTCAGCGGTGACGCGCATGGCTGAGAGGAGCTGGGCTTTGGGAGAAAGTTCACGATTTTTTGTTCGTTTTTAAAAACTATGTTTTTACTGATTTTAGTGAGGAAGGGAGAGGGAGAGAGAGAAACATCCATGATGAGAGAGAAGCATGGATCGGCTGCCTCCTGCACGCCCCACACTGGGGCTCCAGCCCACAGCCCGGGCATGTGCCCTGACCGGGAATTGAACCCTGACTCATAGGTTGATGCTCACCCACTGAGCCACACGGCCGGGCAGAAAAAGGCATGTTTTGAGTGGCCACTGGCCTGTCATGGCCGGAGAGAGTGGACATTCACTGAACAGTAAATGCCCCCGTTGGCAAGTTGATTAGACACTGGCCCAGCCTCCCACCAGGACAGGTGGGCTGCACTCCCCCAGCCCAGAGCCTGGGTCACGGACCAGAACACACGGGGCTCCTCCTTCACGCCCCCCACTGAGGGCTGAGACCTGCCCCCCATCTCTCTCTCTCTCTCTCTCTCTCTCTCTCTCGCTGTTGGGATTCTCTGGTGCCTTGTGGAGGTGCGGGTGGGAGGTTCAGTTTGCCAACAGCTTGCCCATCACCCATCGTCCATCTGAGCCTCCTTGAAAAGCCTGGGGCCCTGGCTGTTTGCACAGGGGGGAGGGGAAGGGGGGGGGGAGGAAAGGGGGGAGGGGGAGGTGTGGTGGAGAAGCCCAGCTCACAGAGAACTCTGATTAAAAACCCAAACTTTTTCACAGCAAGAGACTCGTATGTGTCAGGACCATCTGCTGGTGGAATTAATAAACCGTAGGTGCTAATTGGCCAGGAAAACCAGCTCCCTGCCCGGGAGTGTGAACAGAACCAAGCACTCCTGACGGTGGGCGCGTGAGACCTAATTAGATTGGGGCCTGGCCTGTGCCTGGAGCCTTGGTGACAGCGACACAGCGACGGAGCAGCTACTCCTGGTCCCCAAACTGCACGCCAAGTTCCCGGCCACTGACTTCCTGAAAACCAGCCTGTTTCTGAGAATGTGCTATTGAACTTAAAGACGGTCTTGTCCCCCCCCACACCCCGCCTGGCGTGTTAGGAATAGACACGCGTGTACACGCGGCGCAGAACGAGAAATGTCAACATGAATGACGGCGGGTCATCTGAGCCGGCGAGCTGAACGGAGGTGTCTCCCGTCCCTCCGCGGCCCCCCGGCCCCCACGACCGCTCCATCTCCCCAGGACCCTGCAGCGGCTCACTGAGCTCTTCCCACCCACTTCCTTCCTGAAGGATCTGTGCCGTCTGTGGTGTCACCCCGTCCACAGCCCTTCACGACCCGTCACCTTCCCAACCAAGTCCCCTGTGACCAGCTGGTTGGGGCCCCGCAACCCACCCCTCCTCCCCTGGACAGCTGAGCGGCCTCTCTCGTGGGCCGCCCTCTGCCCTCCGCCCTCCGCCCTCGAGCCTCCGCCCGCACCTTCCTGGAAAAGCCTTCCAAGCTCTCCTCTTGCTGACATTTTATCTACAGACCCGGCCCTTTGCCCCAGGAGGCTCCCTCTGCCTCCCGTCCCTTTGGTTGGCGTCGAGGGTGGATTCTGACACTTACCCTGCTGCCCCGCACCCTCCTCGCTCACGGGAACAGGAACACCAGCATCCAGGACGGAGTCCTGTGGCCCCCGTGGCTTTGACCCCGGGAAGGACCAGCCGAGCTTCTCGGGAAACGCGGGGAGGCGCTGCGTGAACGGACAGAAGCGCCCCCAGGTCTCGCTGATCTGCACTAACGACAGCGGCGCCCAACGCACCCGCATGGCCATCACCTGCTGCGCCAGCGCCCGACCTTGCGGCGGCGTGGCCTGAGCTCCTCACGCTGCTTCTGTCCTTTGGTGGCTGCACGTTCTCTGGGAGGAAGGACAGGGGACACCTGGGAAGAGGTGACTCGGGGCTGGACGTTCTTCCCCGCCCGATGTAAACACCCGACAATGCCGGGCAGGAGAAGCCATCACCTGCCGGAGATCAGTGCCCATGGCAGTTCCCACGTCTGGGCTGGGAGAGCCCCGAGCTCACCTGGGACCGAGTCTGGGCTGGGGGAGCCCCGAGCTCACCTGGAACGAGACGTGTCACCGCGTCATCTGCTCCCGCAGGAGGAGCCGGGTGTCCGGAGGCTGTGCGGGCTCCGTAAGGCGGGACATGCAGAGGATCCCGTCATCTGGCAAAACAGAACTTCCTCGGACACGTTAATTACACGGGATCTCACACCAAACCAGGGGCTCGGGGGAAGCCCTCGGAAAGGCTAACTAGCCCGCCGGCGTGGCTCAGGGGTTGAGCATTGAGCTTTGAACCAGGAAGTCACCGTTTGATTCCAGTCGGGGCACGTGCACCGGTTGCTGGGTCAATCCTGAGTGTGGGGCGTGCAGGAGGCAGCCGGTCAATGATTCTCTCTCATCATTGATGCTTCTCTCTCTCCCTCTCAGAAATTAATGAAAATATATATTTTAAGAAAAAAGAGAAAAGGCTAACTAAGCAAAGCCGTTTCCCTGGCCCCCTCCGCGCCACTGGCCATGATCCCAAGTGATAGGACCCCCATACCCCGGGCGTGTTAACGGGGCCTCGGGCCTGGGACGTCCCCTCGGACAGCCAGGCCCAGAAAGTGTGCCGCTCAGAAAGTGTGCCGCAGCACCCCTTCTCCCATCTTCCTGAAGCGTCATCGCAATTTTCCTTGAGCAGATGGCCCTCCCGGTGCAGGCCTGGCGTGACCCAGGGCCTCCAGCCGGGGGACACCAAGTGACTGAGCAGTCTCTCCCAGAAATGCGGGCATCGAGCAGAGTGGCGTCGATATTGGAAAAAGAGCACGGCCGGCGTGGCTCCGTGGCTGAGCACTGACCCATGAACCAGGAGGTCATGGTTTGAGTCCCGGTCAGGGCACATGCCCAGGTTGTGGACTCCGGCCCCAGTAAGGGGCGTGCAGGAGGCTGCTGATTGGTGATTCTCTCTCATCATTGATGTTTCTCCCCTTTCCTCTCTGAAATCAATAAAATGTTAAAAAAATAAACTGGAAAAAGAGCTGATTTATCCCCACACAGGACCCCAACGACTTTCCTACGTCCCTGTGGCCTGAGTCCTTGGGGGCCTGGCCGTATTCTCACCAGGATGGCTACTCAGCACGTCCCTGGCTCCCGTGACCTAACTGCGTCCTCCTCCGTGCTCCCGGCGTTGGCCAGGGCTGCTTCTGTGGCTTGTCACCAGGGAACCCAGCCGGCGGCCGTGTGAGCTGCCAGGCAGACCCGATGGTGCGGGCGCCTCAGAGGCAGCTCCTAGCGCATCTTCGGCCCAGTCAGGCTCCACGAACCTGGGCCCCAACTCGTCATACCCTGGAGCTGAGAGATGGAAGGACTTTCAAGGCCCAACGTTAGATGCCGGGCCTTCTAGCGCTTTCCGCCACCTCTTGTGGGGGTGGTGATGGTCTTCCCGGGGGGGGGGCGGGGGGGTGCACCGGGCCGGGCAACTGAGGCAAAATGCTACTTCAAGAGCCCTTGGATCGATTCATCAAGGATTGTTTATTGCAAGGCACGGTGCTAGGCACGGTGGGGGTACATGGAAGAGAGCCAGCGCCCTGCCCCCGAGGAGCTCACAATCTGGGTGGGAGACAAAGGTACAGACAAGGACAGCTGGGCGACATACAGGAGGTCAGAGACAACCAGGCACAGTAACAGTTTCCCCGGGCGACCCGGTGCCGGTCCACCCGAGCGGGACCCGCCACGGCTTGAAGCTCATTCATCTCAAAGGACCGACGCGTGTGGGAGGCTGCACCACCCGCCCGGGACCCTCGGGACCCGGGGGAGGGGGGCCTGGGCATCTGGGGGAGAAGGGGGAGCGGGAAGGTTATTGCAGGAAGGGGCAGCCGTGTGACCCAAAGGCACCGAGGTGAGACCGGAGCAAGGGCGGGGGTGTGGCCAGGGTCCATGGTGGACAGGTTAGAAGATTTAAAAGGGCCTTAGATGCTCATATTTGGAGTTTATACTTTTTAACAAAACGGCAGGTCTCCGGGGATGAGCGATATGCCAGGCGTCGCTAACGGAGAGGACGGATTCGAGTTGGACCTTCGGGACGTTTATCTGAGGTTTTGACCCTCTACACCTGCACACGGGGCATGGACTGGTGTCTGCAGGGCTGTCACGTCCAAAGGGACAGCTTGGGGGCCGCTAGCGGTGGATCCTGCCGGAGACGGCGGAGCCCCTCTGTGACCTCAGTATGGCCGCCAGGGCGAGCTCACAGCTCCCGTCCGCAGGCAGGAAGAAGGCTCCCGAAGACAAGCATCTTTACAAACGACAGAATATTTATTAACAATAGCGTTAGAAAAAGAGTACATTTGCTGCTGGGTCACTGGGAAGTACCATCGACATGGGGGTGGGAACTACCTGGGTGGCTTCTTTTTTTTCATTCATTTTATTATTTTGTTGTTTTTTTTGTGTGTGTGTATATGTGTGTGATTTTAAATTTTGTTTTATTTAGAACAGAGAAGTAACCATATCCAACTAAGGAAGGAACACAGCTTGAAACACTGAACAATATTTTCCCTGTTGCCACCCTAGTTTTTACACAAGTGGAATCCTGATTATGACTATTGGATCAGTAGAGCGAGAAGGTTGAAAAGTCAACGTACGTTCTCCATCAGGCAAAGACGGGCAGGTGGCAGGCAAACCTGAGCTCTCTGAGGAAGGAGAGGTGGCAGCCTGCGTACATGGGAAAGTGTGTGTAGGAAATGTCACTGCCTTTTAGATGCACTGGTCCACCAGATTCAGTTACAAAACCTCCCCCGTTATAACAAATAGGCCTTCCATCGGAATGTGGTTTTGTTGCTACTGCCATTTCCCGACGTGTGACTGTAAGACGTGGAAGGTAAAGCGTAGAAAGCAACTAGGCTACGGGCTGCACACCAGGAGCTCCTGAGAGCTCCACACCGTCCCACCCCCCACCTTTTACGGAGTCTTAGGAAAGAGCCGCCGCAGCAGCTGTTCGCTGAAAGGGAAGTCTGCCCGATCCAGACACAGCTCTGACTTTAAAGACAGACATATTCTATATAAGAAATTCCGGAAAGAATGGTGAATCTGTGACCAGAGAGCTACCCTTGTTTAAAAAAATGTACATTCAAACAGATACAGTGAAAGATAGTAAACATATCTCTTAGCCTCTGAAAGATGGGGCTGCTATGGTAACTTTTGGTCTGAGTTACTACAGGAGATGCGACTTCAAATGCAACGTCTAAGGTAAGGCTGCTACAGAGACGATGCTAACAAGGTGAGTGGGGAGAGTCTTGGGGTCCATGCTAAGTTCAGGGTGAGTATTGCACATGGGACCTCTCGGGGAAGGAGTTCAGGTGTTGGAATTGCAGCCGTTCCCGAAACCATCTCAAGGAAATGCACCCCAGGCGGAAGGACCTACTGTACATGTCCAAGGCCCCATCCAGCCTGCTCGCCATGGAGGGGGCCCCTACGGCGCAGCCCGGAGCCACCCACCGGCCTCCGGCGCCGGCCCCGCCGTCCTTGTCAAACTGCACGTCATTTGCAATAGACTGACCGAGGTGGGGTTCACACTCTGTCTTTTAAAGAAAACATTTTCAACCAATAGTTGCATGAGTGTGGCGCCCATCGCATTTTATAGCCGAGGAAAAAAAATTAATATCTACATTTCATGTTAACTTTAAAAAATTCTATAAAACACTAAATATATAATAAAAAATATGCATATAAGGACATATGTAAACTGCTTTGGTAACATCGTATTACAGATGTCTTCAGTGCACTGCGGAGTTTCCGGAGAAACTGCGGACAAAGCGAGACTTGCTTTGCGGAAGTTCTGTGTGGAATGCCATTCCTACAGAAGCAAAGAACATTTTTCTTTCCAGTAATAAGATGTACTCGAACAACAAGGTTACTTAGTACTGGGTGTCTTCAGGACAACGCGCTCAGGTTGCTCAGGTCACAGACAGCGAGTCCTGCGGGGGCGGTCGTCATAAGCTGGACCGGGCCGTGAGCGAGAGCATGAGGGTGCTGAGCGCCGACAGCGTGCAGGCGTTGGAGGTGGAGGGCCCCGCGCCCCCGCCCCGGGCGTAGGCATCTGCGGAGAGAGAACGCGGTCACTGAACAGCACCGCCCGGACTGCCACGGGGAGCGAGGCCACGTGGCTCCAGACACCGGAGAACTGCTGATTCTACTGCAAAGGACCCGGCCTGGTGACTTTAACATCAGCTCGGTGACTGTCTTTTGCATGAAACTGCCTGAGGCCAGCAGACCTCAGTGGTCAGGGCAGGGGAGGGTGTTTTTGCCACATGTCTTTCTTCGGGGCTGACTCCGCTGAGGCCCCGCCCCCCTGTGCAGGCCTGGGGAGCAGGCAGGTGGGGAGCAGGCAGGCTTGGGGGAGCAGGCAGGTGGGGAGCAGACAGGCTTTGGGGAGCAGGCAGGTGGAGAGCAGGCAGGTGGGGAGCAGACAGGCTTTGGGGAGCAGGCAGGTGGAGAGCAGGCAGGTGGGGAGCAGACAGGCTTTGGGGAGCAGGCAGGTGGAGAGCAGGCAGGTGGGGAGCAGACAGGCTTTGGGGAGCAGGCAGGTGGAGAGCAGGCAGGTGGGGAGCAGACAGGCTTTGGGGAGCAGGCAGGTGGAGAGCAGGCAGGTGGGGAGCAGGCATGTGGGGAGCAGGCAGGCCCGGGGAGCAGGCTGGGGAGCAGGGGAACGCGTGCTCACTTGTCATCTTTGGGATGCGGATCTGCTGGCTGGCGCTGCCGTCCCCCCCGTCGCTGACGGGCCTGATTTCTATGATGTAATCTTCACCCAGAGGCAAGGAGAGCTCCACCGACGTCTGGTTTGTTTCGATGACAGACGTGCGGCTCTGTCGGCTCCATCGGTACAAGACCTGCTGACGCAGAAGAACAGGCGTCACCTGCTGCCTCCCGGGGCCCGCCCGGCGACGATGAGCGTCGTTTCCTTGCTGGCACCAGGGATGTGCTGGGACACATCTGGGAGGCGCATGTGCAGACGGGGCCCCTCTGCCGCTACCCTGTCCTTGTGGGGAGAGTTTAAAGGAGGCCGCGGGGGGCAGGGGAGGGGGAGTGTGAGGCTCCCGGCGTGCTATGTAGCCTCCTGTCACCTCCGGAAGGCCCCATGGACACACCTGGAAACGTGATTTCCTCTGAGGATGTCCAGGGCTCGCTCACACCCGGGGACTTTAGCATCAAAACAGACTTGGCTGCTGTGTGACCATGACCCACTGACTTGACCTCTCTGAGCCTGTTCCCTCCTCTGTGAAATGGGACAATACTAGCCAGAGGGTTTTCAGCTGGAGCCACTTGTCTCCAGTCACACAGTGTAATTCAGAGTCTTTGGCTGAAAGCATTGAACCCCAACTATTAATTCTGATGTGTGTGTGTAACATACGAATGTAAGTGCACGTGCCGATAGAGTCAAGGCCATCTTGGTTTACAAGGAGTGAGGAAGCGTGTGTGAGAATGCAGGGCGGGGCAAATGTGGGTTTACAGTTGTGAGCCCAAGACACGAAACACAGTCTATCTTGTATTATTATTTATTAACGATGGCGATATTTTCTGTACTAACAAGGACAGACTGCACTGGGGGCCTGGCTCACAGGACTGTGTAAGCAGCACCCAGGGAGGCTGGGAGGGAGCAGGTGTGGGGATGTACTTGGCAGAGGTTAAAGCAGGGGCGGGCGGGATGTGATTAGTGCTGTGAGTCCTGGGGAGACGGGGCACGTCAGCACCTGGACAGGGTCTCTGAAAGGCCAGGCCACCCCCCTTTCCTCCATGGGACCCCTTTATGAGCTACAGAGAAGGAGAGGTGTCAGGGGGCAGTCATTGTCCCTCCGGAAGTGTCTGTAGCTTGCAACCACCCCTCATGTGTCTGGCTCTCCTTCTTGTCCCCTCCTCCCCTGTGAGTGAATCTGAGCTGGTGGCTCATCTGATGAGCCAGCGGCAGGGATGACCGGGGACCTGCGTGGAGGCCTGGGGACCCAGCTCCCTGAGAACCCCACCTGCCTGGCGCGCTGCCTGCTTGGCCCAGTTGCCACGGACTCTTTACCAAACTCAGACCAAACCACAGGGGGCAGAGGTTCCTAGAGTCCGGGAGAGCGTGTCAGGGATGTGGTCAGGGACGTGGCTCCCCCGGCCCCGCTGCCTCGTGGGACGAGACCGTCCCCACTCGCCACCCACCTTGTAGCCTCTCACGTCCGACTCGTTCTCCAGCGCCTTCACCTGGTCCCAGTTCAGGACGATTTTGGAGTCGGATGAATTCCACACCACGTTCCCGGGGGCTTGGCTGGGCGCTAGGAAGAGAGGAAGGTAGACGCGGTCAGACTGCTCGGCCCCAGTGGATGCTGAGGGTTCGCGAGCAGAGGCATTTAATGGGCTGCTGCACTAACATGTGTCTTCAAGGTCCCTAAACGACACACAGCAACACAAATGGAAAAAGATGCAGTTGGGCCCTGGCCGGTGTGGCTCAGTGGCCAGAGCATTAGCCTGGGCACTGCAGGGTCCCGGATTCCCTTCCAGTCAAGAGCACATGCCTGGGTTGCGGGCTCGATCCCCAGTAGGGGGCGTGCAAGAGGCAGCCGATTCATGATTCTCTCTCATCATTGATGTTTCTCTCTCTCTCCCTCTCTGAAATCAATACAAACTATTTCAAAAATAATAAGGGAGGAGGATAGGAAGCCTATACAAAAGAAAAAGGAAAAAGATTCAGTTGGTCGCCTAACATTTAGAGCTAAACGCAGCGGCCTTCCCAGCGAGTGGAGAAGCACGCCTCTCCCACCCTCCGAGTTCTGCTCGGTGTCCGAAGGCTCCCACAATGCTCAGGGGGTCTGACCCACGCAGTGACGCCATGGGCATGCGGACGATCACTGGAGGCGGGCTGGGGGTGGGCGTGGGTGCCTCTGAGGAATCCCTAGGGCATTCTGAGCGTACGGGGCTTTCTGGTGGTCACGTTGACGGTGGCGCTGGAGGGGCCGGTCCCGGCCGTATTGTAAGCCTTGACCGCTAAGTGGTACAGCGCGCTGCCTTGCAGGTTGGTGATTTTCGTGGAGGTCTGATTTCCGAAGGTTCGTATTTTCCTAGCATTTTCCTCCTTGTCATCATGCCTCCAGTATTTAACCTGAGGAGATAAAAAAGGGGGACCTTGGAAATCACCGATGGGGGCTATTTCCATGGTCCTCTGGTTATATACAATCAGGTGACAATTATATTTTATAATTAACTCCTTCATAAGAATATATCTATTTTATCCGCACCCCAGGATATGTTTATTGATTTAGCAGGGGTGGGGAAGGTCCGGCCTGCGGGCCGTATAAGGCCCGTGAAATCATTTGGTCGGGCCCTGCCAAGGTGTTAGTGGTGAGTTAATGACATGTTTGACCACGCTGAGAGCACGCTAAGTTTTCAGTTGATAGTTTTGTGTGGCCCACGAATGATGTGATAAATGTCCAAATGGCCCTTGGCAGGAAAAAGGTTCCCCATGTCTGAAGAGAGAAGTGGGGGGTGGGGCGGGGGAGACGGGGGACATCATTGTGGGAGAGAAACATCCTGCATCTGCCCCGCCTGGGCTTTGAACCTGCGACCTTTTGGTGTGTGGACGACGCTCCAACCAACTGCGCCTCCGGCCAGGGCCCCGGGCACTGTGTTTTGTGACACAGGTTCCTGTGACGGAGCGGGTTTTCTCTAAGGACCCAGCGCTCTGTGCCTGGAGACTCCCCGCGGCAGGACGGGGGGGGGGGCCCCTTTGCTCCTAAGCTCGCGGTGAGACGGCGAATTGGAACAACCACGTTGGCCCCTTCTCCCTTTTCCTCTCCCTTTGCCTTGAGCCCCAGTGACCCCAGGGACATCGGAGGTCCCAGCTCATCTGTCGGAGCATCGGGCAGATGCCCGGGCCTGCGTGTGCCTGAGACACACCTCGGAGTGCTCCCGGGAGCCGCGGTCTCGCGAGGAGCGTCCTCCCCTCCATCCCCCCATGAGTGCTCCGTGAGAAGCCAGGCCCAGGACGAAGGCCTCTGCGTGGGAGTGGGCCTGGGGGATCGCTGGAAGGGGGGGTCTCTTTCCCAGACCCAAGTCCCCGTCCCTGCTGACCTCGTAGCCCTGTATCCGTCCCCGGTTCCTCTCCGGGGGGGAGGCCCAGACCACCTCAACGTCCGTGGCGGAGAGGCTCCTGGCAGAGATGCTGGCGGGCGGCCGGGTGGGCTCTGCAAGGAGATGGGAAGAGGTGTTGCCCATCAGCTGCATGGGGACCGGCTTCCAGACACGCGTGGGCGGACAGGGTGCCAGGAAGCCGTGGCTGCAGAGCCCTGGGGAGGAGGAGTGGGAGGGGCGGGGAGAGAAGGTGCTGGACAGCCAGCCCATTTTTCACGTTACACTTCCCTCAAATCAGGACGGGCCTTCACTGAAGGGCAGTGCCCGACGGGTTGCGTGTCCCCCATCAGCCCCCCGCATTGAGACGGGCCGTCCGGGCCACGCAGCCGTACCTTCCTCTGCCGAGTACACCACTGTGATGGGGCTGAAGGGGCCCTCCCCTTTGTTGTTGTAGACGCCCACCCGGACCTCGAAGGGGGAGAAGGGGCGCACGCTCTCGTTCCGGAACACGTATCTGCAGGCGTCGGCCGAGGCCAGCACGGTCAGCATCCAGATGACGGTGCCGTGGGGCCGGAAGGCCACCACGTAGCCGAAGCCCCGGCCGTTCTGCAGCTCCTCCGGCACCGTCTGGGGGTGGTTGCAAAAATTCAAGTCTTCCTCTTTTCAGCACAGGTGCTGAAAAGACAAAAAATAATTTCAGTGGGTATTTATAATCCATTAGCTCCTCCGGCACCGTCTGGGGGGGCGGGGAGGGGGCGTCACAGGGATCCCCGCCAGATGCTGAAGTTCCCTGCCTGCCGCACCCGCCCAGCCCTCCCGCCTGTGTTCTTCCCGCCGGACTGACTGTGGGCTCCGTCGAGGGTCTGAAATCGAGGCCTGCGGCCAGTCTGCCTGAGGAACTCCTGAGGACGGAGCAGGGCAAAGCGCTCGACAAAAATCTGCCGCACAGCCCGGCCGCGCGGCTCAGGGGTTGAGCATCGACCCATGATCCAGGTCACGGTGGTTCGATTCCCGGTCAGGGCACCGGCCGGGGTTGTGGGCTCCGTCCCCAGCGTGGGGCGTACAGGAGGCAGCCGATCAGTGATTCTCCTCATCATGGATGTTTCTGTCTCTCTCTCCCTCTCCCTGCCTCTCCCAAATCAAGAAAAATATATTATTTTTTAAAAATGTAATGCAACAGCTGATGGGCCAGCGCCTTGTCCCGCCGGCCGGGAGCTACGAGAGGGAGGTTTGCACACGGTGGGCTTTGGCCGTTGAGCAGCGGAGGCACCTTCCAGCGAGGCGTCCGCGGAGGAGAGAATAGCCGGCCGGACCACCGCCTGCCCCTCCGCGTGGCACTCACCTCCCAGGTGATCACCAGCTCCGACTTGCTGCCTCCACCGCCACTGACGTTGGCTGGGGTGACTTCGGGGACTGTGCGGGGACAAGGCACAGGTCACGTCAGGGGGCAAAGGGCAAATCCCTGCCAACAAGCACTCGGGGCCCCGCCTGTCTCCTGAGGTCAGAGGCCCTGTGCCCAGGGGCCCAACCATCACCCGAGGAAGCGAGACGCACAAGGAAGCTGCTGCCCATCAGGTGCAGGCGCGTGTGACAGGCTCCCCCGCCGGCCCCTCCCCGAGCCCGGGGCTGAGGGGGATGGGGAAGGCCTGAGGGCTGGTTCAAGGCGTGGGGGGCGTTTATTAACCTTGGGGAGGCACACATGGCGGCGGGGGGGAGATGGAGGGTGTATCCGGGGGTCTGCAGAGGGCTGCTGGGGCAGGTCGGGTGGGCGAGCTCTCGAGGAGGGTGAGCGTGGGCTGGGTGGAGGGAAGTGTGGGCAGAGGCGCCCCGGCTCCCGTGCTTCGCCTCTTTGAGCCCCGTTTTCTCTGTGAAAGAGGGGGATGATGCGAGCCTCCTCGGGACAGGGGAGGGCTGGCTGCAGTCACACCGAGGGGAGGCACGGATTGGCTGTTGTCCTCAGGCAAACGAGAGACACGGACAGGGTGTGGGGGTGTCTGGCTGGCGTGTAGCTGGCGACTGGGACTTGTTTATAGTCGATGACACCCATCGAATGGACTTTGTCCAAGTGTGGGGTCCCAGTTCCCCTTTGTTTAAGGTCCCTGTGATCCCTTCAACAGCGGGGGGTTGCTCATCTCAGTGGGGACCCCCACAGATCAGGCCCTGTGTGTGAGGGAAGTTAAGGTACAAGTGACCCAGACGAGTACACGTCCCTCCCTCCCTGTGGTCACGGAAGCTGCAGACATGAGGTGTGTGTGTGGGGGGGCGGGGCAGGCGAAACTGCCGACTGGGTCCTGGGTGCCCCGACCCCAGCTCCTGGGGTGGCTTAAGCCCTAAGGAAATGGGACTGGGCTTCTGTGAACAACTCCCTCTTTGCTGCTGGTGATGTCTGAGTTGATTCACTTGCAGCGTGGGATGTGCCTTAAAAAGACAGCTCCTGGCCCGGCAGGCGTGGCTCAGTGGGCAAACGTGGACCTATGAACCAGGAGGTGAGGGTTCAATTCCCGGTCAGGGCACAGGCCTGGGTTGTGGGTTCAGTCCCCAGTGTGGGGTGTGCAGCAGGCAGCCGATCAGTGATTCTCTCTCATTGTTGATGTCTCTCTCTCTCTCTCTCTCTCTCTCTCTCCCCTCTTCTTCCTCTCTAAGTCAATAAAGATATATTAAGAAAAAGAAGACAGCACCCGGCAGGGGGTGTTGGTGACAGAGGCTGATGAGGAAGAGCTGGCGTCAGGGGCTCAGCACAGCGTCCGCACGGGGACCTGGTGAGGGGACTGAGCTCCTGGTGGGAGCCCGCTGACCGTCCTGACCGTGGGGGAGGGTGAGGGGACTGAGCTCCTGGTGGGAGCCCGCTGACCGTCCTGACCGTGGGGGAGGGTGAGGGGACTGAGCTCCTGGTGGGAGCCCGCTGACCGTCCTGACCGTGGGGGAGGGTGAGGGGACTGAGCTCCTGGTGGGAGCCCGCTGACCGTCCTGACCGTGGGGGAGGGTGAGGGGACTGAGCTCCTGGTGGGAGCCCGCTGACCGTCCTGACCGTGGGGGAGGGTGAGGGGACTGAGCTCCTGGTGGGAGCCCGCTGACCGTCCTGACCGTGGGGGAGGGTGAGGGGACTGAGCTCCTGGTGGGAGCCCGCTGACCGTCCTGACCGTGGGGGAGGGTGAGGGGACTGAGCTCCTGGTGGGAGCCCGCTGACCGTCCTGACCGTGGGGGAGGGTGAGGGGACTGAGCTCCTGGTGGGAGCCCGCTGACCGTCCTGACCGTGGGGGAGGGTGAGGGGACTGAGCTCCTGGTGGGAGCCCGCTGACCGTCCTGACCGTGGGGGAGGGTGAGGGGACTGAGCTCCTGGTGGGAGCCCGCTGACCGTCCTGACCGTGGGGGAGGGTGAGGGGACTGAGCTCCTGGTGGGAGCCCGCTGACCGTCCTGACCGTGGGGGAGGGTGAGGGGACTGAGCTCCTGGTGGGAGCCCGCTGACCGTCCTGACCGTGGGGGAGGGTGAGGGGACTGAGCTCCTGGTGGGAGCCCGCTGACCGTCCTGACCGTGGGGGAGGGTGAGGGGACTGAGCTCCTGGTGGGAGCCCGCTGACCGTCCTGACCGTGGGGGAGGGTGAGGGGACTCAGCTCCTGGTGGGAGCCCGCTGACCGTCCTGACCGTGGGGGAGGGTGAGGAGGACTCAGCTCCTGGTTGGAGCCCGCTGTGGGCAGCTGGGCAGCAGGGCTGCCGGCTGAGGTCTGACTGCAGGGGAGGGTGCGCTCAGAGGGTCCGAGGGCTGGTGC
>NW_006295816.1:3953987-3954273 GCF_000327345.1 Myotis davidii
TCCGCTTCTCCGAGGGCGGGCTGGGCTCCCCGATCCCGATCGCATTGGCTGCCACCGTGCGGAACTCGTACTCCACCCACGGGTTCAGACCCACCACGGTCGCCGTGAACGTCCTCCCGTCGATGACATCTGGGACTGAAAGACAGCAGGGGCACCCATGCTGGGCAGGCGGCACCCCTCCTTCCTCCCTGCCACGGTGCTCAGGCTATGGGGGTCTGAGGGCGCTGTGGGGGTTTGAGTGCGCTGTGGGGGGTGAGGGCGCTGTGGGGGTCTGAGGGCGCTGTGA
>NW_006295816.1:3954617-3968004 GCF_000327345.1 Myotis davidii
GGAGCTGTGGGGGGTCTGAGGGAACTGTGGGGGGTCTGAGGGCGTTGTGGGGGGCCTGAGGGAGCTGTGGGGGGTCTGATGGCGCTGTGGGGGTCTGAGGTCTTGGTTTCCTCACCATAAAATAAGGCTAATAACAGGATCTATCCCAGCATATTGAAAAAACCCATGAGGAACCACTAGCAGAGCATGTGGCACGTAGTAAATGCTCAACAAATCCTTGTTGTGTTGTATAAGCATCCTCAGCACCCCCTCCCCCGCTCCCGCCTCTCTTCACCATATCTGTGCAGCACTTCCTATTGGTAACCAAGTTTCACAACCATCTCTTTTGCCTCGTAAACAGCTCCTGCCATGCCTACTGAGCAGAGAGGACAGGCGTGCAGAGGGCTGCTGGCCAGCGGCCAGGGCCAGGATTCTGCGCCTAATGCCAGCCAGCTCCCATCGCCCTTCCCGAGCCGCCTGGGGCTGGGGACAGTGATTGCTGCACACACAGGCACCCTGAGCAGCTGGATCAGCGAAGTGGAAAGAAGACGAGGTGGTGGGAAGCTCGCCGATTCCTCTGAACTGCAGGACCCTGGGCGCATGGCTCCACATTTCTCCTTCCGACACCCGGGCCTCGCAGCCAGCCCTCGGGCGAGGGAGCGGGTGCTGCTGGCCGTAACTGCTGGTCTGTCCATCCCTCCAATGAAACCGAAACGAAACAACAACACAGGCCAATTTGGAGGTTCCGACCGGTCAGCGAGGGCATGGCCAGCTCGGGCGTTTTTAATGTAACCACACCGCCGGGTCCCCGGTTTGATTCCGGGTCAAGGGTCAAGGGCACGTACCTGGGATGCAGGTTCCATCCCGACCCTGGTCAGGGCTCATGAGAGAGGCAACCAATTGATGTGTCTCTCTCACATCAATATCTCTCTCTCTCTCTCTCTCTCTCTGTCTTTCCCTCCCTCCCTTCCACTCTCTCTAAAAAGCAATGAAAAAATATCCTCGGGTGAGGATTCAAAAAGAAGAAAGGAACAATATTAAGTAAATGATCGCACAGTTGGCTGACACCTAGGAAACATGGCCACAGTGCGCCATCACGGCCGGGTCTGCACGCCCTTGGCCTCTGCCGCCGCCATGCTTCGCCGGTGATGCCGAGCGTCAGGCGGCCGGGGGACCCCAACCCCGGCGCCGGCGGTACCTGTGCTGACGGCCTGCCAGCCTACGGAGAACGGCGTCCGGGCTTGAACCACGTACAGGGTGACGGGGCTGTGGTTGTCGGGCCCGGGGCTCCAGGACAGCTGGGCGGTGGTGTCTGTGATCTCGTCGATGGTCACGGCCTCGGGGGGCCCCGGGGGACCTGCCGGAGAGGGAGTCCCTCAGAGGTGCCCAGCGTGTCCACCCGTCCGGGAAAGGGATCGCGTGACGGAGTGGGGCCCGGCTCCTCCACCGTTTATCCACCCGCCACAGCCACCCACGCCAGTTCCTCCCTGAGCGCCCACCATGCCCCGTTCTTCGGGGCCAAAACTAGAGGAAGGAGATACGGCCGCTCTTTCCAGGGCTCACAGTACAACAGGGAAAACTCATGGGGTCGCAGCGTTGCCCTGTCCCCGCCCACCTGCCCGTACAGCAAGAGCAAACACACGCCTGTGTGCACGGGCGCCGCTGGAAGGCTCCAGAGCTCGTTTCAGGCTGCGCTTGGCCAGAGCACTGTCAGCTGGGGCTGCAGTCCGTGGCCGGCAGTCCATGGCTGGCGCTGCAGCCTGGGGCCCTGTCCCCGCAGCCTGGGGCCCTGTCCCCGCAGCCTGGGGCCCTGTCCCTGCAGCCTGGGCCCTGTCCCTGCAGCCTGGGGTCCTGCCTGTGCAGTGTACTCCCTACCCCCTCCCTGACGGGCGCTGTGTCTGCCCGTGTGCAAATCCCGGACATGGAGACCAGCCCTCACTGGCTCAGAAGGCACGATCGACCACCTTGAGAGAGAAGGTGGCGCGAGAAGGTGACTGGGAGGGACATGTAATGATGACAGTTGTGCCCATCACAGGGCATAGGATGCGATGCCCCCATGTCTCTTTCCTCCTCCACAGTCACTGACCACCGGCCGGGAGATTAGATTTTCCTCCTCCCCCTCCGCTGAAGGGAGGGGCTGGGTATCTGGGCGCTGGGGGGTGAGGGCGGGGGCGGGAACATTTCAGCCTGTCCGTCAAATGCCGCCTCCACAGAACTGGGGCCACCTTCGTCCCTGGGACCTTATTAACCAGATAAAGTCCAGACGATGATAAGATCTTTTTCTCACCAGCCTTCACATCCTGGCTTTCCCATCCCACCCCCCCTCAATGAGGCTCCTTTGATGCCTTTACAATCAGAGCCCCAGAGGCAGACAAGTGTCCCCCAAACCCCTCCGTGCACAGAACCGACAGGAGGGACCTCAGAGGTGCCCAGCGTGTCCGCAGGACCTGAGCCCGCAGCTGGTGGCTGAGAAGGAAGCGCCGGAGAAAGTGGGGAGACCTTGGCCGCTGGAGATAAGCCAGGACCTTCAGGGCTCTGAGTCCCAGCACCAACCCCCTCCACTCCCCCCTCCATGTAGCTACGGCCTTACGTAATGTTGACCAGCTTTGTTGTGGGGAAGTGGGGTCCCTCTTTCAAAACCACTCAATGAGCAAATGACTGTCCTCTGCACAGAATGTTCCCGTGGTCAGGGCTCGTGACATTTTGCCGCAGGCTCTGCGGAGGGGACACTGCGTGATGCCCGCGTCCCTGGTCCCTCCCAGGAAGGGCGCCCTTTCCTGCCACCATCAGTGGCGAGAGAGTAAATCAGGTGATCATAGGGGACCTAGGACCGTGGTCGGCAAACTGCGGCTCGCGAGCCACATGTGGCTTTTTGGCCCCTTGAGTGTGGCTCTTCCACCACAACATACCACGTGCAGTTGCGCGTACAGTGCGATTGAGACTTCGTGGCCCATGCGCAGAAGTCGGTTTTCGGCCTGGGCGAGTCTGTTTTGAAGAAGTACTGTTGGTATCTGGCTCTGTTGACTAATGAGTTTGCCGACCACTGACCTAGGATGTCTGAGCCAGACTCACAGCTGGATGGGGTCACATTCGAAACCCCCCGCAGGGCAGGGACGCCCTCGCCCGCCCCGGGGACTCGTGGAAGGCACTGCCCAGCGGAGAAGATGGAGCGAGGGGCTGTGGCTTAAAAGGGGTGCTAATCGGGTGGCCCCATGAACTGATTAGACTAGGTTTTCTTTTAGGCTGTGTTGGCAAATTTCTCCTGGCACTTAATGTTATTTTCTGTGAAATGAAGTATACAATATCATTTAGGAACTTCAAGTCTCACTGATTTAAATTTTTATTAGTGTAATTTATTGGCGTTTAAACTGCTGATCTGAACATTATCCTAATTAAATAGAGGATAAATTTTCAGCAACTGAATTCTTTGGTCCCCAAGGGGAGAGCAGACCAGCCTGGGTGATTTTAAAGTGGAAATAAACACGTTTCCGTAAGTTCTGCTGTGGGTGGCTCCGCCCCTGTCGAAATTTTTTTCCCTATCGCCCCTCATCTGTGCTATTACTGAGAGGGTTTTAAAGGCCATTTAAAGGGGAACCAAAGCAGATAGTTAACTTCTCTTGACAGTTCAAGCTGGCAACTCCCTCACATGCCCCTGACGTGTTGCCTGGAGAGAGAGGAGCTTTCTGTGGCTCCAGTAACTCGGCGCTGTGTGCTGAGGCTCACCCGCGGGCACACCCCACAGCCCCCGATCTCATTTTCATGCAGCCACAGGGCTGCTGGCCCACGAAGCCTCCCCCGAGCTCCCCATGTGGGGTCCAGGTCAGGGAGACGCTGGCGAGACATTAGTTGGATGTCCTGAACGGCTCCCCTTTCTGTGGGTGAGAAAACCAGCGGGCACGCTGGTGCGTACACCAGTTTATAAAGATTCTACATTTAAACGTATTTCATAACAGTCCATGCACTGGCTCCCATACAGAATGGTTTGTGGGGCTTGGCACTGAGCCCATGGGTGTGGCTCAGCCGGGGCTCACGCCCAGTAGGCTGTGGCCAGGCCGCGAAATGCCCACCAGTGTCTGCCTGCCCGCACATGAACTCCCAGCTAAACGACGTCCCAGGTGCCAGCGGGTGTGCACGGGACACACTGTGCGCTTCAGAGGAGGAGGAGGAACCCGGGGAAGCTGGGGATGAGGTCCCGTCAGCCACGCTTCCAGCCCCGGCCTCAAACACTGACTGGGGTCGGCGCCCATGAAACCTGAAACAGCACAGCCCGAGCCCTCCTCAAGCCACCAGCTTTCCCTCCTCTGAAGGCACCCTAGGTCCGCTCCGCCGGCGGCCAGGCCCAGGGGTGATCTTTGATACGAAGCAGCCTTCCCCGACCCTCTCCTGTGGGAAACGGCTGAGCAGAATCTATGGAGACTGTTCGCCCCTAGTCACACTGTTTCGCTTCGGACTTTCATTCTCAACCGCAGGAGGTTTTAGAATCTGTGCAGGAGAAGATGCCCCGGAACTATTTTAAGGCCGAAAGCCAGCCCCCCTGCCCCCACGATACCTCTGACGATGAGGTCGGCGGCCGCGGACAGCTGGTCCACACTGGTCTGGACCGTGCAGACGTATTTCCCAGCATGCTTCAGCTGGATGTTCCGGATCATCAAATCCCCAGCTGAATCCTGCTGATGAAGGAGTGGCCACAATTAGTTCTTAATGAGTTCTAAATGTCGTTATCACATGAAGGACGCTGCGGCTAACGGGTTGGTTTTACCCTGGCTGACGGGAACATGAGTGATGCGAGCCGCAGCCGATTACTGTTAAAAACAGGGAGGCGGCCCCGGCAATAAGGACCCCGGCTTGTGCGGAACACTCCTGGAACCCGACTGCAGGGTCTGGCTTCTCTGGGGCTCATTTGCCACCGGGGCTCAAAGCACGTGACTTACAGAAAGTGGGAAGCGGAATACTCCGGTCCCTCAACTCCAGCTGGGGCATGGCTCATTGGAAGTGACAATATGCCGCAGATTTGGGGGATCTGTAGTTAATCTCTGCAATATCGATCATGATGGCTTTGAAGGTAATTAAAAGTATACAATTTGGTACTTGATTTCCGTTTTAAAAAGTGCACAGAAGAGCCCAGCTGGTGTGGCTCAGTGGTTGAGCCTCGACCTATGAACCGGGAGATCAGGGTTTGATACCCAGTCAGGACACAGGCCCGGGTTGCAGGCTCCATCCCCAGTGTGGGGCCTGCAGGAGGCGGCCGGTCCATGATTCTCTCTCATCACTGATATTGATGTCTCTGTCTCTCTCTCTCTCTCTCTCTCTCTCTCCCTTCCTTTCTGAAATCAGTAAGAACATATTAAGGAAAGGAAAGAAAAAAAAGACTAACTGCGTTTCTTTTCCAGGGAACCGAGCTGCCTGAGTCAGTGCCACGCGGGCGGGTCCTGCGGACACTGTGGGTCAACACTTACCCCTCCGACCCTCTCGAAGTGGTCCCCGTCTCTGTTGAAGTCTATCCGGTGTCCGTTGAATGACCAGGTGAACACAATGTCCAGCGAGTGGTCCTGTCTCACCTGGCAGGTGAGGACGATGCTCTCCCCGACGGTGACGTCCATGCTGGCGGGGGGCACCGTCACCCTCGTGGGGTCTGCAGAGTGAAGACAAGAGAGAGGATACAGGCTGGGGGCTCGTGCAGGAAACACGCAGGCTCCAGAGCCGCACTTTATTTTTTCTCACGTTGTGACCCCAAACCTCAGATTCAGGCCAGCTGGTCATTTTTAAAAAATATAATTTTATTAACTTCAAGGAGGAAGGGAGAGGTGGAGAGAGATAGAAACATCAATGATGAGAGAGAATCATGATCAGCTGCCTTCTGCAGGTCCCACACTGGGGATCAAGCCCACAACCCAGGCATGTGCCCCGACCAGGAATCAAACCGTGACCCCTTGGTTTATAGGTCGATGCTCAACCACTGCGCCATGCCAGCCGGGCTCATTTTTAATATGAAAATACGTTTTATGGGACGAGCCTTCCATGAACCACAGAACCCAGAGGGGATGTTCCCAGGACCAAGGGGAGGCCCTGCTATGAAAGGTGACCTTCTTTGAAAGGTGACCTGTCCCCTTCGCCCGCCCCCCTCCCCCCTTCCCACTGAGCGCACACAGGAAGCGTGTCCTTAATGAGAAGTTTCTGGGGTGATACATGGTTAGCATGGGAGATTTAAACAGGAAAAGTAAAAGAAGTGATCACACCTCCCCCCAAAACAAACAAACAAAAACAAAATCCTATCCACTCCCTTACTATCTGGCTCAAACCTCTATTTTCATTTTGGTGTTAATTTCCCTGTCTGGTTCTGAGTTCCTCACTAATTGTGTTTTGCACGGTCCTGTGCTACACACATACACGCTCCCCGAAACGCCTCTGCTTAATCCAGTCGTAGGCACGCTTCTTTCTTTGCCTACATTGTTTATAATCTGCTCAATGTGCTATTAGGTTTATGAAGAGGTTCCAAACCTCATTTTGAAACTAGTAGGCGTTTTAGAAAATGTTATTATAGGTATAAAATTATTAATAATGCTGTAATGAATATCACTGACAAAGTGATATGTGTGTATTACTTCTTTTAAAAAAATATATTTTCTTTGATTTCAGAGGAAGGGAGAGGGAGAGATAGAAACATCGGTGATGAGAGAGAATCATGGACCGGCTGCCTCCTGCACGCCCCCAACTGGGGATCGGGCTGCAGCCCGGGCCTGTGCCCTGACGGGGAGTGGAACCGTGACCTCCGGGTTTATAGGTTGTTGCTCAACCACGGAGCCACGCCGCTGGGCTGGATATTTCTTATTTTCAGTGAGGAAAGGCGTGGAGAGCAAACCACCTTAGAACGATTCTAAGCAGACGTCTAGGAATCACTCCCTTTTGACACCACGTGTCCTGGGTCATTCTTGAATTTAAGATTTTCCTCACCTATCCATGAACAATTCCTGGCTACAGTTATATGCATCTATGGCTTCCCTGTGGCAGCATGTTGCCTAATTCCACTTGACCGAGCTGAACACCGATTTTGCAATGTGGATTTTCATTCACCGGTGGGTGTACCCACCGAGCGTGCATTGTGCGTCACGGCCCCGACACTATTACGTGCTTTACAAGGATTGTTTCACGTATTCTTAACCAGCAGGCACTGTCATCGTCCCCACTTCACAGATGAGGACGCGTGTCTCAGGGGGGGTCAAGGCGCCTGGCCTGGGAGTCACTGGGCAAAAGGATCCCAAAGGAATCCCGCCCGCGTCTGTGAAGTAAAATCCCACCGCGGACGGTGCATAAGGAAGGCACCGGAGGGCCTTGCTGGTGAAGGGAGGACACCTGGTGGGCAGCCGGCTGTGTCTACGGATACAGAGTAAGGGACGCTTTCCTAAAATACACAAGCAATGGCCTGCGCCCCTCGAGGGAAGGACAGGGTGCCACGGACTGTGCCTCCGTGGTCAAGGCCACATGCAGGTGAAGGCCCAGGGCCGGCCTGCAGTTGCCGCCCGGGAAGGACCGAGTCTGGTCAGCAGGTGGCGCTGCCATCAAAGCTGAAGGAGCAGCTTCCCTCCTTTCTGCTCCTGCTCCCACTGGCGGCTGCCTACTGGTTTTCAGGTTCCTCAGCCCGAGGAGCCTGCATCTCGGGAAACGGGCAGTAATGCTCAGACTCTATTTAAAAAATACGTTTTGATTGATTTCAGAGAGAGATGGAGGGACCGAGACAGAAACATCAATGATAAGAGAGAATCATGGATCGGCTGGCTGCCTCCTGCACGCCCCTACAGGGCCTGTGCCCTGACCGGAAATGGAACCATGACCTCCTGGTTCATGGGTTAATGCCCAACCATTGAGCCACACATCCTAAAGCTGTATTTCTTTGTTTGCTTATGGATTTGAGCAGCACATGAAGCTTCAGCAGAGGGTCTTCCTACCTGATGGACCTTACCTGCCGCCCTGCCCCTAGCTGATGCATAAAGGATGTATAAAGCTTTTTACAGAACAAAAGGCAGCAACCCCACCCCCTTCCCTCCGGCAGCGTGGGCCGCTCCTGACTCGCGGGTTTGGGGGTGGCCAGTAACTCCAAGTGCAGTTTTCTCTCGAAACCCTTCAGGATGGATACGAAGAACAGCCCTGGGCCCTGCCAGCCCTGTGGGTGGGCGTGGCGGGTGAGGTGTGAGCTGGGCCGCTGGGACAGGTTGTTTCTGTGGTATCGCTGGGCCCAGAGCCTGAGCTGCGTACAGCCAAGGCGATTCCAAGGAGGAGGATGAAACGGGGAGAGTTCTCCGTGCGGGTCTTGTGCCTGTTCCTCGCTCTGAGGAGGAGAGTGAAATGGGTAGGCAGCACCCCGTTGCCGGGAAGAACTGCTGCTGGGGTGGCGTGCGGGCCCCGCGGCCTCTGTGCCCACCCCAGCCGCAGGAGCCTGCTCCTCCATTGGGAGTTGCTGATCCAGAGAGAAAGGGAGCTCAGGGGAGGGCCAGGGAAGCAGGAAGAAGCGTAAATTAGTTTCTGTTCAGAGAGGTGTTGACGACTTTTCCTGCCTTTTGAAGTGAGGCCCAGGGGACAGGAATCTGAAGTCACACCAAACTGTCTGAAGCCTCATCTACTCTGTGCAGAGGACACGGATGAGGGAGAGTGGGGACGGGAGCAGAGGAAAGAGGGAAATGCAGAGAAACAGCGAGAAGGACTCGGCAGGGGCACAGGGGCAGAGCGTCCGCTCCTCAGACGGGAGGCCAGGAGCCAGGCAGGCTTGCAGCCGGGGAAGTGGGGAGGGAGCAGCCGGCCTGTGGAGGACACCTCCTTCCTGGCTTTCAGGGATTAAGACCCAGAGCCGCGGGCAGCTGCGCCTGGGCACCCGGTCACCGGTCACCGGGAAGCCGCAGGGGGCTCCTTCCACCAAAGGGGGCCGGGGTCGGAGCCGGTCTGTTCCGAGTCCCAGGGTTGTTCCTCCATGACCGACCTCTGCAGGTGCCGGTCTCCCGGGGTGACTGTGGGAAGCACCAGGTCTCGCCCAGCCTGGGGATGGCCGCCCTAGGGGGCATTGCTGGGGCAGAGAGAGAAGTCGCTTTCTGCTCTGGTTGGTTAATTGGAAACAAAAATCAACTACTTCCTCATTCCAGAAGCACAGTCCTTACTTGAATTTGTTTAAAACAGACGCCTAGGGGTGTGTGTGTGTGCGCGCGCACGTCTCTGAGTGTGTTGGTGTGCGTGTGTGTTTCTGTGTGTATGTCTGTGCATGTTTGTGTGCCTTTGTATGTGTGAGCGTGTTTTCTTGAGTGTGTATCCAGATGTCTGTCGCTCGGTACATCTTTTTGTTGTTAATCCTCACCCAAGGATATTTTTCCATTGATTTTTAAAGAGAGAGGAAGGGAGGGTGAGAGAGACAAAGAAACATCGATGTGAGAGAGACCCATCGACGGGTTGTCTGCCGCACGGGCCCTGATGAGCCTGCGACTCTGGTGTCTTAAAACCACCTGGTTCCCGGTTTGACCACGTGGCCCCATTAGGCGCAGAGCCACCGAGACGTGGTGGGACCCCTCTGAGCTGCCGGCCCTCCTGTAATTGGGAAGGGATGGTGTTTGGCAGGCCAGGACGGCTATGCAGTTCAGACTGAGTTCATGGAATTTAACGTCTTCATAAGCCATAAGGTGCTGCCCTGGCATGAGATAGGGTTCCGCTGCTACTCCGGATGCGGGATCTGCTGGGGAAAACCCAGGAGGAGGGGCTCTGTCCGCGGCTCAGGAGGGGCCGTTGGGACGGGAAGAGCTGGTGGTCCTGAGTGAGGCTCCCAGGATGGCTGCTGGCTGCTCAGTGAGAGCCTGCGACCAAGTCATTCCCGCTCCCAGCACGGACGCCGGTGCACAGGGGCTCCCGTTCGACTGCTCAGCGCAGGGGTCCTCAAACTACGGCCCGCGGGCCACATGCAAAAACAAATGTTGTATTTGTTCCCGTTTTGTTTTTTTACTTCAAAATAAGATATGTGCAGTGTGCATAGGAATTTGTTCACAGTTTTTTTTTAAACTATAGTCCGGCCCTCCAACGGTCTGAGGGACAGTGAACTGGCCCCTGTTTAAACAGTTTGAGGACCTCTGGCCCAGCGCTTCGGGCCAGCGGCTCAGTCCCCAGACACGTCAGCACCAGCAGCGGCCTGGCTCTACGCCTCAGAGGACCGTGTGTGCTCAACCCGGAGGAAAGGGTGCTGTGGAAATGACCAGAAGGAGGATGAACCACGGAACAGATGAGAAAAGTGGCAAGTTCTAGAAGAATCAGAGAACCGGTTAGAAAAGGAGAATGGAGAAGGCGCAGCACCTGTAGGGCTGGGCAAGGAGGAGCGAACTCGCCTGCCTCCTGGTGACGAAGATGCCCACGCCGCCGGGGCTGGAGGAGGTGACGTCCGCTCTGATGCTCAGAGATCTGTCCGCAGAAGACAGTGTGGGCGACGTCACGGCTCACGGGTTTCGCTTTATGACCGTGGCCACGCGTAAGGCTGCAGGGTCTTTATCAAGGTGGCCAACTGCTGTGTTTATGAAACATACCGCCCCCCTTTTTTAAACATAATTTATTGATTTCAGAGAGGAAGGGAGATGGAAAGAGACACAGAAACATCAACGATGAGAATCATGGATCGGCTGCCTCTTGCACACCTCACACTGGGGATCGAGCCCGAAACCCGGGCATGAGCCCTGACTGGGTATCGAACCGTGACTTCCTGGTTCATAGGTCAGTGCTCAGCCAACTGAGCCACGCCGGCCGGGCAGCCCCTTTTGTGTGGTGGCTACCTGGTAGGTCATTTACATGGCGTGGGCAAAGAGAAGAGAATAAGGTGATTTTCTGTAGATGCCTCCCTCCTGTGGACTGGAATGCTCTCTCCAGGCTCACGGTGAAACGGTGGGGACACCCTGAGGCCTGTCACCATCATCGAGCACTGGCACTGTCTCCACCGCCAGAGGTCGCCTGTATTCTGTGTCACCAGGTGCCAGGACCTGGGCCCCACACCTGCCCGTGTTCTCTTCCTAAACATGGCCCTGTCTTGCTTGTCCATCATGCACACGGCGTCCACAGCACACACGCACAGGCTATCAGCGGGCAACGCACTGAATTTTCACTTCCTTTCAGGGTTAACTGATTTGAACTAATGCGTGAAGCCAGACTAAGCTTTGCACCAGGAGAATTTGCTGATGGGGATCCAGGACAGACAGTTTGCGGAGCAGAGCTGGCAGCAGCCAGTGACGAGGGCGCACAGACACCGCACGGGATGGTGCTTGACGTTTGCGATGCCACTGCTTCCCGTGACCAGCAGAGCCGGGACCAGAACGGCATCCATTTGAAAACAGGTGCTCATTTCTGTAGAGTCTTTTAAGTTTTGAAAACGAACTGTATGTTAGTCAACCCTGACTTTATAATCATTTGTGCCTGGATCTTTCCAAGAAAAGCAGCTTCCCCCAAACACGCGGAGTTGGGGAGCCAGCGACATTTAGTGCGAGAAAAACATGCGTGCAAGTCTCCAAAGAAATACTGGAGCCCTCACTGGTTGGCTCAGCAGATAGAGCGTCGGCCTGCGGACTGAAGGGTCCTGGATTCGATTCTGGTCAAGGGCACATGCCCGGGTAGGGGGCGTGCAGGAGGCAGCCTATCCATGGTTCTCACTCATCATTGATGTTTCTCTCTCTCCTTTCCTCTCTGAAATCAATACAAATGTATATTAAAAACAACAACAACACTGGGGGCCTGTAAGCAATGACGACACCTGCCTCGCTTCGTGAGGATGCCGAGGGGAGAGGAGAGGGACGGCTCCCGCAATGAGGCCCGATGCTCAGGCCGCTGCCGGTGAAAGGACCCCTGGGAAATTCAGGGTACAGACTCCCCTTCGCCAGCACTGGACAGACCCCAGAGAAGCAGCGCGGCGTTCCCTCGCTCACTAGCCGGGCAACGCGCCCATCTGAGGACGACCCCCGAGTGGCCTCCAGGCGAGAGAGTCCGGCTCACGGTGCCCATGCCCAGCCTCGACGCTCTCCGTGCCCATCACGGGCGCCGTGACTAATGCCGCGGACAGGACAGTCTGACCTGCTCTGGGAAGATTAACAACCGGGGAATCGCCACGCGGGCTCCCGATCGTTTGCTATGCTGATGTCTACAGCTACCTTAATGGGTTATTTGAGCAGTTTATGGGGCATGGCCAAAAATACACTTTATTGAGGGACATGATGATCTGAGCCGAGCTGAGCTGAGCGCAGTGAGGTCTCTGACTGTGAAATATGAAATCTTTTGAAAACCTGTTTTCACCTCTTGCCTTCTCTTTCATATAATTCCCCGGAGGCCCGGCATCACACAAGGACGAAGAGTAACTCCCAGGAACTTCGGAGAGAATCCCCAAGGATGCTGGGAGATTGCTCACCTCACAGGGTCACGCCTGCGGACTGTAGGGTCCTGGGGGTGGGAGAGGGGGGTGGGTACCACCTTTCGAAGGGCCATCCGTCCTTCAGCAGGGGTCAGAATTTTCCAGGAATTCCTAATCTGGCTTCCAGTACAGGGTGTGAGCACAGGATGCTAAGCAGACTCAGCACCCGCACCGTGTCACGCACCGGGGTCACCCACCCGCACCGTGTCACGCACCGGGGTCACCCACACGCACCGTGTCACGCACCGGGGTCACCCACACGCAGCCCTGCTTCCTGTACAGGCGCAGGGAAGTGGCCCTGCTTATACGGACGGATAACCCGAGCGCAGTGGCGATAGGGGCCTGAATAAATCCGATAAATTACGTAGGTCTCGATGCGGGGCCTGCCCTGCCTGTGCTAGTGGACTATTTGGCTGGCCACAAATAATTTACATTTGGGGATGATTTTATAGGAATAGAGTCATAAAAAAGCCACAAATGTAATCACGGGGATTATGGATGAGATACCATGCGAGCTTCCTCCCATAAATTATCTCATTTCCTCCTCAGGCCCAATCCATTAGGCTCGGGGCAGTCCGAAGCCCTCTGCACAGCAGTGCAGGGTGTTCTTTATTGGGGCACGAGCCCATGAGGAAGACAGAGCGGCTGGGAGGCTCCCACTGAGGTGGGTGCTGGGAAGCAACTGGATGGTGGGGGGACAAGCCTGCAGCCTACGCTGCGACGGGGAACTACAGACAGCAGACTGGCTCCCTGTCCAGAACTCCCTCTCCACCCCGCCCTCCCCGGGGCTGGAACTGTGGAGCGAAAGTCCTGGATGGATCATGGGACCAATGCTTCTTAGCATCACTTAATCCCCAGACTGTTGCTCACTCTTGCCCACCCTTCCTTCCTTCCTTCCTTCTTTCCTTCCTTCCTTCCTTCTTTCCTTCCTTCCTTCCTTCCTTCCTTCCTTCCTTCCTTCCTTCCTTCCTTCCTTCCTTCCTTCCTTCCTTCTGTCTTTCC
>NW_006295816.1:3968193-3982525 GCF_000327345.1 Myotis davidii
TTTCCTTTTTAATATGATTTTTGAGGGAGAGGGAGAGATGGAAACATCAATGAAACATCCATCTGAGGTCTCCTGCACGCCCCCTACTGGGCGGCCCGGCGCGCCAACAACCCAGGCTCATCTCTGCAGCCCCAGTCTGCCCACAGGGCCCCGCCGGTTCACTCCGGTTGGGATAAAGAATTACAGGGCAGCCTAGCGACGCGTCCTCCCTGCCCCCTTCTGGCGCCCGGGCCCCGCCTATTTTACGGCCGCCTCTGTCCACGCCAACACCTGTGTTGCCCTGTGCGACGGCGGATTCTTACCCCTCGGAATTCTCTCCCCGGGCAGCACCCAAGCATCCGGCGCACTGACCTCGCCCACTGCTCTGCATCCTGGTTTCCGGGTCCAGGCAGCGTGGCCTCCCCATGGTTTGAATGAAACCAGGTGACCTGACCAGCGACAGCGTCCTTTGGGTCAGAGGCTGCAGGTAACGCGGCTGGGCCCGGGCACCTTTCGGAGGCTATTGATTCAGAGCAGCTGACACCCACCTTCCCGGCACGGACGAGTCCGCTGGCGGCACAGAAATGATGGCCATCTCGCCGCGAAGGTTAATCAGATACCTGGGAGCACGGCCCGCCCCTCGATAAAGCACAAGTCGCCCCGAGATCAATCGCAGACCCAGCTGCCCACGCCGTGTCCTCGGACCAGGGGACCGCTCCCCAGCCAGATGCTGTGTGGGCAGGGACTGTCTCACCCGCTGAGAGCACTGATTTGTGGCTTTTATAATCCATGCACAGGGGTAAACAACATAAATATAAGAAGCGGATATAAAGTCATGATTTACTTGTTCTGAGAACGAGCCACTAATCTCGCAGGCCTTGGCTGCTCGGGAAACACGGCCGGGCTGTAGGTAGGTGTTTAGGGGCCGGGGCAAGATGCAAAGGGAGGCGCTCTGAGAGCCGCTGGATCACTGCTGGGGAAGTGGGGAGCAGGGGGAGGTGTGGAAGTGCAGTGATATTGACTCTCATTGACAGATAACTGCTGCCCGGCCAGTGTAGCTCAGTGGTTGAGCATCAACCCATGAACCAGGAGGTCACGGTTTGATTCCCGGTCAGGGCACACGCCCGGGTTGTGGGCTCCATCCCCAGTAGGGGGCGTGCAGGAGCCAGCCGGTCAATGGTTCTCTCTCACCCAACAGGTCTGTGGGCTCTAGTCAGATGAGCTCCAAGAGCCCCCAGTTTGTAACCTGTGGTCACAGCGGACATCAAAATGCTGCTGGTGTCTCCTGACACCCCTCTTCCCTCTGCTCCCCTCACTTCCTGCTCCTCAACTGAGGAATCTAGAGGCAACTGCAGACCTTGGGCTCCGCCACTTCCTCCTGGGGTGGGGGCAGGAGCGTGGACCTGGATCTGAACCCACGCGTCCTGCAGGGCGACACCCGGGACCCTGGAGCACGTCCACCCGAGGTGAGATCCACCTCCGGAGCCCCCTCTGCCGTGTCCCCCCAGCTCTGCCACCAGCTGCCTCCCGCACAAGCCAATGTGGGGGGCCTGACGACCCTGACTAACTCTCAAAGGTTTAAAGCTCAGGCATGAGCAGAGGTATCCGCGACGGAACCTCCTCAGATTCCACCATGAGACTAAAGAGAGGGGCCCTTCACTGGACTCTGTTTTAGACTATGCTCCTTGCAATTAGCGGGATAACCTTTCCAGCCCACACTGCGCTGCTGGTTATGGATCACTTCATGCCGGGAGGGAAAACAGGACGCCGGGAGGGAAAACGTCGGCCCTGAGGATGCGAAATGAAGTGGAGGCCACAGAATCCTGCCCAGGGGCAAGCTCCTGCCGGGGGCAGAGACGCACAAGGTGGAAATACCTTCCTCAAACCACAAAACTGCGGACCAATAGCGTTTCGGTGTCCACAGGGTCAGCATCGTTCGCACAGGCCCCGGGGTCGGCCCTGAGGATGCGGGCAGATGCTGAGACCACACACCCGCCTGCTGCCCCCGCACTGTCCCCAGGCCCACGTCCCACGGCAACTGATGTCACGCCAACGACAGGATCGCTGGCCTCATCTTGTGTGTGCCCTAATTATTTGAAACTTTTTCCTTTTTTAAAACCCTCACCTGGGGATTTAAAAAAAAATTGATTTTAGAGAGAGAAGAAGGGAGAGGGGGAGGAAAAAAGGGAGAGGGAGAGGAAGAGAGAGAGAGAGAGAAAAAGTGAGAGTGAAACAGCATGAGCCTCTCATACTTGCCCTGACCAGGAATTGGACCTGCAACCTAGGTATGTGCCCTGACCGGGAATCGAACCTGCAACCTTCTGGTGTACAGGATGACACGCCAACCAACCGAGCCCTCTGGCTGGGGCGAAACTTTTTCCTTTGATTGAACAAAAATAATACCCTCTGCTCCAATACTTCTGCCATATGTAGGCGTTTCCCAGGGGCTTGTTAAACATGACGATTCCTGGCCCTCGTGTACAAAAGACGCCCAGACAACTGTGATGCCTGTGGCCCAGGGCCCAGAGTGTCGAGAGGGCGGGAAACAGACAGGTCATCTGTGTCTTTGGCTATTCCCTCACATTTGGGTGGCATCGGGAGTCCCCCGGGCCCCTATACTGGTCTCTGTCATCGATTTCCATGGTCTCACCCAGGAAGAAGTGTCTGTGCAAACAGCAAGGTGACCAGATGTCCCACTGAGACTGAGGGCAAAGCCGATGGAGACAGACACCTGTGACATCAGGAGGGGCCTGGGCGTGGCTGAGGAAAGTCTACAGGGCACAAGGCCCTTCTGATTGGACAATGGATCCCACTCTTCCAGACAGAATGCAAGCTTTGCCTACATGTAAGCAGTTCTACGACTGCGGAGAGAGGGGGGTTAATACGAGGAGGGGTGACATGTTCTCCAGTTTGGGAAATCTTTGAGCTGCTGGACCTAATCATCACTGGCCATGGCTGCGGACTTTCCCACACCTACTGTGGGAGTGCTGGAGGCACGTCAGAGGCCACGGTGCTTACTTAAATGTCCTCTCCCATCTCCACCTTGAGCTCCTCAAATGGCTGCATAAGAGAGACAACCATCCGCCCTGGACGGTTTGGCTCAGTGGATAGAGCATCGGCCTGTGGATGGGAGGGTCTCAGGTTCGATTCCACTCAAGGGCACATACCTTGGTTGCAAGCTCGATCCCTGGCTGGCCTGGTTGCGGGAGGCAACCCATTGATGCATCTCTCTCACATCAATGTTTCTCTGTCTCTCCACCTCCCTCCCACTCTCTCTCTCTAAAAAAAAAAATATCAATGGAAAATGTCCTCGGGTGAGGATTAACAACAACAGCAAAAAGACCACCGTTCTCACCTCTCGGAAATGGACCTTGCTGGAGTCCATCAGAGAGCGATGATGGAGATGCCAATTAACTCGCTCTCATCTTGCTCAGATTCTGTATTTAACCTAAAGGCCCTCGGTCTTTTGGGCGGTTTGCTCAGATTTGATTGCCTTTGACAACCAGAGAAATTGAATCATGGCGTGGAGGGGCGACCCCGCCTGCCTCGGGCACAGAGAACAGATACCAGGAGAGGAAGGGGAGAGTCACTCATGAATTATTCTCACATGTGTCTTCTCTGGCTCAGGGTTTGTGAGAGACTGAACTATTCTTTTAAAAAATGTTTTTATTGATTTTTAGATAGAGAGGAAAGGAGGGAGGGAGGGAGAGAAAGAGAGAGAGAAACATCAACGATAAGAGAGAATCATTAAATGGCTGCCTCCTACACGCCCCCTAGTGGGGATCGAGCCTGCAACCCTGGCATATGTATGCCCTGACCTGGAATCGAACCTGTGACCTCTTGGTTCATAGGCCTAGGCTCAACCACTGAGCCACACTGTTCTTTACAGAGTTGGGACCCAGTGTTGGCTTCCCTGGGGATCACCATGAAAATGCAGAAGAATGGATGGATGAATCACACACACACACACACACACACACACACACACACACCCCTCTGCTCCTGAGAGGGCCTGTGCCCATACACCCGTCGTGTGGCCCAGTGGCGCTCTCAAACCACGGGAAGCTCAGGTATGGAGGCACAGAGGATGAAAGGGCTTAATTTTCCTTCCTTTTGTCAATTGATCACACAATTAGCCATTTAAAACCCACCTCAACGTTGGAATTGACAAAAACAAAACAAAACAAAACACACCCTAGTTGGAAACAAACTGTATTGATCTTCAAGCCTTTTATGGACGGAGAAGCTCAACACAGACCACCTCCCCCTTCAGGAGGGGAGCGGCTCCCAGATGACAGACGGGACCTGGAACGACGCGCATTAGGAAGCGGCGGGCTTTCAATGGCGTGTTCGGGAAATAGATAACCTTAATAATGCCGGGGACGGGCCCAGCGCGGGTGGCAGAGGCAGGTCGGGGATCTGTGCTCTTTACTATCACCTTCCTCTCCAGCGGGCTCATCACATCGACAGCCACGGCGTCCTGGCTGTGAAACAGCGGAAACCGGGAGATGGGTTCCGCCCGTGCTGCCCTGAGTGGGGAACGTGGGCCCCCGGGCCAGGCAGGTGGGTATGGGGGGTCCCGCGGCCAATTCAGCAGAGTCAGCACCGCCCGCGGCTCCGGATGCCGGGAGGACGCCGTGCCGGCCTCACTCCGCGAAGTGGCCTCATCTTCTGCTGCCTTGTTTGTTTGGGTGATTTTGATTGATAAGCTCTCATTAGGAAATAAACCATCGATTTCATTCTACAATGGAGTGTTTTCCTTAAAAGAAAGCGTTTGGAGTAGGAGTTAAATAGCACCAGCAGTAAGGCTTTCTCTGTCCTACAGCATCGGGGGGAGAAGCCGGAAGTCAGACCCGCCATGGGGTGATTTTACTATGACATCTGACCACGTGGGAGGAGCCGCACCTCAGGTCTCCTTTTTAATTTGAGGTTGTAGAGATAGAAAACGACATTTTTTAAAAACCAATACTTAATGGTCTCATTTCTACAATTAATGGTCTTCAAAATTTTTTGAAAAGATTTTTAAATTGATTTTTAGAGAGAGAGGAAGGGAGAGGGAGAGAGAAATATCGATGTGAGAGGAAACATCCATCAGCTGCCTCCTGCACACCCCCTCCCCCGGGACTGAGCCCGCAACCAGTCTCAGTCTATACACTGGTCTTTAACTATGTATAGACTTCCAGCCTTTCCCCTCTGAATACACATTAAAATCTTCCTTAATAAAGCGTTACCAGTGCAACTAACGCCCCATCACAACCTGCGATAGACCCTGAACTTGAATTTGCCCGGTGCATGTGCAGAGTTCCTTGGGGTAGGACTGGGTTTGTCCGTGTATGGTCTGGTGCCACCAGCTCGAGTCGGTCCAGGTCATTTTGGATGCAGCTCAGCAGGTAGCTATGGTAACAGCAGCCCCCTTTCACGCCCTGCCTTCCCTTCACGCCCAGGAGGGGATTCGAGGGGATGGGTTGCTGTTACCACGTTACCGGGCTGAACGACACCGTGTTCCTCTTCCCTAGGACCGACGCTGAGAAACACCCATCAGGTGGGACCCGCACAGTGAGCACCTGTGTCCCGCAGGGCGGGGCCTTAACTGCAGCAGAGAGACAAAGGGGTAGTAGCAGCGCTGCGTGTCAGCGTAGCCTCCCTCCATGCAGCTCCCAATCATGTGGACAGCCGCCAACCCTCTGTTCAAAGGCCGGATATTATGCTTTGTGTTAGGATTCGGGGGGGTCTCACTTGAGAACTGTTCTTGCTTAAAATTAAAACCACAACTGGCCAGCGTGGCTCAGTGGTTGAGTGTCAACCTATGACCAGGAGGTCACGGTTTGATTCCCGGTCAGGGCACATGCCTGGGTTGTGGGCTCCATCCCAGTGTGGGGCATGCAGGAGGCCACAGATCCATGATATTCTCTCATCATTGATGTTTCTATCTCTCTCTCCCTCTCCCTTCCTCTCGGAAATCAATAAAAATATATTTAAAAAACTAAAACCACAAACCCAAATCCCGAATGAAACCAGTGAAATGCAGGAAGTCAGACGAGGGATGGAACTGAGAGCCCCCTGGCGCCTGTTGGTCCTGCTGTCTGAAGCCCTTGCCCCGGGGAGAAGGGGAGTGTCTGCCCATCAGATGCTGGCGCCAGAGGTTGGCCCTAACCCTCCTGGCCCTGGGGTGGCTCAGTCCCACCCGCTCCCCCTCTCCTTGCCGACCCGCGGTGACCTTGCCGACCCGCGGTGACCTTGCTGACCCCTGGTGACCTTGCTGACCCGCGGTGACGATGTCCGCACCATGGGGGCGGGTGGGGAGGAAGAGAATGGGCTTTAAAAGCAGTGTTAACGGCAGAATCACAGTGACAGGACAGAGACGGCTGTTCTGATGGCTGACCTTCTGGGCGTTTCTATCACATTCACATCAGGAGGTGGAAATGAATACAGGCCCTTCTCCGATAAATTAGTCTCTTTGTAGCTTTCCACGCTGAATGAAATCCAGGCCAGGTCCTGGTCAACCCCAGAGCCACACCGGCCAGGCAGGCATTGCCGTTTTATTAAAACACAACAACAGCTACTACTGTTTCCGAAGTCCCAGGCACATGCTCTAAACACGTAACATGGGTTATCTCAGCCGCCGCAACATCCCACGTGTACGAGGTCAGCAATGCTTGTGGCCATGAAGGCTGGTTATGTGTCCAATGTCCCAGGCCAGCAGATGGGAGAAATGAGGCCCAAAGTCAGATCTCTCTGACCCCAAGCCCAACCCTTAACTGCTGCTGACGGCTGCGGCCTGCATAACATCTGCATGACTGACAGGTGCTCTGCGACAGGGCTCAGCGCGGCACCTCAGATGCCCGGGCCTGGCTGGTCCCTGAGCCCCCTTCCTGGCTGAGGGCTGCCTGGGGCCTGGCTGGTCACTGGGCCCCCTTCCTGGATGAGGGCTGCCTGGGATCTGGCTGGTCCCTGGGCCCCCCTTCCTGGCTGAGGGCTGCCCGGGGCCTGGCTGGTCACTGGGCCCCCTTCCTGGCTGAGGTCACAGACATTAGCAAAGGGCTCCGCTGGAGTTTGTTTCACTAGGACCCTCTAAGCGCCTGCCCTTTGCCCTGTGAAGCAGAGAGAACATGTGGTCAGATTCGCCGGTGCCCTGGCCCCGAGTGGATAATTAATGGACTGAAGTCACGGAAGTCATTCTAAACACAGACCTACTCTGGCTCCGGACTTTCCGATCTTCATCGGCGCAGACATGCGTGTTTCGAATAAAAAGGCTTCCCCAGATGGTCGGACTTGTCCAACTTCCCACGTGACCCCGGACATGGAATCAGGCGATTCCTAAGGTTCCTCTGGAACCACCATTGAGGCCAATATCCTTCCTGGACATGCTTATTTGCCTGAGGCACTCTCACTCCACAGAGGGCGCTACGCAGGGGCAAGAAGGGAGTCATGGCGGGGGGGAGCAGGCATCTCTCTTATGGAGAAACAGGAACACGAGTGAATGAGCCCTGGTGCGGCAGGAAGAGCCAACGGGCACACGCACCAGGATTCCCGGGTTCACGTCCCTTCTGCTTCCCGTGACCTCGAGGGAGCCCCACCCTGAGCTCCATGTTCCTCGGTCAGAGCATCGCCAAGGGGCCTTCAACTCAGAAATTCTACGAGGAGGCGTGAGCTAAAGCGGCAGAAATGCAGATGACACGTCATTGAAAACCACACCCCTCACAGCTCCCACTCCGGGCTCAGCCCAGCCAATCCGCCGGGTGCGGTGCTGGGAGTGTGAGGGACAACCAGGTGCATGGACATTTCTATTCCCTCAAAACTGGCCGCGCAGCCCAGAGGAGGTTGTGAGCAGATTAACCCACAGCCTCAGCCCCTAGGGCCCAGACGGCGCCCTCACGGATCGCCAATGTCGCTGCTGAAACTGTCGCTAAAAACTGTGGCTTTGAGTCGTGGGTTTTCAGTGGTGGCCCTGTGTTCCCAGGCATGAGTCTGGGATCTACAGAGACTTGAGCTGTAATGAAAGGACTGGCGATACCGTGCGTCACAACACCATCCTGCACACAGGGCTGTGGTCCTCAGGGCTGAGCTGGGGGATTCGGAAACGAGGGAGCCTTTCCGTCACATCCGTCCCCGACAGCCCCTCGGGACGATCCGTGGCAGCGTGTTTGCCACGACGAGTTAATTTAGAAGCAGCGACACCTGCACAGCGGGCTCTGAGCGATGCCATGGCTACAAACCACAGGACTGGGCAGGCGGACCTGTGTTTGCGCCGGCGACCTCGGGTCCTTACCCTTCACCACCAGGCTCCCCGTGCTGCTGGCCGTCCCGAAGTGGTTCGTGGCGACGCAGGTGTAGCTCCCGGCGTCGGCTTTCGTCACATTGACGATCCTGAGGCTCCCATCTTCTGAAATGGTGATTCTGAAAGCAAAGAGAATAAACCCCATGGTGAGGCGACCTCGCAGGACCAACTGGCAGGGATTCCTGTCGTCTTTCAAACGGTTAATCACGGTCCATCATTTGACAATTTCCTCTTATTTTTAAAGTTTTAATTTAAGAAAAAAGTTTTAATTTTTTAAATATGTCTTTCTTGACTTTAGAGAAAGGGAGAGGGAGAGAGATAGAATCATGGATGAGAGAGAAACATGAATCGGCCGCTTCCTGCACACCCCCTAATGGGGATCAAGCCCCCAACCCGGAATTGAAAGGGTGACGACTTGGTTCACGGGCTGATGCTCAACCACTGAGCCAGCCGGCCGGGCCGGATGATCTTTTAAAACACAAATTGGATTATTGGATCGCACCCCTCACTCCCAGACTCTAACCGCTTAGCACACCGGCCAGGACCCTGTTGTATCTAGATGAGGTTTTGAAGTTTCCATTTCGTTTTAGTTTCCCCGCCTTCGCCTATTGGCCGACCGGTAGCTATTAGCTTGATATTGAACTTGGTGCTCCTCCAAACACTCATGACCAGTGATCGAAGGAGATGAAAGGAACTGGAAGTGAAGATCCGCTCCTGGCTCTGAGCAGGTGGGTCTCCTTTGAAATCATTGATGGTATCAGAGAAGAGAAAAAATGACAAAGCAGAGAGGAGCAAAAATCAAAGCGGGACACGGGACTCCATTTTCCCCATGTGGAGAGGTCATGACTCACCACACGGTACATCGCCTCCTGCAGGGCGAGGCGGGGCCCCCCGCCCCCCACCCCCGGGGAGTTGGGACCCACAGAGGACGGGCAGATCTGGAATTCTGCCATAAATTGATTCACTCTCGTTTCGTCCAAGGCTCTGGGCTACAGACACAGAGAAGCTGGCCTTGTCAGTCCCATGAGTCACAGCTGGCAGGGGACACGGGACCTTGAAAAATGCTGGCCTTTGCTTTGGGGCCCGAGTGACAGGTGACAAAAGCTGCACCGTAACCCACCACCTGTGGGAGGGCCGTCCCCTAATGGGGACTGGGGTTTTCTGAGCAGTTCTTCCCGGAGGCCCCAGAGATGGGGAAGGGGCGGCGTGTCCTAGCCTGCCTCCGGGTCACAGGGACATGGCCCTTCTAAGAGAAGCCCTTTGACATACAACGTAGAGGGGATGATGGGTTCCTGTCTCCCTCTCCACAGGCAAGCAAGAGACAGGTCACCCTGTCCGGCTGGTGTGGCTCAGTGGTTGAGCGTCGACCTATGAACTGGGAGGTCATGATTTGATTCCTGGTCAGGGCACATGCCCAGGTTGTGTGCTTTATCCCCCACGAGTGGTGCGTAGGAGATAGCCAATCAATGATTCTCTCTCATCATTGATGTTTCTCTCTCTCTCTCCCCCTTCCTCTCTGAAATCAATAAAAAAAAAACTAAAAAAAACCCAACCCACGTGTCTGGTCCAGGGCAGAGATAGTAACTCAGGTATATCAGTGATCAGTGATGTCTGACAGGAATAGGGGTGGGGGGGGGGGCGTATGGTTACAAAGAACAGATCGCTGTGAATCTGCCCCAGTTAGAGCAAAGCACAGGATAATATCAGACCCTGTGTGCACTGTCTGTGTGCACCGCCTGTGTGAGCAGCCTGTGTGTGCAGTGCCATGTGTGCAGTTTGTGTGTGCAGCGCCTGTGTGTGCAGTGCCGTGTGTGCACTGTTTGTGTGTGCAGCACCTCTGTGTACACCGCCTGTGCGAAGTGCCATGTGAACTGCCTGTGTGTGCAGCGCCTACGTGTGCAGTGCCATGTATGCAGTGCCGTGTGTTCACTGTGTGTGCAGCGCCTGTGTGCCGGGCTTCCCCGCACACCTTTCTCTAAGAACCAGCACACCGCATTTCTCACAAATCTGGTCCATGAGGCTCTTGTGGGAAGGGGGAGCTTGGAAGGATGATGAAAGGAATGTAGTTAGGAATCTTGAAAGCAGGGTGACCTCAAGCAACACACCAAATGCTCAGCAATTCTTTTCAAAGAAGGCAGCGCAGTGAATTATTCAAATTGGGTAATGCTGATCACAACAAAACGAGATTGGCTGATATCAGCCCAACAAAGCATGCCTTTGTTGCTTCATCTGTGCCCAGTATCTCAGGTCAGGGGACACAGAACTGTGAGACAGGGATGCCTGGGGCCGGCGATCAGAGCGAGATAGGGAACTTAATAGAAATTTTCTTGTGTGTGTGTGTGTGTGCGCACGCGCGTGGACCAAAGGTCCAAAACTAAGAAACAGAACGACCATTAACATTTATGAGCTACACGCGGGATGAAAAACCCGATGTTAACAGCGAGTTCAGCTCTTAACAATGAGGTGACCCGAATAGTAAGTGACGTGGGGAGATTCACTTGGCAGCGGTCAAATAGCCCAGGGAAGGCAGATGAAAAGAATGGAAGCCACAGGAGGTCTGCATAATGAGCAGCCGGCCATGAATTAGAGCTGCAATTAGACCCCTGTGCTCGGAACAGGGAACCGGGCTTCTTCTGCAGGCAAAGTGCTCAGGGGCGTCCGCACCTGCCTCCGGGATGGTGCAGGGTGCCCACAGCACAGCCCTGCCAGGGTCTCCTCCTCGCTGCTATTTACCACCCAGTTTGCAAGTTTTTACAGCGTCTTTTCTTGTTGTTGTTGTTTATCTCACCTGAGGATATTTTTCCATTGATTTTTAGAGAGTGGAAGGGAGGGTGAGAGACACAGAGAGAGACACATCGATTGGTTGCCTCCCACACAAGCCCCCCCCAGGGCCGGGGATCGACCCTGCAACCCAGGTATGTGCCCTTGACCGGAATTGAACCCGGGACCCTTCAGTCCGCAGGCCGATGCTCTATCCACTGAGCCACACTGGCTGGGACTTTACAGCCTCTTAGTCCCACTGCAGTCGGAATGCCCTGCCATTCCCAAAGTCCTCGTGGAGGCAGAAACCCCTAAAAGCTACTGGAAAGTGAAGTTCCCAGGGATGCTAAAACCCGAGAGGAACCATTATCCTTCTGTGAACTTAAGCATAAAATTTACTTTTATAATAGAAGTTGTGCCTTTGCACTTTTCCACGGTGTCTTTCTCCAGGAGACGCGCTCCCAGGTTCCCACGGCTACCAAAGGACTTACTCCCAGCCCTCCAGAATCCATATGTTGTTTTTAGGTTACGGGTACAAGCTGGCCCGGTTTGGAAAATGTTTGGCGAATGTACATTATAGTGTGCTGGGCTCCTGGCCAGCTCATTTGACATCCCCGAATCACTTCCAGGTCATTCGCCAGGTCACCCGTCGGAGGACAGGGAATGAAGGACAAGCACCGGCGTGTATGTTTATGCGGAAAGCCTGCCTGGGAAGAGCTGTTGCAACATGCCTTTGAGTTTCTCCATCCATCGAGCCGTTCTTGGGCCGTCCTGTGCCCATGGGGCCACAGGCATCTCAGAATAAGCCCGGAACCATTAGCTATGAAGAGATCGCCCTCATCCTCATTTCTGCAGCCTCTCCGATGATAAGACGAGGGAACCCAAAGTCCTTTGGTCTTGGCCTGCTCCGTGTAGCCGGGGCAGCATCAGGCCACGGACGTTCCTGGGCACCTGCCACTTGCCACCTGCCACCTGGGAGGCTCCGGATGCGAGAGGAAAGCAGCCGCGCTGCTCTGGTCACGGGGCCCTTGTGGCGTGGATGTGGCCGGCTCACCTGTTGCACCTGGTGAATGGATGTGCCGGGGAGGTGACGTGCACCCGGCTGGAAGGTGGGGCCATCACTCTTCGGGAGGTGAGGGACCCCAAGTTAAACTCTCAGCTGTGTCATGAACGAATGTTGAATGAAAGAGAAATTTTAAGCTTTCTAAACCTTAGTTTCCTCATCAATAAATGAAGCATTGGGCCCGGCTGGCTGTGGCTCAGTGGTGAGCGTTGACCTATGAACCAGGAGGTCACAGTTTGATTCCCTGTCAGGGCACACGCCTGGGTTGCCGGCTCGATCCCCAGGAGGGGGCATGCAGGAGGCCGCTGATCCATGAGTCTCTCTCAGCATTGATGTTTTTCTCTCTCTCTCTCCCTCTCCCTTCCTCTCTGGAATCAGTACAAATATACTTAAAAAATACATGAAGCACTCACTTTGGGGACTTAAACAGCTTAACGGACAAGCAGGTGCTTTGAGCACTAAGCGTGCCGGTTGCCCCAGGCTGGTGTTCCGGAGATGAGCCCGGGATCTCTGGGTCCTTTCTCCAAGACTGGCCCCTGGACCAGCGGTGCAGGGATGCCTGGGGGCTGCTAGGAAATGCAGAATCCCGGGCCCCAGCTCAGATGTTCTGAGTCAGAATTTTTATCTGAGAAACACTCCTCGATATCTGTATGCTCCTCAAAGTCAGAGACGCTCTGAGCCACATAGGAGTGGACTTGGACCTGCAACGCGTCTCCCGGTTCTCAGAGGGCAATGCCTGGGAGAATCGATACAGTCACTAAGCCGATTTAGTGGGAAAGAAATATAATTGGAAGACATTTATTCCCAGGGGCTGCTCGTCACTAATCGATGGCCCGAGACAATGTGGCTGCCCACTCCAACCGTCCTGTGAAGAATCAGCGGCCACCTTCCCCGTGTCCTCGCCCCGAGAGCCACCGTGGGCCCCCTCGGCTTCCACCCCCCAAGTCCCACCCTCCCATCCATCCCCGTGTGCTCCCGTCAGCGGCAGGCATTTCTGTCCATCACCACCAAAGAATGCGGACACGTTCGCCCTGGGAAACAAAGGCCTTGGGGGGGGCTGGGGACCATGGGGACAGGAGAGGGCAGCCTTCCAATATTTAGAAAAATGTTTGAGAAATAAGCTGGGATTTCTCCTGCACCACACCAGGGAGCTGGCTTCCAATGCAACGACAAAACCCTGTTTATGGACAAACATTCTTGATAAAAATTCCCTAAGGGATACAATCCTCCACAACAGGCATGAGCTTCTTGCTTTCTTTTTCTTTTTTTAAAATTGATTTTAGAAAGAACAAAGGGTGGGAGGAAGAGCGAGAGAGCGAGCAATGTGAGAGAGAAATATGGATCAGTTGCCTCCAACGCGCACCCCAACTGGGGATCGAACCCACAACCTTTTGGTGTACGGGACGATGCTCCATCCAACTGAGCCACCGGCCAGGGCAGCATGTTTCTTTCACTGGAGGCATGTCCAGCACGAGAGAGCTGGACGGGCTAGCTTTCCTTGGAGGGCATTTACGAATCAGAAGGAGGCCTCAATGATGTCTAAGGTCCAGACACCCGATAGCTCCCAAGGTCCCAGTGACACCTCGCACGTCGTAACTTACATTTTCAAAGGTAATTGTCTCTGGCGTGTTTCTGCCAGTACGTGCCCCCCGAGCTGGAACAGACTCTGAAGAAACAGGCCCCAGGTTTGATAGGAGGTGCCACTAAAGGCAGGGAGACAAAGATTTCCAGTATCAAATAGACTGAAAACGTTAGAGCATGTTTTCTAGGCCAGTTTCTCTTTAGAAAAGGTTTCTCAAAGGTTATTCTGTGCAGATGGCTTTGTTTCCACTCTCAAAGCGTGACGCCGCGGCTCAGCCACCGTCTGGCCGCTTCCTTCTCTCCAGGCCTCGCTGACAGCCCTGCAAAGGGTAGCAACAGCCCGTGTCTCCCCAGCCATCAAACAGAGCTGCTCTGCGTGGCCTAGAGGGTGGCTGTGTTCTATTGTTGAGGAGGTTTGGTTCAGGGATGGGAACATCATCTCCAGCGGGAATTCAGTAACGCTTTATAAAGTAGGCACTGAGGCAAATAAAAATATTTTTTATGTTTGTGTAAGCCATGCATGCTCTCAAGGGTGGTCACTTGTGATACTGAAGCTATTTCTATAGTTGCTGAAAAACTACTGTGGAAGACACTGTCCATTGTATTGTTTGAAGATGTGCATCAGCTAGCTATCACTGCATAACAAATACTGCCCCCCCCCCCCCCCCCCC
>NW_006295816.1:3982561-3985990 GCF_000327345.1 Myotis davidii
CGCCCCCAGCTCTGGTGCTTAAGTGACAAGCATTTCTTTGGTTTACATGCTAAGAGTTGGCTGGGGCGCCAGGTGTGACTGGGCCATGTGTCTCTTCCTTATCCAGCAGGCTTCCTGGACCTTGTTTGCATGGTGGTGACAGGTCTTGAAAAGCAGCCAGGGAAAGCTCCAGTGTGCAAGCACTTTTGCAGCAGTCACGTGCATACATTTTGCTAACATTCCACTGGCCAAAGCAAGTCCCACGGCCAAGCTCAGGGTCAAAGTGGGAGAGCACTGACAAAGGGCATGGGTCTAGGTAAGTTAAAAATACAATCAATCTGCTTCTGGATTCAAGGAATGAAGTTAATTTATGATTTAAAATCAGAAGAAAGTCATCTCTTTTCAAGACTATTTTTCAGGTAATGAATTTTACTGGCTCACTGATTTCCCTTTTGGCTTGCGATACTAGGAAGCTCAAAATATTAATATGTATTTAGTTAAATCATTATTAATGTATTAAAGGCCCAGCGCACAAAATTTTGCACTCAGGGACAGGGGGTCCCTCAGCCCGACCTGCACCCTCTTGCAGTCCGGGAGCCCTCGGGGGATGTCCGACTGCAGCTTAGGCCCGCTCCCCTATGGGTGCGCAATATCTGCCGAGTGGCAGCTCCTTCATTGAGCGTCTGCCCCCTGGTGGTCAATGCGCATCACAGCGACCGGTCGTTCTGCTGTTTGGTCAATATGCATATTAGCCTTTTATTATATAGGATGTTTTCCTCTTCTTCTACATGGTCTAAATGTTCTACTTTAATAATCTGATTGTATATATCTTGTATTTCAAGCTGCCTCAAGTATTTTTTGTTCTTGTTTTTGAGAGAGCTAGATGAGCAAAAAATACTTATATGTAGTTAAGGTTTAGAGAGAGAGGTTCTGTGTTTTAAAGGGCCATCGATCCTTATTACAAATGACATTCTCCTAGTTCTACCGTGAACCAAAGTGACAGGTGTACGCCTCAATCCGTTTTTCAAGGAATTATCTCAAACCAATTTCCTCTCGGGACGGAGCCTTGAACAACCTCCACAGGTTCAAAAAGAGAAACCTTTTATAATTCAGAGCCTACACCTCCAAAGGTGACAGATGCAACGAAAATTCAGCTGAAAATGAAGCTCTTCATTTCATTTCGAAATATCTTCTTCTGAGGGTATCAGGAGACACATTTCAAAGGCCTTTGAAGGCAGAGCCGCAGAGGTGCGTGACCGGGTCTGGGGCACGGTGCCCGAGCCTGGGCTGTTGCATTTGATATACTCACTTGAAGCATTTTCATGGAAGTTGTACCAAAGTTAAATAGAACCAGAAAGTTACTTAAGCTGGTTTAACATTTCCCATTTATTTCCTCTCCACTGACAGCAAACTCTCAAAGCTGGTGAGAGAAAAGAATTCAGAGGTGGGAGGTGTCTTTGGGGGAATTTCTCTCTGGAAGAAGCCAGAGGATTTGCACAGATCCCAAAGTATTTCTGATGAGCCCAAGATTTCTTTTGGATAAACCAGTCACTCAGAAATAAACAGGATGGGTCTGAAGATAAAGGACCAGTTCTTCCCATGACCTGTGTGATGGGCTAGGCATCCAATCTACTGGGGAGGACATGATTTATATTAAGACTAGAGGCCTGGTGCACGAAATTCATGCATAGGTATGTTCCCTAGGCCTGGCCAGTGATCAGGGCTGATGGGGACCTTCCGGTTGCCGGCCAGGGCCTCCCTTCCCTGGCTGCTGGCCGGGACCTTCCAGCATTCCATGCTGCCCCTGGTGGTCAGCACATGTTATAGCAAGTGACTGGTCTCCTCGTTGAACTCCCGCGGGGACGACTTGCCTATTAGGCTTTTATATCTACAATAATAAGAGCATAATATGCTAATTAGACTGGACGACCTTCGGGACAAAGCTTGCAAGGGAAACCGGTGCCGGCAACCAGGGGAAAGAAGGCCCACTCTTGCATGAATTTTGTGCATTGGGCCTCTGGTATATAGATAATGAGAAGATTGTGGATACCAAATCTGAAAACCCAGGGAGCATTCCTCAATGCTGTGTACAAGGTCCGTGCAGAGGCATAAATGTGACACAGCTTCTAGCAAGTCACAACCAGCCTGAAGAATTCGCAAACCCTCATGTGGCCCTGAGGATGGGTCCCTTCACACTGAAACAGGATTGCGTATTTAGACTTTTTTTTTGGTTTCATTTTGTTCATCCTCACCTGAGGATATTTCCCCATTAATTTTTTAGAGAAAGTGGAAGGGAGGGAGGGAGACACAGAGAGAGAAACATCAATGTGGGAGAGACACATTGATTGGTTGCCTCCTGCCTGTGTCCCGACCAGCCTGCAACTGAGGTATGTGCCCTTGACCGGAATAGACACCGGGACCCTTTAGTCAGTGGGCTGATGCTCTATCCACTGAGCCACACCGGCTAGGGCTGGGCTTATTCATTCTTAGAAAACTGGCTCTAAAATTGTTGTCTAGGGTGTAGGCATAGCACCTGACAATGAGGTTGCTGCAGAATAGCATGTGAACGAGTGAGCTGATGGACTGATGACCCCATTAATCAGCGAGTTCCCTCAATAGCCTACAGCTCACCTGCATCCCTCTCTTGTCACCGAGAGGAAGGGCAGGCTCTGTATTGAGGTTGAAACACTTTGTGCCCAGAATGGAGCTCCAAGACCCAGGCAGGTGTTGAATATTCTGTTCTAGAGTTTGGAGAGGAACCTGGCTGGAAACATACAGTTGGACTACGGACGAAGTGCAGGAAAGACACCTCCGAAGAGGGGACAGACAGACAAGAAGCCAAACACTGGCCCTGGACCAGCTGGGAGGTTGCAGAGACGGGGATCCAAGGGACACACCTGAGGAGGAGGAGCCGGGGCCAGAGGAAAACCAGGGTCTTGGACAAGAGTCACAATGGGAGGCCGAGGAACACATCCTGGCCAACGGTGACCTTCACTGAAGGTCACTGACTGTAACACCAGTGGCTTCTGGTCAGGGCTGCCCGGTCGATGGTGGCACTTTTCAAAGATATGGGGGTACAGCAGGGACACGTGGAGGGGAGGATGATAATTGGGAGCAGAGCTGGTACGATGAGTCTGAGATCACATGGGACCTCGAAGTGATGGATTTTGCTACAAAACTATCCTAAACAGGCAAATGAATTCATTAGAAGGAAAACGAAAGCCTTTTGTCCCAGAGCTTTTTGGATTTCAAGACACAAATCCGGGATTGCGGGCAGGGAAGGGGGCTCGGGGGGCCTGGTGCATGATGGGGAGTCAAGAGGCTCGCTTCCCCGTCTGCTCCCTGTTACCTGGCCCGCTTCCCTCCAAGTCCCGATACCACGGAGGCCACAGTGAGCAGCAGGCGCCCTGCCCAGGCCCTGCCTGTGTTCTGTCTGCTTTCACGAGGTTC
>NW_006295816.1:3986015-3986602 GCF_000327345.1 Myotis davidii
AAGGGTGTAGGGATATTTGAAATAGTATGAACTTTAATAGGTCTCACTAATAGAGACATGTACAATTCACACCAGTAGCACAAAGAATCTGGGGGCTTCACCGCGGGTAGGTTTGCAGATGTCAGAGAGTGTCACATGACCGATGCAATGGGTCCAACGGGAATGCGGCCACCAGCCCAGCCCCAGTTCAGGGAACAGCCGCCCGGAGTTTCTAGGTCAGGAGCCTCTCACACAGCCGCACCGAGCGCCTTCTGTGGGGACGAGTTTAATTAAGACGACAGATGTCACTACTGCGTGGTCCTAGTGGGCCCGGCTTAATTGGACACTCCTTCACCGGCTGCGCCGGGTCCAGACCAGTCCAGACACCCACTTCCCAGCGGGAGGTCTTGTGTGCTTCCCTCCGCAATCACATGGCATACGCAGCACACCAGGTGGGCATTCGCTACCAAGAAGTGGCCTTAAGGGCACTGGAGTTTCACATAAACGATGATGTTCGGACAGGACCGTTTCCTGGTGTCAAAGGCAGGTTGAATGTTTGGCTTCAGGAGCAAAGACAGGCTGAGAAGCACGCAGGAGAAATGGCGGTT
>NW_006295816.1:3986693-3989240 GCF_000327345.1 Myotis davidii
GTGGGGAATGAAGCCGGGTGTTTATAATGGAAGAGGCTCTGGCGTTCAGATGTTAAAATCGTCTGGAAAGAGGGATGACTGACAAGCTGCCACCGCGTCCGCATGACGGAGGAACAGAGACCGAGAGAGAGGAAAGCAGCGGGTATCAGCAGGGCCTCTGGGGAGACCGAGCACCGAGGTTCTACTATTGAAGCCTCCACGGGAAAAGGCAAAGGACCCCGAGCGGGTTGTCAGAAACAGGGTCTCGGCCAGCCTCCCCCTGCGAGCCCGAGGGATTGCTAACCTGCCTGTCCCCCAAACTGTCTCCCAACTGTCCCGGTGCCACCAGGGTCAGAGCAGAGCTGGGGGCCACTGCCACCGGGGCCCCGCGGGGAAGACGACGGGTCAGGGGTGAGAGCAAGTTCTCACGACACGCTGTCCGCTGTCCGTACACTTGAAAAGAGGCGCATTCATGATGCTATAGAGACACACTCCTTTTTCTTTTCTTGTTTCATACATAAGTTTTCGTCCAGCCGCTCTGGCTCCGTGGTTGAGCATCAACCTATGAACCACAAGGTCATGGTTCAATTCCCAGTCAGGGCACATGCCCGGGTTGTGGGCTCGATCCCCAGTGGGGCGTGCAGGAGGCAGCTGGTCAGTGATTCTCATCATTGATTTTTCTCCCTCCCTCTCCTTCTCCCTCTCTGAAATCAATAAAAACATATTTAAAAAAAAATAAAGCTTTGTCCAGCCCTAATACTCTTGCTCTGCAGTCAATCCTCTACATCAAGCATGTCAAACTCATGGCCTGCGGGCCACATGCTTCGTGTACTTGGCCCGTGTTAGCCTTTGAGTTGGACATGCTAGCTCTACAGCAGAGCTATCCCCAAGGCCATAACACGCTCACACCAGGGACCACAATCTCTACATGAAGAGATACACATCCTCCAAGGAGATGGGGCCTCAGGCCCTCCATGTAATACACTCCCCGCCTGGACTGGAAAGAGAAGTGGAGGGTGATTTCTGGGTTTCTGGCTAGAGCAACCAGAGGGAGATGAGGAAGCAGAGGTTTTGGGGGGAGGCTGGTGGCCAGGCACGGATCGGGGCTACAGACGCACCCCGGGAGATGTCTGCGTGGACAGTGTTTAAGCCGTGGGAGGAGGGGGGCTTCCCGGGGCAGAGTGGAGGCAGGAGAGGGCAGAGGAGGCGAAGCGGGAGGAGGAAGATGCACTAAATGAGGATCCGGGGAAAGGGAGGAGGCGGGAGAAGCATGCGATGAGGACACAGCCGGGCGGCCCCGGGAGCCGCGTCCTTGAGAAAACGAGAGGGGTCACCATCGTTTTAAAGCTCGTTGTTTCTTCTGAGTCAGAACATATTGAATTCACCCGAAAGCATTTTCTTGGTGTTAAGAGCAGTCAGCCTCATTGCTTCGGTAACAACTTCACGCACCCTTCGGACACACCGTCTCTCCTGAATAAAACGCTTCAGAGCAAATCGATCGCTGGAGAGGCATGTGTGCCGGGGACGGAGGACACCAAAGGCGCCCGCCGAGTCCCCCCCCCGCCTCCGATCGCATGGCCGGCTGCAGGGGGCCGTCAGGCGTCCTTCCTCACCCCACCCTCACCCCAGGGCCACTTTAGGAGATCGTGGTCAAGGCCGTAGCCCGTGAAACTCCTGGACCCCCTCTTCCAGGCTCACTGCTCTGTGCCTTTCCCACCCTCACCTCCTCCCGCAGCCGACGGGCCATCCTGCCCCCAGTCTGATCCCGGGCCAGTACCCCTGCCTCCTAAAGAACCCCCTCCCTGCCCCTCCCCACACCTTTACTGCCTTCTTTATTGGTGGATTTCCTCGGCTCCCAGTGCCCCACTGCCCTCCCTCCTAGTAAGATCCTTGCCACAGCAGGTGCTCCGACCCAGGGCACCCCGCCTGTCCGCACAAAGTCCTCCCTGCACCAGCGGCCTATCTCCCAGCCTGCAGAGCTTCCAATCATAAAAAGTGCTTATTTCCAGGTTATTTCTTTTAAAAAATATTTTTTCCTTTATTGATTTTTAGAGAGGGGGGGTAGGGAGAGGGAGAGAGAAACATCCATGAGGTCAGCTGCCTCCTGCACGTCCCCCACTGGGGGTAGAGCCCGCAACCCGGCCTGTGCCATGACTGGGGAACCAAACCAGTGACCTCTTGGTTCCTGGGTCAACGCTCAACTGCTGAGCCACGCCGAGGACCCTGCCGGACCCTGAGCCTCCCTCGCGCGCGGCCCTCCCGCTGCCACATGCGTCCGCGTGGACTGGATCGCCTTTATCCACGTGCGCAAATACTGCCGCAACAGCGGGAGTTTATAAACCTCCCCCAAGGAGGCCCTGTGATTTCCATCTTCTCTCTCCTTCTCCGACTGCATGAGACGCTTTACAATTTTTATAGCCATCACATGAAAATGAACCCCCCGCGAACACACGAGTCGCTGTCTTGTTTTGCTGGTTTCGCAGAATCTGCAGGGAGAGGCTGCCTTTAGGTGGAGGACTTACTCAAACCCCGAGTATAAAGTCTCAGCGCCCTTCCCTGCAGGCCCCC
>NW_006295816.1:3989292-4004214 GCF_000327345.1 Myotis davidii
CAGGAGCGAACAGGTGGGTCGCCCCTGCCGGAGTCTGGCCGCGCCTTAGCCCCGACCATAACCCTCCACGCAGAGGCAGGACGGGCTGTGGCTGCGGTGAGGCCTGGGTCTGCTGTCCTTACGGACATTGAGACACAGACCTCCCTGAGCCCTGCTGCACCTGCCCTGCGGGGGCCTTGAAGCCATCCCTCTGACCCAGGGCTCTGGGACAGGCGACGGACGGAGGTCGGGGTGGAGTGGGGGGGCTCCGGGGCTGATGTGGAGCCCAGGGCGGCTGCCTCTGTGTCCCGGCGAGCACGCGCACAATGAAATGGACAGCGCTCCCCGGACGTAGGGCCAGGTTCCAGCTGAGCAGGATGCCGGTGCCTGCAGGCTGTTTGGCCTCTGAGGCAGGCTTCCCATTATTATGGAGAGGAACGGCTTCTAATGATTGCAATAACGGCACTGCTCCCAGGGCACAATTCCTAAAGAGAGACTGCAGGGCTGAGGGGATCTGAGCGCAGGTTCCCAGGAGCACAGACAGGACAGGAGTCCAGGCCAGAAGCCCAGCGCCCAAAGCCGTCACTCTCCTGCTGGCTGCGCTCACGGGGCTCCGCCTGGCAGACAGCGCCCCCAGCCCGGCTGTCAGCCTGGAACGCCCGCAAGCTCGGGCAGCCCTGCGCTGGGATTTTCCTCCTTGTACTACACGGATGTCACCCCCTCCCAAGGCCTCTGGGACGCCAGGCAAATTACAGCCACGGTCTGATTTCACTGCGGAATCAGACCCCAGTGCCTGTGGAGGAGACACCGAACGTTACGCCTGTTTGAGTGGAATGTTCTCACATGTTAGACTCCATCTGATTGTACTGTGGGGATCAGGCGAGCATGGGCGTGGACTTCCGCCTGGGAGATGCTGTGGATACCTCGCCGGGCCTGGACACTGTCCCCGCGGCCTGGAGTGCCCGGTTCGAGGTTCCCGACCCAGCGCCTTCCTCAGCTGTTTGGCTGGGGAGCACCCGGTGCTTGCTCCTCCCCGGACCTCCCTGCCCCTGGGGTGACTCCCTGGGGTGACCCCCACTTGGTTGTAGTGTAGAATTCTCTCCACACTTTTTTGGATTCAATTTGCTAATATTTTGTTGAGGATTTTTGCATCAATGTTCTTTCAGAGTCGGGTGGGGCACCTGTCATCTGCCCAGGGCCACGTGGATACTTATGTCATCATTCATGGGCCACACAAAATTACCCACTTAGAAATCAGCCTGCTGTATTGGTCAAAGGTTTCACTCCCTTCCTCCTCCACCCCCCATGCCTTGGCAGGGCCAGGCCACGTGACTTCTCAGGCCTTATATGGCCAGTGGGCCGGACGTTCCCCACCCCTGATTTAGATCTTTGGCTTAAATAGATAAGGCCAGTGTGAATATGATTTCAATTTCTAAAGGGTTGAAAAACCCAACATAAAAAATATATTTTAAAAATAGTTCCCACGTGAACATTAAACTAGTATTTCTGAATGTACGTACACCAAGATAAACACAATATCACCTATGCTTAGATAAGATAAAACCTTATTAACTATGGCAATGTTGTATCTTAATTTCTTGTAAACTCATTGGTGAGCAGTTGGTTAGTGAAAATTGAAATTAAATATCACTTAAGAGCAGCATTTGTCCAAGTCTTTCAAAATACAGATTTTAGGGGTCAGAAGGTTCTGTTTTACCGAAACTCTGTTTATACCAGTATTTTGTGCTTAAGAGAGTAATACTTTTTTTTAAGTCAAATGTTAAAGACTTGCCTCTTGAGTCTTAAAATTCTTAACATTTCAGAGAGAATGTGGGCTAACAAGTCAGTAAACTAGAAACTATAACTAACACCACGCCGTCAAAGAATGTTGCCTTTTGTGTTGGTCTAACAATTTCCATTTTTTCCTAAAACAGGGATTTTAAGCTTTTCCAAGCACGAATGCTATGGAGGACTGCTTTTGCTCACTCACCTACTTAATTAGGGGTCTCCTTTCTCAGAGTAAAAATGAGAAAAACAGAATTTCTTCTCTGCCAATGAGGAAATAACGGTAAAATCTCTCCCGTTTCTCACCCTTCCCAGGAATCACAAGACGTGCGATTGAGCTTGTCTTTCTCAGACGTTAAAACCAGGCACGTCCTTGGTCCGGGGGGGTGTGGTCCATAGTGTGCATACAGCAACACACAACACTTAGTTGCTGACATTTAAAAATTAAAGTTGTTCAAATGAAAGTCCAGATTTCTAGCTTCTCTTAAACAGTGAGAGGAAGAGAGCCCCATATGCGCCTCTCTGTGACATGTGCCAGCCCTGGAGTCATTCACAGGACCAGCATCAAGGTGTCTGCTCCATATTCTCTGACAGCCCGGCCAGGGGTCGGGGAGGGGGTGGGGTGGGGACAGGGCAGTGCCCTGGGAACACGGCGCCCCACGGTGGGGAGGATGGGCATCAATGCTGGTGCTCTGGGTCCTGCTGGGGAACTGCAGCGTCAGGTGGTAAACAGCGAGACTGGAGCAGCGACGGGCGCTTTCCTGGGTTGACATGTGTCTTTCGTGCCAGAGATACAAACGACGAGGCAATGTCTGAGCCTATTAATCCAATCAGGAGGAGAAAAAACGCCACTCGGGGGAGACAGCAGAGAGAGAGAGGGACGTCACGTGGTCGGAACAATCAATGAAATCCACTTATCAAATAGATTCCTCCGTATTGATACACCATTTCCCCAAAGGCCACTGAATGGACTCGTAGCGATGGTTAGGTTAAGCGGAGGCAGCACTCACGGTTACTGTTCAAAATGTTAGCTCCTGTCTTTTCTTCTAGGCAAATGGTGAGATTGTATTTCCCTGCTGGGTTGATCTTCGGCAAAACCATGTGACTTGTTTGGACCAATGAAACACGAGTGAAAAAGTGGGACATGCTTTCGTTGATCAGCTGCCTCCTGCACACCCCGTACAGGGGGCGGAGCCCACAACCCTCGCATGTGCCCTCCTGGTTCATAGGTGGACAAGCAACCACTGAGCCATGCCCACTGGACCATGCTTTTTTTCTTTATATCATTGATTAATTAAGACTTTAAAAATCTAGTCTTATTCTAAGCACTACCTATTAGTTATATTTCAATTACGGAGTATGTTTTACTAGGCATCAGAGTAAATACATAACTAGTAACAGTGATCTGACACGACCTTTCAGGAAACACAGACGTGAAATAGGAAGGAAATGAATGGTTAGGCTGCCAAATAAGAAACTGCTCTCCAGTTTCACCATGGGCTCCAAGTTTTATGTTTTTATTCCTCACCTGAGGATATGCTTTTGTTGATTTTTAGAGACAGAGGAAAAGGAGAGAGAGAAACATCAATCGGTTGCCTCCCGAATGTGTCCCTCACCAGGAATCGAACCCACACCACAGCCTTTTGCTGTACAGGACGATGCTCCAACCAACAGAGTCAAGCAACACGGGCTGTTTGGGCTCCAAACGTGAACGCCATGCCAATCTTTAGGGATCCATTCTATACTGTTTCCTTGACATAACAGAAGCCAGAAAGGGATGTATATTATGAACTTAAAATGTGTGTGAATACACCGTATCAGGTATGTCTGCAAAATCATTAATAAGGACAACATCGCCAGCGCAATGATCTAATTTGCATATGCAAATCCAAAGGTGCCCAGGGGTAAAGGGTAGATGCACTCAACGTTTTACAGGCTTCCCCATTGCATTCTTGAGTCCCTGACCTTTAGCATCAATTAAAACCATTATGGATACAGCTGGTAAGTGTTATCTTATGGGTAACACTTGCATAATCACCATCTCCAACAGACCGAGTAGATTTCAGAAAGGGGAGGTACATTTTATAGGAATAACGGCTAAGGAAACGTCTTAGAGATGCCTGCCATTTGCTGACATGGGTAACTGACATCTGACCTAAAACCCCAAACAATATATATATACACATATACATATACATACATACATATATATATATTTATGATGTATACACGACATGCATTCTAAATGTAGTTCAAGTATAAAAATCACACAGGCGAAGAGTTCAGAAATCAGTTAAAACCCTGTTGTTTCAAAACGTTGTGATTAAAATAATCAAACCACGTCGTCTGTAGAATGTGTTCCGGGATCAGAGATACTACCTTCAGAAAAGGAGCGGCTGACGGGAGACATAACAGCCGCGGCCAAATATTTGAGGGGGGGTTGTAGCAAAGAAGAACTGCATTGATTCGTTCATGCAAAAGGAAGAAGGGTGGAGAAAGGTGGGGAATTCTACCAAAAGAGCATTTAGGCTAAAATTAGGAGAGAGAATCTGGGCTGCTCGTCTCTGGACCTCGCATGCTGTCTCTCCATGCAGGAGAGCTTCACAGACTTTGCTTTTGTTTTTTTTTTTTATCCTCATGCGAGGAGATTTTTTCCATTGACTTTTAGAGAGAAAGGAAGGGAGGAAGGAAGGGGAGGGGGAGAGAGTGAGAGAGACATCGATGTGAGAGAGACACATCCATTGGTGGCCTTGCCACACCTACCCCAACTGGGGCTGGGATGGAACCTGCAACCCAAGTGCGTGCCCTTGATCGGGAAGGGAACCCGTGACCCCTCGGTGTGCGGGCCGACACTCTAACCACTGAGCACATCGGCCAGGGCGTACACTGTTGACATCAAAGATGATAAAGACCTCCCTCTCCCCAAGCTTCAGTTCTCTGATCATCACTCAGTCTATGAACACCAGACAGTGAGTGGCCCCTTCTAGAACCACTGAGAAGGGACCAAAACATGACTACAGGCCAATCAAGTATTAAAACATGTCAAGACAGTACCTCTCACTTTCTCTCAGCACGGCCCGTCCTTTCTTCCAGGTGTAGATGGGTTTTGGAGACGCTTTGGGCTTGCACTCAATGACGACGTCGCCGCCCACTTTGACAAGAGTTACCCTTTTTAAGAGGGCTCTTGAAAAATCTGGGCCAGCAGCTGGAAGAGAAGATAGCAAACAATTCTTTTTTTTAAAATACAGTTTTATTGATTTCAGAGAGGAAGGGAGAGGGAGAGAGAGAGAAACATCAATGATGAAAGAGAATCATTGATTGGCTGCCTCCTGCACGCCCCCTACTGGGATCGAGCTCGCAACCTGGGCATGTGCCCTCACTGGGAATGGAACTGTGACCTCCTGGTTCATAGGTCGATGCTCAGCCACTGAGCCACGCCCACCGGGTGAGGGCTCTTTAACAAAATTCCATGTTCAGGGAAACAGGAACTAGTGGGTCCTAGAGCCAGGGAAGCCTGACCCCTCGCTGGAGGCAGAAATGACAACACTGATGCTGTCCGACTTCAGGCGCATCACGGGAGGCGGGCCCTTTGGAAAAGATGATGATGCTGGAGCCATAGGAGGCAGCAGGACAAGAGCAAGACAGACATGGACGGACAGACTCCATGAAAGGAGCGGAGGCATGAGCCTGCGGGACCAGAGCTGGGCTGTGAGGACGGGACACGGAGGACATAGCTCATTTATCGGGTCGCCAGCTCCTGGCATTTAACACACACACACCCTGGAGAGAGAGGAGGCGATGCACGAGGCATTTCTCTGACTGTGCAGGTGGGAGCGTCCCCTCGGGTTCCGCGGCTGCCCCTGCTCTGGCCCAGGCTCTGCGCGCGTCTCACTGGAGAACAAGCGGAAAGGCCTGCGTCACCCCCGCTGTGAGCTGCCCCTTAGACACCAGGGCTTTGTCCAGCCCCCACCACGCCTGCCCAATGCGAGGCTGCCTCTGGGGGGCGGGGGAGGGGGAACTGTGACTCCCGCTCAGAAAGCGCTGTTCCATGCCCACCGCCCGTGTCTAAGAAACTCACTCCTGCCACGCCAGGTCTCGGGTGTGTGGACAGAACATGAAAGAATCATTTCTTGTCTAAAACAAAATATGCGTATCTGTGTCCTCGTGGAAGGGAGAGAAAGGACGCCCTTCTGAAAAGCCTCCTTTGCTTCCGCGTTAAGTGCACGCGCATGTCCTAGGGCCCGTGGCGAGCAGGGATTCGTCTCCCAGAAGCTTAATCCTAACCCATCTCCAAGCCCTGCCCCTGCAGGGACCCGATGTGACTGGAGATTAGTCTGAGCATGAGGTGGAAATACTAACTACCACCCACCGGGAGTGAGCCTGTGTGTGTGTGGGGGAGAATGGGTGTCCATGTCTGACATGTCCAACCATATGCTAATTTATTTAAAAAAATAAACACGTTCCAGGGGAAGCAACTTAAATCCTTATGAAGTGTGCTTGTTGTGAAGAAAAAAAATCTTCCGTAATTTCCCAGAAGGAAATGCTGCCGGAAGGTCCCTTTGTCACGGGGATGTTGTGGACACAGGGTCTGGTTTTACGATGCGAAGGAGAAATGAAGGACATGGATCAGCAGGCAGCCGGGGTCTCGGTCTGTGCACCTCGGACGCACGAGGGCGTCCCTGACTCGGAGGTGCAGCTAACAAGGAGTGTGAACACAGACGCTCCTGCTGTAATGAGGTAAACGCATTCCTGGTATGATCGCAGCCACAGCCTAAAAACATGCAGGTTAGGAAAGAGAGGGTCAGGGCCGACCTATCGATACTCATGTACCAAGAACACTAACCAAATCAATAGCCATCTTAGTAAATGTATTAGCATGAGGAACAAGACAAGTTACATTCCTAACAGATAAATGCAGAGCTTGTGTGCATGTGTGCATGCATGTGCAGACAGCTTGATGGAAGGGTGGAGAAGGAAGGATCGAGATGGCTAAGCTGAAGGACGTGCAAACTGCAGGAAGACTAGAGGGGAGATCCCGCAAGCCCGGCCAAGCTGAGCCAGAGCAGGGTGTGGGGTGAGCAGGACCATGGTCGGGTGTTTGCGTGGCCAGCGGTGTGGGTGAGTGACGGGCTCTGTGCTGGGTGCTGCGGCGAGGGAGACGGGTGAGAAACGCCCGCACCCAGTGAGCTCACTTGCAGCACAGAAAGGTTCTTGTGGCAAAGACTCATTCTCATCCTTTTTAAAATATATATATTTTTTTATTGACTTCAGAGAGGAAGGGAGAGGGAGAGAGATAGAGAAACATCATGATGAGAGAGAATTGTGGATCAGCTGCCTCCTGCATGCCCCCTACTGGGGACCCAGCCCGAAACCTGGTCTGTGCTCTGACTGGGAATCGAACAATGACCTCCTGGTTCATAAGTCAGTGCTCAACCGCTGAGCCACACCGGCTGGGCTCATTCTCATCTCAGGAAACACCTGAGTTGACATAATAATGTAAAAAAAAATTAAGTCTCTAGAGGTTTTTTAAAAAAGGGTATTTTGCGAAATAGAGTTACAATAAACTCCCTTCTTAAAACTCTATCTCTCTACACATATATTTTCATGGCTGTAGGCCGACATTGTTCATCTGTTCCGGAGGAATTCTGCATTGGATTCTGAAATGAGTTTACATAAATCAAACTATGTGTGTGTGTGTGTGTATGAAAAACGATATTCTGTTTTTATGGGATTTGAAATAGCATCATATCAGCCCCACGGGAGGCAGAAGGCACAGGTGCCCATTTCCGAAGCATCCGCACCACACTGTGGGCGGGGCCACTGTCCCGAGGCCATGTGCCTGGAGACAAGGCCGGCCTTGAGTGTCTGGTACTAATAGACATGGAATTCTCAATCCAAACCTTTCCCCTCTGCTTTCTTAATCCGCTCCCGTCACTTCTAGTGTGACCGAACCCTGCCTGCCTCCCGGGCGAAATGGTCAGGTCAGTTTTGGATGCGTGGCCATGGGTGGCTTCTAACATCCACCAGCTGCTGACCCTCTGTGTGCGCCTGAGAGGTCCGTAAGCTCCTGGGGTGACACTTGGTCCTGCCTGGACCCCTGTACTGGTTCTGATTCCCAGACACGGACCCGAGAGGCTGGAAGGAACAGCACAAGGAGCCTGCTTGCTCCGTGTGACGGTCACAGAGGAGGTATAAACGCTACGGGAAGGTCCCAGGAGGACCCTGTCAGAACCCAGCCTCGCTGGCATTTAAAAATGACCGCACCTGCCCAGCCGGTGTGGCTCAGTGGTTGAGCGTTGACCTGTGAACCAGGGGGTCCCGGTTCGGTTCCCCGTCAGGGCACATGCCCGGGTTGCAGCTGCATCCCCAGGGTGCGGAGCACATCACATTCCTCTGTAAACTGGCTCCAGGAGCCGAGGGATCCAGTGCAGACACAGATGAGCACGTGAGAAAGTCCCTGTGAAATAGCTCGGAGCTCAGCCTTAATGCTTTTCTAATTTGTGAGCCAATCATCTGGATAAAAGCCAAATTGCTCAGATAATTGCTGGAGCCCGTACCTCCCTTGAATTGGCCCTGATGGAACTCGCAGGGTAAGGTTCTTCCCGACCTCTCCACCCGCCGTGGGAGAGTCCCCACGACGCTGAACCCGGAGACAGAAAGCCCTCGGGGCACAGCCACCTGGGTTCCATCGCACGGTCCTGGCAAAGTCAGGTCATGGTCACGGGGCCTCAGGGAAAAGGGACCCCCTGCAATTAGGGGCAGCTCCTCCCTTGTCCAATTCAGGTGCCTGTTATGACCAGGTCAGCAGGACCACGCGACCAAGTATCTTGGCCTAGCTCAGCCCCTGTCTCTGGAGAGAGCCCTGGTGGTCCCGCCCACCTCCATATACAATAATTTAAAAAAAAATATTTTTATTGATTTCAGAGAGGAAAAGAGAGGGAGAGAGAGATAGAAACATCAACGATAAGAGAGAATCATTGATCAGCTGCCTCCTGCACGCCTCCTACTGGGGCTCGAGCCCACAACTTGGGCATGTGCCCTGACTAGAATCGAACCCAGGACCCTTCAGTCTACAAGCTGATGCTCTATCCACTGAGCCAAACCAGCGAGGGCTCCTCTGGGAGTTTGTAGAACGTGTTCTTGTTCCTCCAGCACCATCGTCTATCTCAAGCCTCCTTGCCCCCCGTCTTGCACGGAACATTTTGTTGGGCAGAGCCCCGGTTCGCTTAGTGACTTGGCTGATTTTCCTTTATTTTTCCTGCCCCGCGTGAGGACTCACCTATGACGCTCAGCTCGGCGCTGGAGAAGACGGCCCCGTGTCTGTTCTCGGCAACACACTGGTACATGCCAGCGTCCGCCAGGCTCACCCCGGTGATGTTGAGTGAGCCTTGCTCGATGTGAACCCTGTCCTGTGGAAGGCAAGGTGGAGATGGACGGTGACCTTCGATAGCAAGGACCCTGAGGCTGTTTGGCTACATGTGACATCAAAGGGCCTGAATGGGAAGAAAATAGCCACCATCCAAGCAATTTTCATAACTTGATGTATTTATCTGGCAGCTAGCTGTGGGGCAAGTCAGAGGGTGAACCAACAGCACATACATCAACCAGAAGACGGGGTGTAAATGGTAGGCCCCTCTGGAGTCCTCACTGACTTAAGAGCGAACCCATTCAGATAAATATGTCTGCCGAATATATACACTTAACGTTTGAAATGCATTTTCAAAATACATTTTTATTGATTTCAGAGGGGAAGGGAGAGGGATAGAGGGACAGAAACATCAATGATGAGAGAGAATCACCGATTGGCTGCCTCCTGCACATCCCCTACTGGGGATCAAGCCCACTACCCAGGCATGTGCCCTGACTGGGAATCAAAACCTGAACTCCTGGTTCATAGGTTGACACTCAACTACTGAGCCACGCCAACTAGGCTGTCTGCTTATGTTTTCAAAATATCTTATTTATTATGTACATGATTCCTTCATTTATCTCTTTGAGCATTATACGGAGACATTCCTATTTCTTTGTTGGACTCTTAGGTCAGTTACCTTTCTAAAAAATGTTTTTTTGCATATGATTTGGAATACTTGTTTGCTGGCTTGTTCTTAACATGTTAAGCGCTATGTCAGTCACCAGTGACTGACACTATACTGGACCGCGTCTGTCTCTGGCCGCCAGCATATCGGTGAAATCGGATATCGCGGGCTAAACGGAAAGGAAGACAAAACAGGCTTGGCGCTTAACGTGTTAAAAGGCGTTATTTTGGTTTGTTTGGCTTTTCCCTCAAGTAGCAGTTTTGTGGCTGTTACGACTTCTCTGAGCCCTGACCTGCGGGCACACGGGGGCTATTGCAGCTCCTGTCCCAGGGCCGGGGGTGGGGTGGCCCAGTGCTGTCCGCCCCTCTTTCTGGCTATGGACTACAATTTCCAGAATCCCCTGCAGCTAGAGGTAACCATATACCTAAGAGTCGTACTAAGCCAGGTGGCTCACTGGCTGCCTGTGACACTGGGTGGCAGTAGGTGTGTGGGGGTATCTACACCCCAAGCCTTAGCTCTAAAATTATTGTCTCCAGAGAGGAATTTGTACACCTGAGCTCCCTGTTCCCACCGCCTGCTCCCAGGCCTGCAGGCCGGAGCCTCGAGCCGCCATCACCTGCAGAGTTTGCTCCATGTGGCCTGAGAGGTGCTGAGCTTGTGTTCTTTGCCCTTTCTGCATGCCAGAGGCAGAGGGGGCATCTGCCCAGTGATCCCACTGCACCCCGCTGTGCAGAAGTCTCCCCAGAGGGGTGCGAGACGGCACTGACAGGGGATCTGGATGCCTGGGCCCACTCACCGTGCCCCGCACACCGATCTCTCTCTCTCTCCACACAAATTCGCGCCCCAGGCCGCCTGCATGGCTTCCAATGGCAGAGCCAGGGACGTTCACGTGGGAGGTCCATGCTCTAGTCTAGACGCGGATGAGCCGGCCGCAGGGTCTGCTCACCAAGTGCATTCACGTGCACATGTTTCACTGTTAATGGCAACTGGTTGCATATTATTTTGGAAATGATTCATCCTTTCCCTGTTTCCATAGCAACAGGGCCACCTTAGACATGACAGTGGGCACCGGCCACTTGCTTACCTGAGCGAACAGCGGCTCCCCGTTCTTCAGCCACCTGTACGTGGGCCGGGGCCTCCCGCTGGCTCTGCATTCCCAGGAGACGCTGTCCTCGATGGCCACTTGGATGTCGCTTATTTTTTGAATCCAATTGGGTTGAGCTGTAGCCGTGTAGAAAGCAAAGATGGCATTCAGTGTCTGCTCAATTTATTAAAAAAATTTTTTAAAAAAATATGTTTTTTCTTGATTTTTAGAGAGAAAGGAAAGGAGAGGGATAGAGAGTTGGAAACATTGATCGGGTGCCTCCGACTGGGGATCGAGCCCGAAACCTGGGCTGACCAGGAATTGAGCCGTGACTTCCTGGTCATAAGTTGATGCTCAACCATGGAGCCATGGTGGCTGTATCTTGCTTGATAACAAACAAAACTAGGAGAGCACGGGACATGCCCCTTAACCAGCACGGTGTCCAGAGGCCTGAATGAATGCCTTCTCCCTTTGCCACCGAGAAGCAGTCTCGTGGGTTTCAAAGAGGAGACACAGTTTACCAATCCTCTGCTGACGGAGCCGTGCTGCCTGGGAGGCGAAGCCGGGAGGGTCAGCTCTCAGAGAAAGTATGACACCAACCCCACCGACTTGAACGCAGGGCCGAGACCTTCCTCCCTGATGAGCCCCGTGTCCGCTGCTCCGTGTCTGCTGCCGGCCGTGCAGAGGCAGCCCCAGAGCAGCCGCCTTCTCAGCTCTGCTGGGAGCACAGCGGGGGGTGGAGTGGCTGATGGGCTGATGGCCGTGGTGGGCCGGTTTCTCTTCCACCTGCTGGACGCCGACCCCCCACAGAGCCCAGGAAAGCAAAGCAATGGAGAAAGTTCTAGAAAGCTGTGTGGACTATTAACAACAAAGCCGGGCTTTTCAAAGAGAGCGCGGAGGGAAAAACTGTACCTCATGAAGCAATGTCAAGACCAAGCTCAAAAAGCAAACATGGGGACCACGTTCAGAGACAGGAGATTTCAGGACAATTGGGCTCATTCCTTGTTTTCCTTCAAAACCGCAGAGCGCTGGGGGCCAAACCTTGCCATCCGAGGGGGGAGTGGGCCTTGGAGGGAGGGCAGGCAGGGTTTTGCAAAGACCTTACAAAGTTCTCACTCCTTGAACCCACAGAGGGCTGGCCCCATCCTCTCCAGTAGGGTCACGTGTGCCCCCCTGAGGGGGGCGGTGAAGGATTAAAGAAGACAGCCCTCTCCAGTAGGGTCACGTGTGCTGCACTCAGCACGGCCGTGGGTGAACCTGAGGGGGGCGGTGAAGGATTAAAGAAGACAGACAAGAGAATAAAGCCGGGGCTAGGTGGGACGCTGCTCTTGGATGGAGAGACAGCACCCAGGCCTGCAAGCTGAGTTCTTTATTTTATAGCCGGATTCCAGGAGGCAATGTAAGGGCGTGGTCAAGATGTTTACAATGTTCTCGCGGGTTTCGAATCTACTCACTGACATGCACCTGATCAAGCTTTGTTTCCTTGCTGCACCTCCCACAGCCCACATCACTCAGCCACATGGGACCACTGGTTCAGACCATAATGTCAAGCTCACAACCATAGCCTTTGGCTATAATTATCTGGGAGGGCTTTGCCCTCCAAACTGGGACCGGCACGTGGCTTTGCCACAAGAGGACGGTGTCCTCTTATTAGTCTGAGGTTTGAACCTGTCCAAACACTGTAGCCCCTCTCCACAGTCACGGAGGTCAAGGGGCGTGGCAGGAGTGCTCAGTGGTTATCCATGCAGGCCCAGGGGAAGCCAAGCATCAAGTCAGCCTTTGTAAGACATCCTCAGGCACTTCTTTGATTTGGAAGTGAAATTAACTCACAGAAGCCCAATTTGCAATGATATAAACATTTTCTTTTAGAAGGGCATGTCTGGACACGGGCCCGGGGAGATGGGGAATGAAACAGCATCTTACATAAGCGGCAAAGAATGAGATAATCTTCCTTTTAACACACCGAGTGCAGCGTGACGGGGCAAAGGCCCACCCGGCTGCCACCGCCGCTCACAGTGGATGAGTCACATCTCTGCGGGGAGTTTTTGGAGCTAAAGTTCTGGGCTGATGGAAATCTTTCCTCTTTCTCTCTTATGCCTTCAGGTCACCCAGTTCCAAGTCCATGGATAACAAAGAGTCCATTTCAGAGCCTGGCAGAAAGCATGGCTTGCTTCCCTTTTTTATGATGCACGTGGGCCCATGGTGTTTATCCCTGATGGGCTGGACTGTTCTAGAACTCCAGGCCTGAACACCATCTCTGAGGAAGGCCTGAGCTGGATGGCTCAGCACTATTATTTCAGAAGGAAGGTAGAGTCTGAATTCTGGGCAATGGAGGTAGATCCCACATATCACATAGAATTCAACACACCCACCCACGAGAACAGAACCATGCTTTGGGCCAGTGATCACCAATCTTTTGGACCTCACGGGCCACTGGTTGACGATCGCTGCTTTGGGCGATGCATGCCCTTTCTAGGTGTGAAGTGGAAGAATCTCTCCTCTAAAACATCTGAGGTCTTGATCTCAAGCGACACCTTCAAATATAAGGTTCACGGTTGTGTTGAACTTGACCCCCTGACACTGTTCGTCTCCGGGACGGATGCTCAATCCCTTCATTTCCATCTTTGGTTCAATCACGGCCAGGAAGGACCTACATCGATGCTTGCGTTTGGGTTCCAGCCGCTGGAATCGTGCGAGTTTCGCATCTGACACCCAGTTCTATTGACGATGAATGTTACACGAACTTGGTGGCCGAACAATCCCCAGGGCTGTTTGGCTCCCTGATCCTCCAAACCAGGAGTTTTTAATGGAAACAAATGCCAGCATGAGCCGTAGAACTTAGAAATTAAAAAATGAGCCCGGCTGGCATCGCTCAGTGGTGGAGCGTCGACCTATGAACCAGGAGGTCATGGTTTGATTCCCGGTCAGTGCACATGCCCAGGTTGTGGGCTGGATCCCCAGTGTGGGGCGTGCAGGAGGCAGCCGATCAATGAGTAATTCTCTCTCTTCATGGATGTTTCTCTCTCTCTCTCCCTCTCCTTCCTTTTTGAAATCAATAAAAAATTATATTAAAAAAACCCCAAAACATAACAACACTAAAAACTATTTTAAAAAAAACTAACGGGAAGGGCAGATGGGAGGGCGCGTTCACACTCGCATGACGGAGCTGGCCCGCAGCCCTGCAGATCACGTCCCCTTGCTGCTCACACCGTGGAGAACAGGAATCAACTCCCGAGGCCTGGCGAACGTGCGTCAGACGGTCACTGGTTGCGGGTTTTTGAGCCCAAAGATAGGAACTTGGTTTCAGTTGAGCACCTATAGGCAGGCGCTTCCCAAATCTTCACCCGGCCTGGGCTTCTTTTCTGTGGGCAGATCACTGCCCGGGTCCCGGGTGCCAGAGGGAAGCCGGTGCCGACAGCCAGGGGACGGAGGCCTATTCTTGCATGACATTGTACATTGGGCCTCTAGCACTGTTATAAATATCCACATGGCCCTTGGCAGGAAAATAGCTCCCCACCCTGAACCATTCTTGCATAATAGCCGATCTATACATTCATTTCCAACACCCCGGACAGATGGGCTCAGGCGTGTTCCTGTTTGGCAGGGTGCCCCACCGAGCGAAATGCTTTTCTGGACCCCAAACAGATACACTGACAGGGTTCCATGTGGGCTCCATTGACGACCACGTGCGGGAGGTTCTACATTCATTAACAGCCGGGTCGGAGCGGAGGCCTGAGTGGGACAGGCGCAGCCGCACATAAGGTGTGTCCGGGGTGAGAGCTCTCCACTCCGATCAGGACGACACCAGGACCACGTGTGTTCCCCCATGTTCATGAAATTGCCACCAAGGAGGACGAATGACCAAGGATTGACACGAGCCCCAAATCAAAACCCAAAAGCGTAGAGCTTTACAAGAGCGTGACAAATAAACTGGGAGGAGGAATGACGTTTCCGGCGTCAGGCTTACAGCTGATAGTGGGCGGGAAAACAGCCCCTGTGTGATGTGTTCACAGCAGCATCGCCCCAACACTTCAGCCG
>NW_006295816.1:4004318-4013142 GCF_000327345.1 Myotis davidii
GCAGCCGAGGTCTTGCACGGCCCTACTTCCCACGGCCCTTCCCCAAAGCCCAGACGCAAGCCCCGCTTCCGATTTTAGCGGCAGGGTCCACACGCTCCGCATCCCCAGGGACTCACCGTAGAAAGTCAGCTGTCCCCGCGCCACGTTCTTCCCTCGGGAGTTCTCGGCCACGCACTCGTATAAGCCCGCGTCCTCCTGCTGGAAGTTGGGGATCTCCAGGATCCCGTCCGACTGGTGTCTCCTGGCTTTCCTCGCTATGGGCTTCCCGTCCGCCCGCCTCCAGACGATCGTGGGGACTGGACTGGGGGTGAGAACAGAAAGCGGCGAATGAGCTGAGAGAAGACGGGACCGTCCATTGCATCCTGAGCTCCCAACAACCTCTTCCTTCTCGGGTCTGCCCCGGAGAGCCCCCTGACGTCACACACACACATGCAGGCACCACTGTTAGGACGTTACCCATCGCCACATTGCTCATGTTACCATGGACTTTGTGTTCCTATTAGAATAAAAAGCTTTCCTAGCCCGGCTGGTGTGGCTCAGTGGTTGAGCACTGACCTATGAACCAGGAGGTCACAGCTCGATTCCCGGTCAGGGCACATCCAGGGTTGCAGGCTCTATCCCCAGTGGGGGGCGTGCGGGAGGCAGCAGATCCATGATTCTCTCTCATCCTGATGTTTCTATCCCTCCTCTCTCTCCCTTCCTCTCTGAAGTCAGATGGGTCACGGCATTGCTCTGCACCACACTAGGCACCGCTGTAGCGCACGCCATCCTGAGAAACATGGACACGGAAAGAACCCTCCATGGGACCCGAAACCAAAGCTGCAAGGGAACTACTTCCTGTGTGGCGGCTGGAGGGGCAGCTGCACGCGAGTGGAGACCGTAGCGGACATGGGGGTCGGGCCACAGTCGCCTCAGCGGACGTCTGGGCACAGGGGAGCCTGGGGTGTGAGCCAGGGGTTAGCGGGCACATGGGTGGGAGGAGAGAGCCACGCATGGTTAACATGCAGAGACGGCCTGAGGCTGTGTCCGACGGCAATTCTGATCGTTACGGCAATTCTGATCGTTACGGCAAACCTGGCCTGCAGGGCGGCTGGCACCATCGCGCCCACCTTCCCTCGCCTGTGCCCTCGACAGAACCGCCCGGGGCCGCTCCCTGGTCCCCACGCTGCTGGGCCAGCGATCCTGGGCAGGCCTGGGAAGGGTGTGGGTCACTTCCAGGTGGCTCTGGGAGATAGTGTCCTGGAGAGATCGGTCTCATCTGCCTCTATGCGAGCGGCAGGCAGGGACTGGCAACTTAAAAAGAAATTCAAGGGAATGTGGTGCCTCGTCGGGAAACGGGGGCCGGAATGGAGTCTCCAGGTTCACCCTCCAGGGAAGGCCCGTGTCGCCTGTCATTCAGGCGGTAAATGTGGGAGCACACCTCTCAGAACTGCCCCTTCCCCTCCTCCTGGCCACGTCAGCGTGGCGGCCTGACCCTCCCCGGCCACCCCAGGTCCCCTCTCTGCGGTGAGGGGGTGCATTTGCCGAATGACAGCCACCCCTCCCCAGGGCGAGGAGGCCTCCAGGAGCTGGAGGACACGGAGGGACCAGGACTCACTTGCCCAGCGCGAAGCACTCCAGCCTAGCCGTGCCTCCTTTGGCGGTCGGCACCGTGTCCGGGAATTGCACTTCGATTTTGGGCTCATACTCGCCCATCACCCCTGTGGACAAAGACCAGGCACTGAGTCTCGGAGGGCTTGTAAAACTCGCGCGAGCGTTTCCCACGTAATGTCCGCAGCTCCCACGCGGGCGCCACGGGGCACAGCTGGCCCCTCATTGGAGGCAGGTCTCATCGGACGCAGCAGAAAACGCGACACAGAGCCCACCGCCTGCCAGGACTCAGTTCTCCATGCTTCCCATGTCACTCGCAGAAATAGTTGTTGTTATTGTTTTTTTTTTTTTTTTTTAGTCATGAAAAAAATACAGAGGAAAGGGATAGAGTCTTAGTCACCGGGAACATCAAAGGCATTTTTGGGAAACACATTGCAGAAAATTTTGAATACTTAACAAAACACCCCCCTCTGGATTATGTCTCTATAAGCAACATCATTTGAGTAATCAATCTGTGGCCACTGATTACTTTCTCTTTCACGTCCAAGCTAATGTGAATGAACCCTAAATTACAATAGGCAGGAAAACGAGTGCCTCCAATGCCAGGATTTTTATCCTGAAACAGCGTAAAAAGTAGAATAATGCCTGGCCTGTGTGGCTCAGTGGTTGAGGATTGACCTATGAACCCGGAGGTCACGGTTTGATTCCTGGTCAGGGCACATGCCTGGGTTGTCGATCCCCAGTAGGGGGGATGCAGGAGACAGCTGATCAATAATCCTCTCTCATCATTGATGTTTCTCCCTCTCTCCCTCTCCCATCCTCTCTGAAATCAATACAAATATATTAAAAACATAGAAGAATAGGATTGAGTCCCAACCTGGGCATGCTCCCTGACCGGGCCTTGAACTGCAGACGTGTTTGTGCATGTCACCAAGGCTTCTTGTGAGGTCACTGGCTAAAGACAACACTTTTCTAAAACGAAAGGGGCAGGCGGTTATGCGGTCACGTGGGGCGGGCTCGGGTGGCTATGCCTGTAGGTGTCTGGGGCAGAGTTATCAGCAATCATGCAGTTTGGTCTGCATTTACAACACCGGTTGCAGGACGGGGGGACAGGGATCAGAGACGGAGAGCACAGTTTTCACTGTCTACAGGATGCTCATTAACATAGAGATTGTCGCTATTTATTAGAGCCATGAACGTGGGGGAAAGCCATTCTCCTCGCCCGTGCTGTGCACAGTTTCAGGAACACCTGTGAACGGGTCCATTTAATTGGGTTACATCTGGCACAGGCTATGTTTTTATTCGACTGTTTCTTCCAGTTTACCTCTTTTGGCCTTTATTCTCCACACTGAATTGGGAACGCTGTTGCCTTTTAAATCATTTTTAAGAAACAGAGGCCCCTCACACAGGAGCATGTTCTCCAGGTCCCTCCTCCGGCCACTTGCACACGCAGGGACGCAATTGTCTGCAGCTGCGCTGGCGACGTGCAGAGTAGGAGGAACGGGAGCGAGGCCGTGGATGGGATTGTTCCAGAACGCCTTCTCCACCTCGAGCTGCTCACAGAGAGGAGCGGGTGTGAGCCGTGCTGAGGCCACGCACCAACGCGAAGCAGCAAAGCGCCCGTGATACGGTCAGGATGGCCCGGGGGACAGACTCAGTGACACCCCTTCCGTCTGCAGGATCTGGGTCGTCTGCCTGTACGGACAACTCGCGCTTTTACTTCTAAAGACACCTTGCTGGGTCTGAGCCCCTCGGCTAGGGATGGGCCTCAGTGGATGCCGGGAACTAGCGGAAGATGTGAGCGGCCGCAGGCAGTTGGGAGAGGTTATACTGCACACACAGCAGCCACTGCGCACACAGCAGCACGGCGCACCCAGCAGCCACTGCCCGCCCAGCAGCCACTGCCCGCCCAGCAGCCACTGCCCGCCCAGCAGCCACTGCCCGCCCAGCAGCCACTGCCCGCCCAGCAGCCACTGCCCGCCCAGCAGCCACTGCCCGCCCAGCAGCCACTGCCCGCCCAGCAGCCACTGCCCGCCCAGCAGCCACTGCCCGCCCAGCAGCCACTGCCCGCCCAGCAGCCACTGCCCGCCCAGCAGCCACTGCCCGCCCAGCAGCCACTGCCCGCCCAGCAGCCACTGCCCGCCCAGCAGCCACTGCCCGCCCAGCAGCCACTGCCCGCCCAGCAGCCACTGCCCGCCCAGCAGCCACTGCCCGCCCAGCAGCCACTGCCCGCCCAGCAGCCACTGCCCGCCCAGCAGCCACTGCCCGCCCAGCAGCCACTGCCCGCCCAGCAGCCACTGCCCGCCCAGCAGCCACTGCCCGCCCAGCAGCCACTGCCCGCCCAGCAGCCACTGCCCGCCCAGCAGCCACTGCCCGCCCAGCAGCCACTGCCCGCCCAGCAGCCACTGCCCGCCCAGCAGCCACTGCCCGCCCAGCAGCCACTGCCCGCCCAGCAGCCACTGCCCGCCCAGCAGCCACTGCCCGCCCAGCAGCCACTGCCCGCCCAGCAGCCACTGCCCGCCCAGCAGCCACTGCCCGCCCAGCAGCCACTGCCCGCCCAGCAGCCACTGCCCGCCCAGCAGCCACTGCCCGCCCAGCAGCCACTGCCCGCCCAGCAGCCACTGCCCGCCCAGCAGCCACTGCCCGCCCAGCAGCCACTGCCCGCCCAGCAGCCACTGCCCGCCCAGCAGCCACTGCCCGCCCAGCAGCCACTGCCCGCCCAGCAGCCACTGCCCGCCCAGCAGCCACTGCCCGCCCAGCAGCCACTGCCCGCCCAGCAGCCACTGCCCGCCCAGCAGCCACTGCCCGCCCAGCAGCCACTGCCCGCCCAGCAGCCACTGCCCGCCCAGCAGCCACTGCCCGCCCAGCAGCCACTGCCCGCCCAGCAGCCACTGCCCGCCCAGCAGCCACTGCCCGCCCAGCAGCCACTGCCCGCCCAGCAGCCACTGCCCGCCCAGCAGCCACTGCCCGCCCAGCAGCCACTGCCCGCCCAGCAGCCACTGCCCGCCCAGCAGCCACTGCCCGCCCAGCAGCCACTGCCCGCCCAGCAGCCACTGCCCGCCCAGCAGCCACTGCCCGCCCAGCAGCCACTGCCCGCCCAGCAGCCACTGCCCGCCCAGCAGCCACTGCCCGCCCAGCAGCCACTGCCCGCCCAGCAGCCACTGCCCGCCCAGCAGCCACTGCCCGCCCAGCAGCCACTGCCCGCCCAGCAGCCACTGCCCGCCCAGCAGCCACTGCCCGCCCAGCAGCCACTGCCCGCCCAGCAGCCACTGCCCGCCCAGCAGCCACTGCCCGCCCAGCAGCCACTGCCCGCCCAGCAGCCACTGCCCGCCCAGCAGCCACTGCCCGCCCAGCAGCCACTGCCCGCCCAGCAGCCACTGCCCGCCCAGCAGCCACTGCCCGCCCAGCAGCCACTGCCCGCCCAGCAGCCACTGCCCGCCCAGCAGCCACTGCCCGCCCAGCAGCCACTGCCCGCCCAGCAGCCACTGCCCGCCCAGCAGCCACTGCCCGCCCAGCAGCCACTGCCCGCCCAGCAGCCACTGCCCGCCCAGCAGCCACTGCCCGCCCAGCAGCCACTGCCCGCCCAGCAGCCACTGCCCGCCCAGCAGCCACTGCCCGCCCAGCAGCCACTGCCCGCCCAGCAGCCACTGCCCGCCCAGCAGCCACTGCCCGCCCAGCAGCCACTGCCCGCCCAGCAGCCACTGCCCGCCCAGCAGCCACTGCCCGCCCAGCAGCCACTGCCCGCCCAGCAGCCACTGCCCGCCCAGCAGCCACTGCCCGCCCAGCAGCCACTGCCCGCCCAGCAGCCACTGCCCGCCCAGCAGCCACTGCCCGCCCAGCAGCCACTGCCCGCCCAGCAGCCACTGCCCGCCCAGCAGCCACTGCCCGCCCAGCAGCCACTGCCCGCCCAGCAGCCACTGCCCGCCCAGCAGCCACTGCCCGCCCAGCAGCCACTGCCCGCCCAGCAGCCACTGCCCGCCCAGCAGCCACTGCCCGCCCAGCAGCCACTGCCCGCCCAGCAGCCACTGCCCGCCCAGCAGCCACTGCCCGCCCAGCAGCCACTGCCCGCCCAGCAGCCACTGCCCGCCCAGCAGCCACTGCCCGCCCAGCAGCCACTGCCCGCCCAGCAGCCACTGCCCGCCCAGCAGCCACTGCCCGCCCAGCAGCCACTGCCCGCCCAGCAGCCACTGCCCGCCCAGCAGCCACTGCCCGCCCAGCAGCCACTGCCCGCCCAGCAGCCACTGCCCGCCCAGCAGCCACTGCCCGCCCAGCAGCCACTGCCCGCCCAGCAGCCACTGCCCGCCCAGCAGCCACTGCCCGCCCAGCAGCCACTGCCCGCCCAGCAGCCACTGCCCGCCCAGCAGCCACTGCCCGCCCAGCAGCCACTGCCCGCCCAGCAGCCACTGCCCGCCCAGCAGCCACTGCCCGCCCAGCAGCCACTGCCCGCCCAGCAGCCACTGCCCGCCCAGCAGCCACTGCCCGCCCAGCAGCCACTGCCCGCCCAGCAGCCACTGCCCGCCCAGCAGCCACTGCCCGCCCAGCAGCCACTGCCCGCCCAGCAGCCACTGCCCGCCCAGCAGCCACTGCCCGCCCAGCAGCCACTGCCCGCCCAGCAGCCACTGCCCGCCCAGCAGCCACTGCCCGCCCAGCAGCCACTGCCCGCCCAGCAGCCACTGCCCGCCCAGCAGCCACTGCCCGCCCAGCAGCCACTGCCCGCCCAGCAGCCACTGCCCGCCCAGCAGCCACTGCCCGCCCAGCAGCCACTGCCCGCCCAGCAGCCACTGCCCGCCCAGCAGCCACTGCCCGCCCAGCAGCCACTGCCCGCCCAGCAGCCACTGCCCGCCCAGCAGCCACTGCCCGCCCAGCAGCCACTGCCCGCCCAGCAGCCACTGCCCGCCCAGCAGCCACTGCCCGCCCAGCAGCCACTGCCCGCCCAGCAGCCACTGCCCGCCCAGCAGCCACTGCCCGCCCAGCAGCCACTGCCCGCCCAGCAGCCACTGCCCGCCCAGCAGCCACTGCCCGCCCAGCAGCCACTGCCCGCCCAGCAGCCACTGCCCGCCCAGCAGCCACTGCCCGCCCAGCAGCCACTGCCCGCCCAGCAGCCACTGCCCGCCCAGCAGCCACTGCCCGCCCAGCAGCCACTGCCCGCCCAGCAGCCACTGCCCGCCCAGCAGCCACTGCCCGCCCAGCAGCCACTGCCCGCCCAGCAGCCACTGCCCGCCCAGCAGCCACTGCCCGCCCAGCAGCCACTGCACGCACAGCAGCGCTGCACACACAGCAGCGCTGCACACACAGCACTGCACGCACAGCAGCCACTGCACGCACAGCAGCCACTGTACGCACAGCAGCCACTGTACGCACAGCAGCCACTGTACGCACAGCAGCCACTGTACGCACAGCAGCCACTGTACGCACAGCAGCCACTGTACGCACAGCAGCCACTGTACGCACAGCAGCCACTGCACGCACAGCAGCCACTGCACGCACAGCAGCACTGCACGCACAGCAGCCACTGCACACACAGCAGCCTCCAGAGTGGCTGCGCACTGGCTGGGCAGCAGCGCATTTTATAGGAACCCAGACAGAGGAGGCTTCTTGCCAGATAGTGACGTCGGTGTTACGTAGGGTAAAGGTGCGCCTGCGCAGTGTGTGCAGGAAAACTGCCGTGTCCTTGCCTTTGCACATGCGTGTGGCACGTGGGCCTTCAACATTGGGCGTGTTCTGCTCAGGGTCCACACACACCTCTACCTAATTTTAAACATAAAGTAAAAAGGAAAGTCTCACTTCTTTCCAATGCAGGTCAGTGTTTTCTGCTTTTTGGAGAGGAGAGCCCCCATCACACATGTGAAAGCGGCAGCGCCTGAGCGTCTGTGCACCAAGTCCTCAGGAGCCCGGCTCAGCTACACCTACATCCCAGCGAATTAACTCAAGACACAGCATGTCACAGCAGCCCTGTGCCAGGCACCGGCCTCACCACGGTGCCCACATGGGCCACACAGACCCAAGTGCCACCTTCGTGACGTGTGTGGGCTGCACGTTTTCTGTGCATCGCATAGTAACGCGGGCTATGCCGGCAGTGACTCCGCATTCGGTGTCAGAGAGCTATTCCCGGTGAAGACATGGCTGGGAATTCCTAGGTGTTCTTTCCAAGCCAGTGGGTCCCAAACTATAAACCACCCGAGGGCTTAAGTCTCTGATTTAATGAGTAGAGATGGAGCCCAAGAACCTGCATGGCCAACAAGTTCCCAGCTGGTGTTCCTGCTGCCGGTCCAGGGACTGCCCCGTAAGGACTTCTGTGGCCGCCACAGGTGTTAAGCCAAAGCAGGAAGTTCCGCCCAACCTCAGTGGACACTTCTTGTCGCACCAGGGACAAGGCCCATCCAGAACCTGGGTTCTGCAGACAACCTTGTGGCAACAACTGTTCCCCTTTCCAGCCCTGGACAATTATTATTATTTTTTATTTCAAAAAGGGAGGGAGAGGGAGAGAGAGAGATAGAACCACCAATGATGAGAGTCATTGATCAGCTGCCTCCTGCACGTCCCACACTGGGGATTGAGCTGGCAACCTGGGCATGTGCCCTGACGGGGAACTGAACCATGACCTCCTGGTTCACAGGTCGACGCTCCTCCACTGAGCCACGCTGGCGGGCAAGCCCTGGACAGTCATTAGGCTGATGCTGACGGGCACGGGCACACAGAATTCAGCAAGATAACTGGCAACATCACAGCCCGTGAAGGAGAACTCAGCCGCGCACCACACTTATTTCACTGCCATTTGCAGAGCGCTGTGTTGGCGGAGTCGCGCGCCGTAAGGTTTTGCCAACACCTGCCTTCGCTGGAATCTGTGGTTTTGCTACATTAAACCACCAGAAGGGACTGTCACCCACAGAGTGGGATTATCTGTTGAAAAACAGAAATTGCAAAAACGGTCTTCAGAGGAGTCCCCACATCGGCTCTCCCAGGAAATAGGCCGTGTGCTCATTAGGATGAAATGTTTGGCGATATCGGGTTAGTCATACCGACGCCCTCGGCTGAGTCGATCGCTTTGCCCCTTTGGGGAGCACTTGTTGTGCCCTGGGCAGAGGGGCCCCTGTGGGTCCAAGGACTGACTGTCCAAGGCATCTCAGCCACTGCTGCCCACCGTCCCAGAGGTTCAGTCCCGTTGATGTGAGGCCACAGCTGTCCAAGCAAGAACCTCCCCAGCCGGAGAGGGGAGAGGAGGGGAGGGGAGGGG
>NW_006295816.1:4013185-4029934 GCF_000327345.1 Myotis davidii
TATCACCTGGTGAACGTGGGTTCCACCTCAGACACACGTGCGATGTGCAAGTAAACCCCGTGATGGGCGCTCAACCAAACCTCATCCTGTTCCTTCCTTCTCCGTGGGGCGCAGAGCTCCCCGGAGCTGTTCCAGAAGGCTCTCTCCTGGGCAGGTAGAGAGCAGGTGCCCGGGACACTCGGGTTGGAGGGAAGCCCTGAGGTCATTTGCTGATAGTTTCCAGTTTATTAATGAAACCGTCTCCTACTTTCAGGAGAAAGGGAAGCTGCCTCTGTGCTCCTGTGAGGAAGTGCTTTTATATTCCTCCCAGCAAACAGTTCTTCACATTGTGCTGAGCTCAACACTCTCTCCCTCCCTCTAACTTACACATGTTGGTCCCAATCCACGTGGCTGGAGCCACAGAGACCAAGCCTTGATGGACGGTCTGCAGATATTTACAGATATTGTATTTCAGGGCCTGGCAGGGGTGTTCTGTAAAGGCACAGAGAGCAACGCTTTGGGTTTTGTGAGCCATGCATTCATTCTCTGTTAAGACTCAACTCTGGCCCGGCCCGTGTGGCTCAGGGGTCGTCGGTTTGATTCCTGCTCAAGGCACATGCCCGAATTGTGGGCTTGATCCCCAGTAGGGGGCGTGCAGGAGGCAGCAGATCAGTGATGTTCTCTCATCACTGATGTTTCTGTTTGTCTCTCCCTCTCCCTTCCTCTCTGAAATAAATAAAAACATATGGAAAAAAAAGACTCACCTCTGTCACTGCAGCTAGAAAAAGACAATAGGAAATAAAACTTTATTTACAAAAACGATGGTGGGCTGTGTTTGGCCCATGAGCCCACCTGGCCCAGCCCTGGCTTAGAGGAAATGGTAAAGACAGAAAAGTTTGGGAGAATGAGCAGAATCCAGACCAGCTCTTAGAACGAACAACACATTTCAGCAAGCTGGCCAGATGTTGAATCACAAGAATAACGGCGTTCCACACATCAGCACGAGCTAATCAGAGAGTGTGATTAAAAATAAGCTCCCATTTCCAACAGTGGCAAAGATGATAGAGAACCTAGGAATTACCCCCAAAGACTCAACATTTCTATGGAGAAACATTTGAAACTTTCTTTACAGGCCATGGGTAGGGTTGGCCTGCAGGAGGTGTTGGGAACCTGTACCCGCCGCCCGGAATTCCCTTCCTCTCTCTGAGGCTGGACAGCCCTTCACGGAAGGCCAGGCCGACTCCAGCCCAGGCCAGCTTCCCTCCTGGCCAGGCTGTCACTGCTGCACAATCTCACTGCAACTTAGCGGCTTCCAGCGGGAGAGACCAATGTATCTGCTTTAATCCTCCGCTCTCCCAGTGGGGCCCCGCCTGCCTCCATCAGCAATCGGGCTCCTCAGCCAGACTAGACTCTGAGAACACAGACTCCGCATCCCCAGGGACAGATATACAGCCGTACCCAGGGCACAGTTTTTGGTTAAACACACGATCAAAAGATGCAAATGAATGCGCCCTGTCATCTCTATGGTAGGCCGACACCTCGACCTCCCTCTTTCATTCCAAACCCTTCTGTCTGTAAATGTGTTTCTTGGAACTCGATTCCATAATCCCAATAAAAAATGCAACCTCAGAGCCTTCATTAATCGGGGTTGCTCTGAGGCTGCCGGCTCCCAGGGGCTCAGGTCACGTGCTTTCATTCACACTGTCCCCACACAACGAGCGCTTGACAGGTGCTTCCTAACTGACCGGCGAAGAGACTGTCTACGACTCTGGGTCCCCATGGTCCCGAGATGGAGTTGACTGTGCTGGGGGCGCAGAGGGGGCGGCTGAGTTCCTGAGCTTGCCAAGCCTCCAAACTAGCCAAAGCCACCAAGGCGCTATTAAGTCAGATTAGCGGTGCCAGTCTAGCAAACTGCCTCACCTTTAATCATCGAGATGTTCTTCTTACTAAAACGGGGTTTACGCCCATAGATCCTCAACTGTGATGCTGTCAGAGAATTAAAAACAAGACAGACTTGTCTCTGGGTTTGGGGTAGTTCTGGGCCGACACCCCAGATTCCATGACTGTTTTCCTTCCTGACTTTTAGTCCTGCCCAGCTCTTCGGGCCCTGAGTGAGGCCACAGCCTGGTTGGCACGGTCAGGGATGTTCTCGGCCCTTTCTCTTACCTCCAGACAGGGGCTCATTAAGCGACCTATTCTGTGCTGCGTGACGGAGTCTGAACACCCTTTATGTACTCCAGCCTCCGAGGGGGAGATACGGTGCGAATTCCCTCGTGGAAATGAAGAATGAATAGGCATTAATGGCCGAAGCATGAGAGCCGTAGTCGACAGGTTCTGTGATGGAATATGCCAATAGGAAGCATGTGTCATCTGTGTGACGATATACTGGACGTGACGAGGCAGATCTGAGAGCCAAGGCGAAGGCAGGGCTGCTGCCCGGTGGAAGCGCAGGCTGATCCGGGTTCCCGTGTTGTTGGGGTTCAGGTCCTGCCTGGGCTGTGTCCCCTCGGCTGGGTCTCTGTGCATCCGAGCCCACCCTCCAGGGCATCCGTTACGTGATTCACCCCGACAAGCAGCACCGCTGGGCAAGCCCTGGGCGTCCGGGCCTCGTGGGCAGAGGCCGGAGCGGCTGTCTTTTCAGATAATTCTGCACATGATGCCACCGGGGCTTGTCTCATGGAAACGTCCCCTCACCCCTCGGTCGGGGAGAGCAGTGACAGCTTTTGACAGAATCGGTCCCCTGCCTACCTCGCCCTGGAAACTGGTAAGCTTCTATTTTTACTCATAGAGTTCTGCTCTGTCCTGGGCCACGTGGGCCACCCACCGTGGCAGGGGTGTGGGGCGGGGAGGGCCGACAGGGACACCACACCCACCGCCGAACCTCTGCTGCACAGACGGCCCTCTTGCCAAGTCAGAGCCACGCTGCTGGCTCCACAAATAGCGGCTGAAATAATATTCTTGATGTAGCCCTTCCACGCCCGTTAGGTAAAAGCATGTCCGTGGACGGCACTCCCAGAAGCCCCGTGCTGCTCCAAAACCCTGTGTGTCATCTGATTTCCCGCCCACCTCCTCCCACGTGGTGAGTCAGCGCTCCTGGCGGCTGGGCCTGCGAACCAGCTCCTGGCTCCCAGCTTCCCGCCTCCCACTTCCCGCTGCACCAGCTCCCACCCAGTGACCGCGACCAGTTCCGAGCTGGGCTCCCAGCGTCCACTCCCGCGTTTTACAAGTCTACTTCCCACAGAGCAAAAAAGGTCTTTTTAAAACACACCCACCACTCTCTGCATATAATCCCCTCCGGGCTCCACATGGCACCTGAATGAAAGCAGTATTCTCTCCCCGGCCTTATGGCCGGCCGATTCCCCTCTAACCTCAACTCAGACCCCCCTCCACCTGCTCAGTACGCTCCACCCAGGCTCATGTTCCAGAGCTCCTGGAAGGAGCCAAGGGCTCATTCGGGCCCCAGGGCCTTTGCACGTGATGTGGACTCAGCCTTCGGCTTCTCCCTCTGACCTTCTGGGCCCGACTTGCCATCTTTCAGGTCTCAGGCACGTCACCGCCTCAGAGGCTTTCCCTGGTAAAGGCACAGAGCCTCCGGGTGGCCGTACGGATTTGTTTGTTACTCCCCAAACACAGTCAGTTTTTGCTTTTGCTCCTGTCTGTCTGCTGTCACCATGTCGTCCAGGAAAATGCCCTAAGTGCCACGAGGCAGGGGCCTTCCTTCTCCTCCCTGGCACCGGGGTGGGCCTGTCACGTGGCAAGTGCTACATAAACACGGCAAGTGCACGAATGAACGAACGAATGACTGAAATCGACATTATTTGCTCTAACGTTTACCCTGCGGCGGCCAGTGCTGTCGAGATGCTCTGGCCTTTGGTCTGCAAATACCCTTGTGCTGGGGTTGCGGTTCACAGCTCCCCGTCCCCCCCGACCCACCTGCCCTGCCCATCCCCAGTAGAGTTCCTTCAGCACAGGGGGCAAGAGAACAAATGTGGAGACAAGCCCTGGCCAGTGTGCTCAGTGGTTAGAGCGCCGGCCGCACACAGCAGGGTCTCAGGTTCCATTCCCACCGGAGGGCATGCACCTTACTTGCAGGTTCGATCCCCACTCCCCTGTGGGGCACGTGCGGGAGGCAACTGCGTATCACTGTGGTGGGAGCTGTCATCAGTATCATAAATCTGGGCACTGTTTGGATCATTATCAACTTCTCCCAACACCAAAGACTCAATTACAAGGACATGATTAACGACCTCCTCCTTCCACCTCCCACTCTGCTGCCTGGGCTGGTGGTTTCAGTGGGAAAGAAGGAGCAACAGATCCCTTTGTTATTTATATTCACCGGAACCACTCTCTGCTCCTGCTGGGAGGGGCCATTAGCTTGCTAATTCCTTTCCAACTGGATTCCTGAAGTTTTCCTTACCCAAGCGGAGAACACTGGGCACCGAACATAGAAAGCATTTAACCTCCCTTCCGTGTAATTCAGACAATCACGTGGTGCGTGTCAGCGCCTCGGCTCTCCACACGCGACGTGCCCCGGAGAACCAGCCCCCAGCCCGGCACTCACCGTCGTTTCTCAGGGTCAGCGGGGTGGGCGGCCCCAGGACCTTGTGGTTGGTCACCGTGTTGGTGACCACGCAGGTGTAGTTCCCCACGTCGGACTTCTCCACCTTCGCGATGTACAGGTTCCCGGTCTCCTGGGAGACGAAGCGGCGGTTGTCCTGGTAGGAGGGGTATTCATTGAAGATCCAGGCGTAGCTCAGCTCTGGAAGCCAAAGGAAAGATCGTTACCAACAGGGCTTTGGCTCTGGGACCCACTGCGCTCCTGAGAGAAGTGGCGGCGCTAGACACACAGAGCGCTGCCCCGATTCTTTCTCAGCCGCTAATTATAAACGGAGGGCACGCGCAGTCCCCTTCCCAGCTCAGACCGAGGCTACTCTAGAGGCCTAGGGTACACGGATCGCCGGTGAAGGGAAGTGCAATGCCTTTAAGTCAAGGGAACACGCACTGAGGGTTTGCCAAGCATGCACCTGGTGCGTGCCCGAGGCTGTGTGGTTCCCATACATTCTAGAGTTTTCTATTGGCCGAGAAGCACTGGCAGAGAAACAAAGGAACCGCTCCCACCTCTCAGCCCTTCTGAGGCAGAGCCATTCTCGGGCCTCCGTCCACCTCCTCCTTCCGACTCCCCTGCGATTTGAACGCTCTCCCCATTATTGTGGTGAGACGGGGGTTTCCTAGGGCAGCAAACACTCGCTAAACACACCTGAACTGCCCGCTGGGTGGTGGTCCCATGAACGTCAATCTGTGTTTTTAAAAAGTAGCTGGAAAAATGTTACACCCACCGGGAGTGAGCGGAAAGTGACAGGTAAAGGGCAACCGCTGTGTGGAATGTACTCATCCCGATGCCGGGCGAGCGGACGGCAGCCACGCTGAAGCTGCTCCGGAACTTCCCGCCTTCCCGAGCTCAGGCGAGTGTTTGTGAATGAGCGTGAGACCCTCTGCGCCTTCCAATGAGGAGCCGGACGAATGAGAATGAGAATGATAGGCAGCGTGAACCCCTGTGCCCGAGGGCACCGGCTCCCTCAGCTCCGGGCACACCTGTCCCGGTCCTGCTCCCTGAAGTGTGAGCTCCGATGAGTCCAAAGAGCAGGAAGCGCACTCCAGCTTCCTATACAGAACACTCACCACTTTTTTTACAGTAATCAAAATAATATTTAAAAAGAATATATATATATTGATTCCAGAGAGGAAGGGAGATTGATCCCTTTTTTTTACCTTTTTTTGTTGTTATTGTTAAAATATTTTTTATTGATTTCAGAGAGGAAGGGAGAGCGAGAGAGATCCCTTTCTTTTCTTTTATCTTTTTTGTTGTTGTTAATATATTTTTATTGAATTCAGAGAGGAAGGGAGAGGAAGAGAAACATCCATGATGAGGGAGAATCATTGCTCGGCTGCCTCCTGCAGGCCCCACACTGGGGGTTGAGTCCGCCATCCGGGTGGCAGTTTTCCCACAAGAACTGGAGATGCTACCCAACAGCACAGCCCTCCGCACGCCATCTGGCGAGTTTCAGGCAAAGCCAGCCACCTCCGAGCATCAAGCACCGGGTCCCCTCCTGGGAGGGTTGAGGACAGGCCTCCCCCTGATCAGCTCCCATGGCTGGAGGGGCACAGGAGCACCTCCACAGTCAGTGCAGACGTTAGAGTCACCTCCCAGCCCAGCATTAGTCCGCCCGCCCCTCCCCCAGGAATCAAGTCCGAGAAACTGTATGTTTTTTCCTGAAGACATTTTCAAAACCGTTGCTAGTGGCTACTGTTTAGTAACTAGGAAGTTGTATGGACCACAAATATCAGAACAAAATACATCTGCTTGCTTATTTCTCTAATCTCAACTAAAAAAAAAAAAAAGACCAGAAGACCAAAATTCAGACCTGTGCTCCATAAGGAAAGCCCATGAAACACTAACTTCCAACAACTAAACCATCGGACGGGAACAATAGCCCAGGTGCTGGAGGCTTGTGGGGTCGACTGTGTGTGTAAGTGCTCCGAGCCATAAGCACACTGACCATTAAAAGTTAATCATTTTAAAAGTAAAAATAAAAAACATACAGCGAGTGTTTGCTGCCCTAGGAAACCCCCATCTCACCCTTTGCTGTCAAAGGGACTTGTCTTGCCCGGCCGGTGTGTGTCAATTAGCATGCTGTCTGGCCTGTTTAAAAATAAGTTAATCTTTGTGGTGTCACTGCTTCTGTGGATTACGTGACTCTAGTGAGAGATGAAAATAAACCTGAGCTCATACTGCAGCGTTTTCTAAAGTGAGGCTCCCCCCGCCTCCCCCCAAAAACAACCCACAAAACTGTGGTCCCTGGGCTAATTATTTACTGTTAATAAGTTCTCTATGCACAGCCCACACCTGCCAAATGTAAAAGAATTACAGAATCAAATGACCTTGAAAAGCACTGGGTTAAGCAAAGTTTAACAGACTAGCAATTTCTCCTTTCCCATCTTGTAAGAGATCTTTAACACGCCAGTGACCTTGAAATTCCTCGGAGGCTGCTTAAGCAAGCGAACTTATAGATCATAGAATCCTCCTGCCCAACCCTTTCAACATACACCGTTTCCTCAAACGTTTATTACAGGTCACACAGCCGAGTGTGGGGATCCTGAATTAATAATGTGACAACTTCCAGAAACAGTGAGTATCATAGAAGGATTACTAACTATATTACTTTGGTTTGGGGAAGATCATTAAGTATCATTAAACACCAGCAAACAACCAAATACTCAATGGACGCAACGCGTTCCTCAAACTGCAGTCATGACCTGGCACAGTGACCACTGTGCTGGCGATGAAGGGCACACGGAAGCTGCCGAGACGTCACCAGCGGACTGGGCTGAGGACGGACACCGACGGCAGTTGGACACGCGACCTTTGTCAATGCTGGGAGCCCTTGAGTGCCAAGGTCAGCCAGAACCTCTTGGCTGGAGCGCCGGGGAGGTCATGTGGCGCTGAATGCCCTGAGCCAATCCTGCTAGGGCGAGCCCAAGCGTCACTGCAGCGGGTCGCCCCCCAGGCTGTCAGCGTCCTGACCACAGCCCAGGACGCACGGCAAACAGGAGCTCGGCGCCGCCCCAGCAGGAGCGCCCCCCCCTCACTCGAGCCCCCCGGGGCTCCGGCGGTGCTGCTGCTCACCCACACGCCACAGGTTTCTTCCGATTCGTCTGCCCACACGAATTGCTCTGAAGCGACAGACCGTTTTCGTCCCACCAGCAATTTGTAACAACGGTGCACACACGCACCTGGATGCAATATTTAAGACACCGAGAGGCTCCTGGGGCTCGGCCGGGACACGCGGGGCTGTCTGTGTGGTGACACCTGTGAAGGTGGGAGGGTCCGGCCGGTGTTCTGACTCGCAGCAGCCACTTCAGAGGAAATGAACCGGAACACACGCTCTGTTCGTTCCTGGTTCTGTAGCTCTGGGCCCCAGGGGCGGATGCGGGGTTATTGCTTATTGCAGAAGGCATGAATCAAGCGTTTTTCAAACGAGGTCTCGCTGAGCACATTCACCCGCTCACGTCCTCCGATGGACGCTCCTCGCTTGTTCTCAACTCATTTCTTTCTGGAGTTGACTTTCGCTTCATGAAGCTCTGAGGTTCGTCCCCGGGGGAGCAAAGATGGCTTTCGGAGATGCCTTTCTTAACCCTTCAAGTTCTAAATGTACAGGAACCTCAGTTGTACAGGTGAGGACACAGGAGTCGGAGAAGGGCCACGGCCGGGTCAGTCCCACCTGGGGAACAGGCAGCGATGGGTCACCGCAGGCTCCCCCACAGACACGCTGGGTCACCAGGAAGCCAGGGGGTCCTCGCAGAGTTCAATCTGAGCTATGAGTGTCAGGCCTCATCTGTACACCGAGGGGGTCAAGAAAGGGAGCTCTAATCCCTCCCAGCATTAAGATTCTGATTCTAGATTACACCACTGAGTCCGACTTCCGGTTTTCACAGAGGAGAAATATGGGGTCCAAAGAGACCCACTGACATGCTAATCATCACCAGGTAGTGATTGGCCGGGTCAAGGACTGGCACTTTTATACACACACATGCACACACACACAAGTTACACTTACTTGAGTCAAGCTGTGTTAGTGGGAAAAAGATCATATTAATAGTAAGGAGACTGGGATTCTAGTCCTGAATTGCAACCCACTTTTGCACTGATGGACCATTTTAAGGGCGTGAGAGTGGCCGTGCCTTCAGGTAGATGGGTGTAAGCAGGTAGATGTGGGAGGATGTGCTCGGGTGACCCGCCAGTGGAATGGGGCTGTGAACGCATTCATTGTTTATCTGTTGCCCAGGATCAGCGCATGCTCTTTATCACTCAACGTGGCGGTGGCGGTGGGGGAAGAAGGTGGGAAAGGGGACACTTCCTAGGAGGTACCAGCCCTCAGTCACTGCTTTTGGGTCCGGCTTCCAAGCCCCCCTTTATGGCTCGCCTCTTGTTTTCTTGCTTCTAGTTTATTGGGTAAATTGGAGGGGTATAGATTTTCTTTAAACCTGTGTAGATGGAAGTCAAGAAATTTAACTTGAAGGCAATTTAACATTGTTTTTTAAAAAAATATATATATATTTATTGATTTCAGAGAGAGAGGGAGAGAAACATCAGTGCTGAGAGAGAATCATGGATCGTGCCCCATCCCACATTCTCTCCAAGGAGTCGGGTCCTGGGGCTGGGGAAGGGTTTCTCCGAGCAGCATGCAGCTCCTGCTGTTGACTGAATTCCACAAGTGCTTTTGCTCCTGTGCCTGTGGCACCGCTCTCCCCGCTTCATGGGTCACTTCTGGTTTCCTTGCTTCTGTTTTATTGGGGAAGCCGGGGGGGGGCGGGGGGAAGCCTTTCCGTTTGCCTGTCACTGGCCCGAGAACGCCCTGCATGCTGCCAGCTCCAGGTTCCCTGCCGCTCCGGCCAACCCACGGCCACCCCCAGTCAGGACTCCTAAGGGCAGCACTGACTCACCCTCCTTCCCACACAGCCCTCCTGGAGCCCCACTGCCTCCCACACGAAGTGAAATGCATCTAGCTAGCAGTCAAGTCCTTCCAAATGAGCTGGCCTCAGCGTCCCCCTGCTCCCCCTGGAACTCCCCCTGGGCAGTGCTCCGCACGCCAGGCCTGCAGAACTCCGGGGATCGGCACTCCTGATGGATTTATTCACACAACACATGCTTACTCCCCCAGGAGGCACCTTGAGATACAAAGAGAAGGCACCCTGGGCGGGCTCTGCCCACCTGTTCTTGGCTTTGAGAAGAGAGCTCAGTTTTTACGTTTTGTGTGTGTGTGCGTGTGTGTGTGTGTGTGTGTGTGTGTCATTGGCACTTCTCCACAAAACTGTATTGTAAGGAAGGTTCATAACGCAAAGGTTCATGATGTGGCGTGGAAAAACAGTCAGGGATCCAAAAGAAAACAGGAACATGATCTACAAAATTCTATGAGGAAATTCTAAAGACGACAGTTCACAGCAAAGCCAGCCTGCTTGAAAAAACAAGAGAAACCTCAGATAATCTCACTTTATACCTAAACGAACGAGAAAGAGAAGAACAAGCAAAACCCCAAGTTAGTAAAAGGAAGACAATAATAAAGGTCACAGTGGAAATCAATGGAATAGACACTAAGAAGGCAATACACATTTTCAACGAAACTAAGCGCTGGTTCTTTGAAAAGGCAAGGAAAATGGACAAACTGGTAGCTAGACTCACTAAGAAAAACAAGAGAGACAGGGCTCAAAAAAAAAAAAAAAACCACACCACAAAACAAAATAAAAAATGGAAGAGAAGAAGTTACGACCAATACAACAGAAGTGCAAATCGTGAGAGAGGGCCAACTAGACAGCCGGGGAGAAGTGGGCCGGTTCCGAGATGCAGACAGTCTTCCAAGAGTGAAACATGAAACAAAAAACGGAACATCTGAGTAGACACGAATGACTAGAAGCGAGGTTAAATCTTTAAAGAAAAACCTCCCAACAAACCAGAGTCCAGGACCAGATGGCTTCACAGGCGAATTCTACAATAAATCAAAGGCGTGATGCCTCTCCTGCTCGGACTCTTCCAAAAACCTGACGAGACGGGAAAGCTTCCAAACTCATGTGACGAGCCCCCGTTACCCCGATGCCAAACCAGACAAGGATGCCCCAGAAAAAAAAGACAATTACAGGCTGAGTTTGTGACACACATAGATGCAAAAATCCTCCACGAAATGTTAGCAAACCGAATTCAGCAATACACGAACCACGATCAGTTATAAAGTCAGTCACGGGATGTAACGTACGGGCCGGGCCTGGTGGCAGATGGCCACTGGCCGTATCGGGCGATTATCTTGCAAAGTATACACATGCGGAATCACTATAGTGTGCATCTGAAGCTAATATGATGTTGTTCGCCAGCAAATCGTCATTAATTCCTGCTTTTCTTGTCACAGCCTCATCAGCATCTCTCTCATTACTTCCAGAGCAGCAATTTCTGGGCAACAAGAGGATAAAAAGAAATATTCAGCTGGAGTGCATTCACAGGAATGATGACAAATTTTGAGTAAATGGTAGAAAATGCCAATTAAACTATAATTTTTTACATTCTGAAAGGAATGAAGCAGCCACTGGACAAGCTTTGAAGCAATAGCACCCGGGCCCACAGAAGTCACCGATACACAGCCTCTTCCCTGGGTTACCAAACAACGCGACACCCTCTTCACTGAGAGATGTGACCCAAAATGCACACTATTGACATTTACATTTGGAGCATGAACTAACCCTCAATCAAACGTGCCTTCAATGTAATAATGCAAGACGTCTTTTCCCGTGTCTGCCCTGTGTGGCACCAATGAGACTGAAACCGGTCACAAAAGCTGGGCCTGGGGGTCTATCAGAAAGGGACTTGTCTTGCCCGGCCGGTGTGGCTCAGTGGTTGAGGATCGACCTATGAACCAGGAGGTCATGATTCGATTCCTGGTCAGGGCACGTGGTCGGGTTGTGGGCCAATCCCCAGTAGGGGGCCTGCAGGAGGCAGCTGATCCATGATTCTCTCTGATTATTGATGTTTCTCTCCCTTCCTCTCTGAAATCAATAAAAATATATTAAGAACAACAACAAAAAGATAAAAGAAAACAAAAGAAAGAAAGGGACCTGTCTTTCCCCAAGAGAAGTACTTCACCTTTCCTTGGACATTTGAAAACGAAAGCTATACACTGACCGCGATGGCCAAGCTGCACTGCGGCTGACAGGACCAGGTGCAAGATTCGTCCTCCCTGAGCCTGGTCCGCTGGGCACTCTTCTTAGCGCTACTTCTTCAGGGGTTTTCATGGGAGCCCATCATATTCCAAGGGCTGGACCCGGGGGTGGGGCGGAGTCCCGTGGGGACCAATCCTGTGACCTCACCTCTCAAGGGGGGCCTGGTGCGGCATTACATGCTGGTCCTGGTGCTTTGTTTTCTGTTTCTGTGTGTTTGTTTTCCTTGGCGTTTTGTTTTAGTGGATTTAGTGCTGACTGGGGCAGGACGTGGGACCCCCGGCCCCAGTGTCTGTCCCCGACTCTTCTCACACAGTGCAGATGACAAGACAGGCCGGAGGAGGGGTCCTCCCTGGCACTTGGTGATCTTGGCCAAATCAACCAGCAGAAACCCCGATTTCCTCACACATAGGCAGGGCTAACGCTCTCCGTGGACGAGGCCTGATGACCAAATAAGAACATCTTCATGAGAACGATTTGCACACCAAGGAACGCCACGTGAGGGTGAGAAGTCGTCGTGGGACAACGGCAGCAAAGACTTCAACCTGACCAGGGCTCTGCCATGTGGGCTCTGCCTCCAGAGGGCGGGCTGGGTCGGCGGGAGCCCGGGGCCTCGGAGCCAAAGGGGCCCTACGTACTGGGGGTGACTATCCCGGCACAAGCCTGAGTGCTGGAGACACCCCTGGGCAGAGAGCAGGGTGCTCCTCCGGACGGGGGGCTCAGATGGGCGAGGAGAGAAGCCACGGAGACACATAGCGGCCGAGGCACCGTTCCCCACCGCGCTCATCCCAGGGAGCCCACACCTGTGCAAAGTATCGCTTCACCAAGCCCGGCGTGTTGTCATGAAGACATTCACCAATACACGCAGAAGCGCTCGAGAAACCACAGAGCCGCATCCTGCAGAGAGGGATTCATACTATTACAGGATAGAAATTACACGCGCAGCCACACCTCACCCCGAACGGGCCTCCTTCCCGTGGGTGGGCGTGAAGCTAATTACCTCTCCACGACGGCGCCCGGACCAGACAACACCAATGCTCTTTTGGGAATGCTCGCAGCCGCACACGCACCTACCTTCGCTTTCCAGCGCCTTGCCTGTCGCTCTACATTGACTAAATGTTGGACAGATGTTCAATAATTGACACGGCTTATCTTCCTCTCGCAGGCTCCCTTCCCACTCGCTTGCCAACATTTCTAGTCGCTATAGCAACTGTAAACATTAATGATTATTCCATCATGCCAAGGGGATTTAAACACATTCTTAAGAAAAAAGAATCCCTCAGGGGGAAAAAATCTATCCATCTCTGGGAAGATGAAAAACATTTACATTTACTAGTAAATGTAAGTCCTTAGTTATTGCATTTATTAGAGCTAAATACACACACCTACTTCTTTAGTTTCACGTAGGCAGTTGTGGGGGCTTAAGAAGCTCAGGCTCCTTATACACAAGAAAGAATTCATCTAGAAAAATGATAACAGAGCAGGGTGGGGGCTCTAGCCGGTTTGGCTCAGTGGGTAGAGCGTCAGCCCATGGACTGAAGGGTCCCGGGTTTGATTCTAGTCAAGGGCACATACCTCGATTGCAGGCTCGATCCCAGGCCCTGGCTGGGGAGTGTGGGCGGAGATAACCAATTGATGTGTCTCACATCGATGTTTCTCTCTCTCTGTCTCTCCCTCTCCCTTCCACTCGATCTACAATTCAATGGAAAAATATCCTCAGGTGAGGATTAACCAAAAAATAAAATAAGAAAGGAGAGCGGGGTGGGGGTGTCTGTTCCCCTGAGGAACCCGGAGATGAATGGAAGCCAGCACTCACTGCGTTCATTTCCTGCTGGTGAACCCGGGCCAGGGCCGTGGACTAGGTGTGTTGTAACTGCCACGCTCATGGTACACCAGTTTTTTAATTGACGCCTTAACATCGAAAGATTGTACTTAGAATGGGTATTTATGGCTTCTCATGCAAAACTGAAAGACCAGGCAATACGGAGCCTGTGTTTTTTCTTGGTAAAAACTGGCCCTGGGTGAGCGGTGATCGGCAAGCAGCTGGCTGGTGTGACGGGGGACATTGTCTCCGCCCGAACCTACCTTACCTTATTCTCTACACTCCGACCTGCCCGGCCCTTGGAGACGATAGTTTTTGAATCTGCCTGAACCCCTTTCACACGTTACATGCTTTTGCAAAGCTAATCTCCCGGAGCCCATCAACCCCACCCAGCTGGCACCCATGCTGTGTGAGAAGCAGGGGCACTGTGTGAGAAGATGGTGTGTCCCACGCTGCTGGACTGGACTGGCCCTGGGAGCTCCCCCCTTCCCCCCCCCCGGCCCCCAAAACAAAAAGAACAAACCAGTGACGGACCAGGGCAAGCTCAACCGGAAAACAAGAGGCCAGAAGAAGCCATCAAAATCTTGTCTTCCTTCATGTCTACTTTTTTCCCCCCTTAAAACATTATTGTAGCAAAATACACATAAACTGCACCATTTGCACCACTTCTGTGCACACAGTTCAGCGGCGTTAAGAACATTCAAACTGTCGTGCAACCAGCCCCACAATCCACCTCCAGAACTTGCCCGTCACGGTAAAATGAAACTCCGTGTCCCTTATGTCTCCTCCCTAATCGTTCATTCACCAAGTGTCAGCGTGTACTGGCTGTGGCAGGCGTTCTCTGAGGGCAGGCACGACCAGCCCGGTCACAGTTCCAGGGGACCCTAAATCCTAACCCCTCACCAGTTTCCAGGAGACTGGACCTGTGGGCCATGGTGTACCCTCCTCTACAGGGATGCGGCCCTGGGTGGTGAACATGCCTCAGAAGAAGATGTCAACTGCAGAGCTTCCCTCCACCAGGTAAGCTCATTCCAACGTTTCATCGCCATTTCTCTCCCCGTCTCAGAGGGCTGACCCCCATTCCGCCCCCGGGAACGGACGTGTGTTCTATTCCACCCAATCAACGTTTTCCACCCCTCCCCACCCCGCACCCTCCGTGGCAGGTTTAGGGGTGGGCACATGCCTCAAGCTGGCACAGGAAGGTCCCTTTTGAAGCCTTTGCTGCAATCATTGGGAACAAGGCATTTTTTTACTGCTGTTGGTTAACCTGTGGTGAGAGCCAGTTTGATGGACAGATTCCTCACACTGTGGCTGGAGAACGAACTTCCAGCCGCATCTAACGGGAATTTGCTGCCAATAAACCCACCTGGACTGGACTTTGTCACTTGCAAGCAGAGAATCCCGAGGCACAACAAGCAGACCACAGACAGCACCGAAGAGCGTTATGTATCTTCACAAGCACAGACGTCTGTGCTCCAACTCCACCTTCTTCATTCTACTTAAAACACATCGCTCCCGCCTGGCCGGCGTGGCTCAGTCGTTGAGCATCAACCTATGAACCAAGAGGTCCTGGTTCAATTCCTGGTCAGGGCACATGCCCGAGTTGAGGGCTTAGTCCCCAGTGGGGGGCGTGCAGGAGGCAGCTTATCAATGATTCTCTCTCATCATTGATGTTTCTATCTCTCTCTCCTTCTCCCCTCCTCTCTGAAATCAAGAAAAATATAAAAAACAAACAAACACAAAAACCCCAACATGGTTCCCCTGGCCCTTCCCTGGTTCTGCGGCGGCCCTGCCACTCCCTGGGCATCTTCTTCGCTGCTTCTTCCTCAGGTGCCTACCCAGCCTCAGGCCAGCTGAGAACACTGAGCCCACACTAGGATCTCCTGCCATTGGCTGTGGACCTCGGGCAAGTCACCCCACCTCTCTGGGCTGTCGATAGTTAACTCTGCCTGTGGGTGCACGGGGTGGGGGTCAGGTAGGGTGGTACTCCTGCGGCGGCTCCGTAGCCGGTTTCTTCTGATGGAGGTGGTGGGGTTCAGGAGAGAGGCTGAGGGGCTGAAGGAAGGTCCCTCTGAATGGAGGCCCTGAGCCCAAGCGTCACTCTCACTGGCAGTCGCTGGGCGCCGGGTGCTAGCACATGGTGAGTTTGCACGCACAGACACAATGAGAGGGACCCACGCAAGGCCTGGCCATTCTGCCAGGAAGGCGTGGGGCACAGGGCCAGGGCGAAGGCCCGATCAGCGCTGTCTCAGCCAGCTCCTCTCACAGAGCGGTCCCCTCCTGACGAGTCACCTCTGCCACCAGGGACCACGAGACACGGATACTTTTAGCATCTGGCCCCCCGCCAGGTCCAGATTGCCGGGCGAACACTGATGAGCTGACCCTGTTCGATGACGCCTGACCCCACCTGCCCCTGCTCCACCTGGGGCAGGAGTTTGGACCTTCTCCGCTCTCCATCAGCGTCCAACCCAAGACCTGGGAGCCCCGGTGGCCTAGGTCCTTAGCTGACGGTGCTTGGGGCTAATTGCACGGAGCCCCGGCTGAGTGCCGAGGCCACGGCTCAGCCGTCTGAAGGCACCGCCACGTTTGTGATCTCTCAAACGCTTGCCTTTTCTCTCCTGAATACAATACAGAGCCCAGAACAGAAGGGTTCAGTATAAGGCGGGCAGCAGAGGACAACAGTTGGCAGAGCGTCCATGGCTGCAGCCACTGCCTAAGACGAGGGCACAGCGTCTCCAGTTGGACTGCTGCTGCCTCTTTCTTGGTCTCTCCTGCCAGGCTGTGAGCTCCTCAAAAGATATCCTTTCCCACTATCAACAGAATTACCTACAGCCTATAATGCAGTGGTTCTCAACCTTCTGGCCCTTTAAATACAGTTCCTCATGTTGTGACCCAACCATAACATTATTTTCGTTGCTACTTCATAACTGTGATGTTGCTACTGTGATGAATCGTATTGTAAATGTCTGATATGCAGGATGGTCTTAGGCGACCCCTGTGAAAGGGTCGTTCGACTGCCAAAGGGGTCACGACCCACAGGTTGAGAACCGCTGCTGTCATGGCTTCCCAGAGCCCTATGTTGAAGAACAGGCCCCTGAAGATGGCTTCCGCAACGCTCGGTCAGACTGTGACGGTGTCAGACGAAGTCTCAGTACTTTCTCTTGATGAAAATGTGCTTGGGGAAATGGGTG
>NW_006295816.1:4030251-4037583 GCF_000327345.1 Myotis davidii
CAGGTAACAAATCCCCGGGCAACTGGTCAAATGTGGACTGGATGTTGGCGCCGGCTTGGGCGTGGATGAGTTCCGGTCTTTATCGCTGGTTTCCGGACGGGACCTTGGACTCGGCCTCGATAAGACTCAGATGAAATCATTCTTCTGGCGTTGTTCAGCTCCACCATCACATATTCCTAATCATCATTTGCATTGTTCCATTTTCTTTCTTTTTCCAGTTCCCTTGGATATGAGTGCCTTGGTAACTAGTTTCTAAGAGCTCATTTACAACTAAAGACGTCAACCATGTTGTCATGCATTGCACAAGAAATACCATGTTCTTATTATTTTACTGGGGTGCTTTCTTTTGGGGTTGTACAGAAGTTGTGCATTGAAACAAAATCAGGTTCTGTTTAAAAAATAGAAAGAGTAGAAGGAAATTGTAGCAGGAATATAAAAAGCAAAATTAAGCCTAATTCTCTTTCCTCTGTAAATAATTCCAGACCGCACCGCATTGTCCTGGTGCCGACGGTAGAGCTGGCAGAACGGAAACATCTGGGTGACTGTGGGACATGCCACTGTCACAGTAGGAAGCGATTCCAGCGAAGGGGGTGGCGGTCCTGCCTACGCGGGGCCTCTACACCGCCCACGAACAGGTCCCTGCTCCGGAAAGCCGGACCGACGCCCACTCCACCCGCATGTCCCCTCTGAACCCAGACTGCCTGGGCAACGCGAACGGAAGGCGGTACCTTGGTCTGGATTCTGAGGGTCAGCATCACTCTCAGTGTCTTTGTTGGGAAATTGTCCAATGATGAGATCGGCATCAGCAGCTCACGGTTTGGAAAAGCCTTGGACTATCCGACTCCCGCTCTGGCTTCACGTGACAAAGCAGAGCCGGAGCCTCGAGGGAGGTGAAGGTTCTCCTGCACTGAGCACCGGGACAGGAAGTCCCGCCTCGTCACCTAGGCAGGAGTGTCAGTCACAGAGCAGCTGTGCACTTGGCCTTGGGGTGCGAGGCTTTGACCTATAGATGGAGACCCACAGCCCAATGAGGGAGCACACGAGCCCGGCCCCTGCTATCTGATCCTCTCTCTCCAGCATTCTCACGTTCACACAGGGCTGGGGGAGGGGGTTAATGGTTTAAAAATATGGACTGGCAGCTTTCTAAAAGGCGAAGGGAAAACAGGAGAAGGCGAGGAATAGGAGAAGAGGAAGAGAAGGAAAAAGGAAGAGAAATATCTGAGCTCCCACTCCCACGTGGCTTCTTCTTGACGAACAGATGTATGTTGGGGCGACTTGGTGGCTGTAACTCCAGAAACCCAATGAAGGGCAGTGTCGGCCACAGCCAGGTGGCGCTGTGATGACCCAGGAAAGTGCGGGCATCTGGCCGGGAGCCTGCAGAGGGGAACCTCACACACCTGGGGGGCCCTGGAGTTGGGCTTCTCTGACCATGGCGACGGCCATCACTGGGCTTGTTCCGTGGGGACTGTGGAAGCCATGCCCACACCAATGTCACCAGGGGCCTGGGCTCCTATTTCAGACACGGACCGTCTCAGAGGGCAGGAGGGCCTGGCCGGTGCGGCTCAGCTGGATGGAGCATCGGCCCTACACCAAACGGTGGTGGGTTTGATTTCCATATGGGAGGCAACCGATCAATGTTTCTCTCTTTCTCTCTCTCTCTCTCTCTCTCTCTCTCTCTCTCTCTCTAATAAAAACATATCCTCAGGTGAGAGTTTTTTAAATACATATATTTTTAAAAAGGCAGGAGGCTCCACACTCAGCGATGTGAGTCTCAATTCTCTGCTCTTAACCTGTCACCTGGGAAATGCGAGACAACAGTAATAACGAGTCTTTGACCACCTTTGGGCTCTCAGGCCTCCTGCTGGGGAGCAGGGCTGGCACTGCCCTGTGGGCTGCCCCGTGTCCTGTCTGCAAGGCGGCCCGGTGCCAAGGTGACCTCGTACCGTGATCATGTCAGTGTGATGGTCCAGCTGAGCCTGCGATGACCATGGGCACCACCAGCTGCTCCCAGGTCCCCCCGAGTCCTCTCTGCTCCCTATCACCTTGCGCGTGGCCCACCTGGTTCAGCCTCAGCGAGGCCCTGAAAGTGTGAGAGTCCGTCCCGGTTTGGGTTCGGGTCATTCATTCTGAGATTAACTCGGCAGGTCACCTGTCAGGGGAACTTCTCAATATGTATGAGCTTCAGAGGGAGAAATCTCACTCACCTACAAGGGTCTAACATATGTCTGTGTTTTAAAACATTATATATTTTTTTTATTGATTTCAGAAAGGAAGGGAGGGAGAATAGAAACACTGTGAGAGAGAATCATTGATCGGCTGCCTCCTGCGGGAAATAGAAACATTGTGAGAGAACCATTGATCGGCTGCCTCCTGCACGCCCCCCACTGGGGACCGAGCCCACAACCAGGGCATGTGCCCTGACCGGGAATTGAACCGTGACCTCCTGGTTCATAGGTTGACACTCAACCACTGAGCCATGCCGGCCGGGCCGTATTTCTGTTCTGATCGCCTCCTGGTTCTTTCTTTTGCCTTCCACATCTAAGGGGAACTAACAAACAAGCCAACCGAGATCTCAACAGCAATTTCTGACTAAACTCAGGTAATTATGTTTTAACAATTAATTGGAAACATATTTAGCTGTCTGTGTTAGGACAGTTCCTTTGCCGATATGTAAGGAAATAACACGTTCAAAATAGCTGGGCTTTATCCCCAGGGAGCCAACGTAGCCGTCAGGACTCTGCCTGCGTCTTACATAACATCGGTGTGGGCGTTGTGCTTTATCTGGTTACGGCTGTCACTGGGCTGGAGAAAGCCAGCCATTAGCACGGCATCCGTCACTCTGTGTTCCCGGGAACTCCACCGGGGAGAGCAATCGCCTGCTCTGGTTTGGGGGAGCCCGAGGTACAGGTGCCAACAGCCTTTCCTCCTGCCACCCCCGGTCGACAGCACCCCGGCACCTGAAAGGAGCAGCGTTGCTGGTGGGCAGGGAGCCCACGGCTTCCGGCAGGGCGGTCCATTATTAATGGAGACAGTCACAGGGTGGTTATGTAGGGATGTCAGACCTTCCAACGCCCAGGGCGCCCGGGGACGTGGCTGACAGGTGCTGGGGGCAGACTGCGGGTGGCCTCATTAGTCGCTCCCAGGGCCAGCTCCACAGTGATGAAGAGGCAACCGCTCCCAGGGCCGGGCGTCAGTGGCATCCCAGGGTCAGCACCCTGAACGCGTCCCAATTTATTTATTTATTTTTTTGCAAGACATAGGGTGTGGCTGGCACATCCATCCTACCAGCCCGTGGACGGACACTCACAGCTTTCATATTCCCCACACTCACCGCCCACAAAAGCCACTCCCTCCTCCACGAATTGAACCCGATTGTTTCTGGCTTCTGATAAGACAAGCGGGGGGAGGGGAGGCAGGTGTTGGGCTGTTGGGTCAAAGTGTCCAGAAGAGCCCTTTCCATGCTTGTGCCTCCTTTGAAAGATACGACCTCATCCACAGCAAAGGTGGACAGAACCTAGAGACAGAACCTAGCGAGAGAACCTGGCTGAAGAACCTAGAGACAGAACCTGGCTACAGAACCTGGATAGAACATGGCAAGAGAACCTGACTAGAACCTGGACAGAACCTGGCTGGAGAACCTGGAGAACCTGGCTGGGGTGACGGAGGATGAGTTTAGTCCTACCCAGCACTCAGGCTCGGCTCTTGCGCCGTCTGCGAAGCCGGGACATCGCAAGGCGACTCCTGTTAACTGCATTTCTGCTGCTAAAAGACGGCTGCCGGGCACATGGATTTTGTGGAGACGCACACGAGGTGCCCCCGTGGGGAGCAGATCTGGCAGGGCGCCCGCTACACAATATAACACGCCCGGTTTCAGATCGCGGCCAATGGTGGCCCGGCGCCTGGCCACCCTCTGCTTCTCCGGTTGATGTTCGGTGACAAGCGCCACATCCGTCCCGCCGAGACGAGCGCGGGGATGAAAACAGAAGCTCCGTCAGCTGGAACGTAAGTTTCCTAACCCGAAAACGAGCGAGCCCTCGCAGCGTGGCGTACCCACTCTCCCAGGCAGGTTTCTGACCTGCTGCAGCGCCGCTGGGGACGTGGAGGTTTCTCCATCCCCCACAGAACGTCACTGCCAAGTGCAGGCCAAGTGCACGCCAAGTGCACAGCACTGCACACCGGCCCCAGCAGCGCGGCGAGGACCCGCCCGGAGACGCAGGACTGACGCCGGCCTGCCCGCTCACTGCCCACCCAGGCATTTGCCCTGACAACCCCTCCGGGCAGGGAGCGAGGCCGCTGCGTTAGGCCGGATGCCCAGAGTGATCTGCAAATGGGAGACCAGTAATGGCACAGCCCTGTGGTGTGCAGGAGGCCCTCGGTCCACGCGCGGCAGACACTCCTCCATGCAGTGCAGATGCTTTTTGCCCCAAACGCCGGGACGAGCATGCTTTTTCGGAGAAGGAGGTAACGGACAGCAGAGAAGCACGTCCTAAAATGTGAGCTGGGAGCAACCTTGGAGGCCTCTAAGCCCCACCATACGCTGGGACTTTTAAACATTTTGTTTTAGAAATTTTCCAACATATCCCAATGACAACACTTGAGAGAGTGGTACGATGCCTTCCGCTTCATCCATTACCCGCCCTGATAGAGTCGGACTTGTCTCTTACCGCCTGCAGCTGTGGGGGTCATTTAGCAGGAAACGGAAGTATCTCCCTTCCGTTGGTGATTACTTTATTTCATAACTTTGTTCGTAATCGTGAATATGAGGAGGATTGGAGCTGGTACTCTTTTTGGCCTTTGGGGTTATCTGTACTTTTAAATCCCCCAGTGCCCCACTTAACATACATATCCCCAAATGGCAGTTCATGAGTTGTTGGGGCGATTCATCTTCACTTAGGCAAGGCCTCAGGGGTTTGTCTCCTATAAAACAGAGATACGTACGGGATCACCAGGTTGGGTAAGAATTAAATTGGTTAATTCACGTAAAGCATTTAAAACAGTGCCTGACACGCGTGATCCCCGAGGCAAGCGTTGTGTTCACGGGTGGGTCGCTTCCCCGTGTGCTGCCTGCCGGGTCCCGGGGCCGGGTTAGACTCGTTCCGTGGGTGAGCCGCGGCTTCTCCTCACGTCTCGGCCCTGGCGCCGGCGATGAGGCGAGGCCTCTCCTTGGACAGTTCAAAGGATTTCTTACAAATTCCATGGCACCTGGAGGAAGTCACTCTTGACGACTCCCAGCTCCTTCCACGATAACCGGTCTATTCCGGTTTCTGCATTTCCGGGCTCAGTGTTGCACATTTCAGCGGATGGCTCATTTTGTCCAGATGTTCCAGTGATCGGAGCGGCAGGCAGTTTTCTCTTACGACTTTAAATCTCATGTGAGAGCGATGTGCTCTTTTCAGTTCTCATTCCCTGCATTTGTAACTCTCTTGTTTGCCCTCGACTGGATTCGGAGCGGACTGTGCTTGCCTTTCTCCTCTCGGAAAGCTCTCGGTGTCTCCGGTGTGCCCGCCTGTGGCGTGTTGTTACAGCAGCCGGAATGGACGCGGACAGTCTCCGGTCACCATTTCCCAATCCCACCCACCTGTGCTCCAATTAGGGGTCATTCTTCAAGCGGGTTTTTGATGGCTGTCCTCTGGTTAGATCTTTGCTTCTTTCTTAAACCCATGTAATGTGGCCCTCCACCCTCTCCATCTCCCACCTCACAATTTCTAATTTCTGTTCAGAAAAACACCTGCCTCTTTAAGAAGGCGTGGACAGCATTCCACCTGGGCCCAGAGGAGCTCTGGGGTTCCCTACAGATGACACTGTCCCCCCAGCTGGTGCTGGGATGGGGACCGCCAGCCAGAACAGAGCGACGTGCGGCAGGCACCGGACGGCACTACTCACCTCCGGAGTGGGCGGGCGGCCCGCACAGCAGCACCATGCCCTGGCCCTGGCGGACAGACACTGTGCTCCTGGCTCTCGTCTGAAAGTTCTCGAGATCTGGGGGGAGAAAGAGAAGACAGGGTTTCACACGGAGTCCCAGATGCCAGGGGGGCGGCCAGGCTTCCGAGGGGAAGGCCTGCCGAAACCCAGCCTCGGGCACCTGCACGGGGGGGATCGGTGAGCCTCTCCTCACGGACGCTGTCCTGTCCCCCGATTCCACGTCCACACCGCAGGGCAGCCCCTCATCACAGGGGCCCAGTTAGATGCAAAGCACGTAACATGAAATGAGAACTTTAAAATATATATATTTTTATTGATTTCAGAGGAGAAAGAAAGATCAATGATGAGAGAGAATCATGATCGGCTGCCTCCTGCACGCCCCCTACTGGGGATCGAGCCTGCAACCTGGGCCTGTGCCCTGACCAGGAATGTTCATAAGGCGACACTGGACCGCTGAGCCACCCGGCCGGGCTCCTTGTGGATTCTGGATGTGCATGAGGTGCTGTCCAAGGCTCCGTGTGAGAGGACGCTCCCTCTCTCAGGGAGGCCACGTCTGGTGGAGAGAGAAGGTACTACTATAAGCCCCCAAATCGCAGTTGGAGTCACTCAATGACCAGTTGCCACTAAAAATGAGTTAATGTAAGAAATATGATGAAGTAACATTATTGTTTAATAAATGGTTTTTATTCCATCCGCTTAAATGTAAATTGTCTCAAGGAGTGTTGAAGTGCCTTTCGTTTTTGTTGTCTGAGCTACTTGATGCAATGCCCTCCTCTCAGATTTGAGGTGGGTTCCCAGCCAGGTGTATCCCGGGGAGGGGGTGTGGCGGGACAGTGACACTGTTTCCGCCACGCTGGCCTTTTGGGGGGACATTTCAGGAAGATGACCTCCAGCGAGCGACCCTAACCACAGTGACCTGAATTAGGTCTGATTAATGTCCCCATTTGACAGGCTAGAAGAGCGGGGTCCCAGGGCACCTATTAGAGGCTGTGTGGTGAGTGATGGAGTGGACACAGGCACGGCAGCTACACAGGGGGCGCCTCCACACACGGGCTGGGCACAGGGGCAGTTCAGGATATTAAAAGATCTACACACACAGGCTTCATCACTGCTTCTTTCGGATTTCAGCACGTTTTAAGGTCAGAGATTATTGTTTTCATGACCAAAGTATTTATAAGAATCTCACTGAACATCGTCTGGTTGCCGCAGGGACTCAGCAGTTTGGTGGCAGGACTGACAGGTACCACCTCATCCCAGGAGCCGGGAGACCCTGAGAGCTGAGGACATGCCCATTCTCAGTGCAAAGCCAAACAGGGCTGTCATCGGAATTCCACCTACTTTTTAGTCAATGAGCACCAGAGGGGGCAGGACATGAGCTTTTTTCTTCTTTAAGGAAACAGTTTCAGAAGG
>NW_006295816.1:4037643-4049705 GCF_000327345.1 Myotis davidii
AACCAGGGATTTTAAAAACGTGGTTACAGCGTGAATCGTGTAAACCATTATCCCTGAGTGACACTGAATATGTCTGAATTGTCATTTCCGCACTCGGGGTCTTCGAACAAGTTATCTGCTTCTGCACAGATATCCCTCCAATCTCCAGAGTCGCATGAAACTTGAGGAGCTGCGAGATAACAGAGACCACGTCTTATCCGGGCAAAAATCCACCATGGTGCTGACTGGGGGAAAAGCACTGAAAAACGGGGGAGAAAATAAGAAATATCTGCCATGACTTTTAAAAATATGTTTTTATTGATTTCAGAGAGGCAGGGAGAGGGAGAGAAAGAGAGAGAAACATCAATGATGAGAGAGAATCGTCAATCGGCTGCCTCCTGGACACCCCACACTGGGGATGGAGCTCGCAACCCGGGCCTGTGCCCTGACCTGGAATCGAACCGTGACCTCCTGGATCATAGGTTGATGCTCAGCCACTGAGCCACGCCGGCTGGGCTGGGCCATGATTTCGAACAGTCCTGTTGAGCTTAAAACATGGATTCCAGATTCTTCCGTTTTAAGTTTTAAATCCACGCTGTTCTACAAGATGTGGGTCACCATAATCTATCACATTAATCTGGTATTTGAGGAAATATTTAGACACATTTCTCAGTTAATTGAAATAGATTCCAGATGGCAGAGCCTACCTACACAGGGACCAGGGAGACGCATTAGGACAGATCTGTCTCAAAATCCTCTCTGCCAGGTTCTGGGCCTGCTGCTGACCTTGGGCAGGGCTTTCTTCCCTCCTGAACGAGAATACGTGTGCTTTGTTCTAAAATAAGACGGATGGGGAAAGATTACATGAGATAATATGTGAAGCCTGGCTGGTGTGGCTCAGTGGTTGAGCATCGGCCCGTGCACCAAGAGGTCCCGGATCAATTCCCGGTCAGGGCACATGACCGGGTTGTGGGCTTAATCCCTAGTAGGGGGCATGTAAGAGGCAGCTGACCAATGATGTTTCTCTCTCTCTCTCTCTCCCGTCCTCTCTCTCTCTATATATAAAAAAAAAATCAATAAAAACATATTTTAAAAAATATTTGAAAAACAGACGTTTCAGGTTACAAGGTTGCTGCTCAACGTCTAATTGTCCCGCTCACTGAGGGAGGCCGGACGCCGTGCCCAATTACATGCCCATCATCCTATTTAAAAAGGGCTCCAACGAGCCAGGGGCTCCAGAGAGGGCTGCACGTGCTAATGCCTGGACACCGGAGCCAGGCACAGGCTCAGGGAAAGGCCGCCTGCCCACAGACGTTTCAGGTTACAAGGTTGCTGCTCAACGTCTAATTGTCCCGCTCACTGAGGGAGGCCGGACGCCGTGCCCAATTACATGCCCATCATCCTATTTAAAAAGGGCTCCAACGAGCCAGGGGCTCCAGAGAGGGCTGCACGTGCTAATGCCTGGACACCGGAGCCAGGCACAGGCTCAGGGAAAGGCCGCCTGCCCAAAGGCGGTCCCTGCAGCTGTAACTCCCCACCGCTCCTCACAGTCCCCGATCACAGAACGCCGTGTGTGAGCGGGTGTTTCTGGAAGCTGGTACAGCAGGCCAGGCCTTCCCCAGCGACTCCCACACATTTTTAAACTGAGAGTCGCTTGGTCCCCGCAGCCTCGGTACTGGGGGTGCTCAGCAGGGACGCGCCTGGGGGCGCAGAACAGGTGCCCACGCGGCTCTGGCACCGGGGCCACAGCGCCAGCGGCAACAACAGCTGGACTCGCCACATGGGCTGAGGTCAGGCCGCGCCAAGTCTTTTCCTGCAGATCTAATCGCCTCCCATCCCCAGCCTGCAGGCGACTTAGCCGGGGCTCCGAGAGGCTCTTCCCGCAGCGAGGGCCCGGCCAGGTCACCAGCCACCCCGTCTCTCTCCAGAGCCCCATGCTCAGGACCCGGGACCAAGCGCTTCCGCCGATTCAGGGGGGGCCATGGAAAAGAGCACTCCCCCGTCTTGCTCCACACACGGGAGGCAGAGGAAACTCTTTTCCGAGTGAACTTACGCTCTTCAGGGAATATGTGAGCCCATGCATGTTACTATGCAGGTGTGAAGAGCCGCCTCCCCCCCGCCCCCCGCTTACGAGGCTCTCACTCCTCTGCCTTCCCTCCCCGTGAGGAGCAGAGGGTGCGGTGGACACGGAGACGACATGGGAACATCTCTGTGAGGAAGCGGAACCGCTGAGTGGTTCGGGAACGGCTGGGCGGGTCCACCTGGGCTCGCCCCCCACGCTCTGTGCAGTAGCAACGGAGGATACAGTTGGATGAGCAAGTGATGGGTATGCGGATGGGAATTAACACCCAGGCCCCGAGGCGTCTCACAGCGGCTTTGCATGTGGCCCACTGACATGTGATGTGTGGACTAAAAAAGGAAATGGCTCGCCTTGCCCTGTTGCTCAGCGGTGAGCGCGTTGGCCCATGCACTGCAGGGTCAAGGGTTCGATTCCAGGTCCAGGGCATGTACCTGGGCTGCAGGTTCCCACCCCGTTCAGAGCATGAGTGGGAGGCAACCAATTGATGTGTTGGTGTTTCTCTTGCATTGGTGTCTCTCTCTCTTTCTCTTTCTTTTTCTCTCTTCCCCTCCCTACCTCCCTTCTACTCTCTTTAGAAAAACAATGGAAAAATATATCCTCAGGTGAGGATTAACTAACTAACTGGCTCTAATTTTTGGTGTTCATTTCACTCATCAGCATTTTACATACATTTCCCCCCAGAAACCACATGCCAAGGATTGCACATGTTTGTGGCAAATGTGTTTTCATATCTTTTTTTCTGTGGAAACCACTGTCCTTTATTCTCCCGTGGGAAGTAATACCAGAGTTTTTATTTAAATGAGATTAGAAAATCAGCTCTAATCCTCAGAGTGTGTGGCTTGCGGATAACACAGAGGAAGGTTTAGCAGCTCAACTCCTGAGGGAGACAAGTGCACAGATGTCTGAAGGCTGCAATATGTGATAAATAATTTTTAAAGACTCTTCATATATGAAAACACCTGAATGCAGACCGCAGAGAATGCCAGAGAGAGAGTGGGGGGGGGGACGGATGGACCACATTTTCTGTATGGAACGTTATTAAATGTTCGCACTGAGGAAGAGGTAGCTTGCAATAAACACCTGGGTGTCGTCTAGAGAAAACAGAAGCGTGAGGGACCAAGATAATTTCTGAGAAGCGGTAACAGTGGATAAAGGAGTGACTTACTTATCATCACGGAGGGAGCTCCCATCTCGCAGAAGAGCAGCAGGTCCCTCGGGCGGGACCACCCAAAGAGGATGGGGAGTTAGTGTTAAGATGGCCAGGGAAGCTCAGCCAGTGTGGCTTAGTGGTTGGGCATGGCCTATGAACCAGGAAGTCACATTTCGAATCACCGACAGGGCCCGTGCTCGGGCTGTGGACTCCATCCTCAGTAGGGGGCGTGTAGGAGGCAGTTGATCAATGATTCTCTCTCATCATTGATGTTCCTATCTCTCTCTCCTTCTCCCTCTCTGAGATAAATAAAAAACATACACTTTCTTTTTTCGTTTTAAAAGCTGGCCAGGGAAGGGAGAAGGAAAGAGGAAACAGGATGTGAAGCAAAAGCCTATGGCCATGCTAAAAATCTGACACTAAATACCCCAATTTGTTTAAAGTAAGTGACCCAAACCTGATGCTCGCTGGTGGTTTGACATTGAAAAGAAAGGCAAGCTCATGCCTGGAGATATCTGCATACCAAAGAGCCTTATCACCATTCCTACGTTAATCCACACGGGCTTACAAATGACAGGGTCACGGCAACCACTCACGACCTTGGCCGTTCAGGGTCCCCTCCGCCAAGGTGTTGGATGTCACCAGAATTCCCGGGGGCACTTCCTTCCAAGTGGACAGGCCACCGTGGGCGCTCTCCGGGGTGTTGACCTCACCCCCACCGATGCCCAGATCTCCGCCCTCTTTACTCAGCACAGACACACTCCCCGCTTCCAGAACCGCTTTGGAGTTATCCGGGCGCCTTTTCAAAACCACCCAGGGCGGCGAGGACACCACCTCGCTCTTGTCATTCGCCGAGAAGGGGACCATTCATTCAATCGAAACGCTTCCTCGTAGCAAGTACGTAAGAGCAACATAAATTACTCGGAAGTAAGTTTTGATCAAGCCAAAAAGAGACGAAGGGCAAATTTAATCTCTGAAGTAATGGGGAAGGAGAGCAGGGCCGAGACGGTTCGAGAGAGGATTAATGACTGATGTTTATTCATAGGTGGTTCTCACTCACTATTCTCTCTGCGGAGGAGGCCTGGAAGGGGAGGGCGGCCAGGTGTGCAGGGATGGCGGCCGAATCTGCCGGGTCGGCGCTCCCGCATTTAGCAAAGCGGAGGGGGCGAGGGGCTCCCCGTGTCTCCCGTTCACATTCCTCCACACTTTTCCTTCCAGCAGCAAGCCGAGGCGAGGACTCAGAATAGCAGCACCTCCCTGAGGAGGCTTCGGAGGCTGCTCTGGGAATTCAATCCTTTCGTAAACATTAACTCCCATTTTCCACGTGTCCGGCCATGTACTGCGCACAACCACCACTTAGAGGTAAGTCTGTCACTCATCTCATTGTCTGGAAGGAAACACGCCACGCCCCGGAGCCCGGAGCCCAGGTCCTGCTGACCCAGCAGCCCACGCCCTCCCCATCTATTCGACATGGAATCACATCCTACACACAACACCACACGTGCCTTGTCTGACCATCTGAGACGCTCACTTTTCGCCCCTCTCCTCCCACCCTGCCTCCGGGAACACAAATAGGACACCACGTCCTGCCACGGGCACGGCGGGTCCCCGCCAGCAGGGCTGTCCGAGCTCATCGATGATACACCCCCGTGGGCTGTGCTCTCCCACTGAGAATTCTAACCCCTGAGGGACTGATGGTCACTGCGGTTCGACAGAAACACGCGATTCTTCACTGTGAACACTGCCTGCAGAGCCTCTGCCCTCTGAAGAGGGAAACTGGCTGTAATTCATTGCAGTGTCCCCCTAAGAAGGGGGCAGCCCTGGGGGCAGAGCGGACCTATTCGAGCTGCACCAGAATAAACGTTCCCTGAAGCGACGCTGAAAAGGCACGGGTCGAGGGGTCATCATAAAGTCAGCGACCCACAGGAAAAGCCCCCAGGGAGATGCCTGGGCCACAGATGGAGACCACAAACCCGTCAGCCGTGCTGTTGGTCAGGAAAACCCGCCTTAAAGGGAAAGAAACCGCTTCGTCCTCAGCATTCTCACTGCATTCCTTTTCTTTGGCTCGTCTTCCCGGCCGGAGCCTGGGGCTCGCGGCTCACTGTGCGGTCTGCCCACCCGTGTGGACGAGATCTTGAACACACATGGGCAGTTTCTCATGTCCTGCGCTGAACGGACACCAGGTAGAGGCTCCTGGAGTTAAACTTTTGATCTTTTATTTGAAGATTTTTTTAGAGAGAGAGAGAGAGAGAGAGAGAGAGAGAGAAAGAAACACTGACTGGCTGCCCCTTGCACACCCCGACTGGGGATCACGCTGGCGACCTGGGCATGTGCCAGACCGGGAACTGAACCGTGACCCCTCAGCGCATGGGACACACCCAACCACCGAGCCCTTGGCCAGGGCTGCCCTCGCTCTTCGTTGCGGTGCCTGGGATGCTGGCTGCTGAGCGGGCTGCACACGGGTTACAGTTTTTTAAGGGCATGAAACCGAAGCTCTGTCTGGATGAAATTCCCAGATGACGAGCAGCTGTTATTTATGCTCCATTTAAGTTGTTTGGGCAACTTCAACCATATATTTTTATCTCATTTAATTGCAGTTTTGAAAATAAAGCCACCATCAGACAGGCGTGCAGGCGGTGTGTTCTCTCATTATCCACTTAGACTTCCCGCGGCGCTGTCTCACCGGCCCGTCACACGGAGAGGAGTCAGAGGAGAGGCTGAGCCACTGGCGCACCTGCCGCCTTCTGGGAGTGTCACCACGCCCCTTCCTGTTACTTAGTTATTTATTTATTTAAAAATCATCCCACAAAGGAGGGCTTACTTCTTCTTTTCTTAAGAAATATATTGTTATTGATTTCAGAGAGAGAAAGGGAGAGGGAGAGAGAAACATCAACGATGAGAGAGAATCACTGATCTGCTGCCTCCTGCACGCCCCACACTGGGGATGGAGCCCACAACCCGGGCCTGTGCCCTGAGGGGGAATGAAACCGTGACCTCCTGGTTCATAGGCCGCCGCTCAACCACTGAGCAACACTGGCCGGGCAAGCTCCTTGCTTTCAAACACACCCACAGGTACCGGAGCGCCGGTGCAGACCCGTTCCATACACGGATGTGCCGCATGGAGCACAGGCTATGTCATCCCCTCTAGGCCGGATACAGCAGGGAAAGCAGAACCAGTGAAAAGCCCCTCTCCTCTGTGAGCGAAAGGAGGTGAAATGAGCTACAGAGTGCACACTCACACGCAGTGTCTCCGATGGGATAACTGCTCTGGGAGTAAGTTACGGAAACAGGACAGCGAGTGTGGGCCCGGGACGTTCTGAAGAGGAAGCTCATATACAAGGAGGACCTCCTCCCTCCCCACAGGCTCCGCTCCGGCCCTGCTGGGACGCCCAGAGGTGCTCAGTCCCCAGTGACACGCAGTCCCCAGTGAGGCTGGTGCTTTCTTATTAACAACGGGGGCTGGAGTCTCCTTAGCTCATGGGACACCCGAGGAAACGAGCAAACAAGTGCCTTATTCTTGCCTCTGAAAGTTTAGGCCGGTTTCCCGGTAAACACAAACTTTTACAAACCGGAGGCAACGGGAGAGATGGCTAAGTGAGCATATACATGTACCCGGGATCCCTAAAGGAAGATAATTACATGCACAGGCGTGTGAGACAGAGTGCTGCCCCAGAAATCGCACAGAGCCACAGGGTTTCACAGCTGGGAAGATGTTAGTCAGGGCAGCCGCATAACAAACACCCCAGAGCCGGGGAGGTTCAACGACAAACACTCACTTCCCCGTGTGGATGCTGAGGAGTCTGAGGTCAGGGGCTGCACCTCTCGCATCTGGGAGGAGCTGCTGACTCCTCCTGTGCCCCCCTGGCGGAGAGTGGGGGGAGAGGGAGCTCTCCAAGGCTCTGCTCCTAAGGCACAGATCCCCTCACGACCCGCCTACCTCCCTCAGCCCCACCTCCTACACCAGTGATGGCGAACATTTGAGCTCGGCGTGCCAGCATTTTGAAAAACCCTAACTTAACTCTGGTGCCGTGTCACATATAGAAATTTTTGATCTTTGCAACCATAGTAAAACAAAGACTTATATTTTTGATATTTATTTTATATATTTAAATGCCATTTGACAAAGAAAAATCAACCAAAAAAAATGAGTTCACGTGTCACCTCTGACACACGTGTCATAGGTTCCCTTTCTTCGGCCAGAGCCCCCTCCTCTCCTCCCCACCAGTCATTCCTAGCGTCCTGTGTGGTAGATGCTGCTGAGAAGATGAAGTGATCAAACATGGCTCCTGAGCTCATGAAGCCGCCAGTGCGGATCCGACAGGCGTGTAACCGACTCCGCCGCGAGGTGCGGGTGCGGGAAGTGGGCGGTGCTGCACGGTGGCTGGGAGCAGGTCCCAGAGAAGAGGAAAGGAAGCTGGTGCTGCCAGGGTGACTCACCCAGCCAGCTTTCCCTGTGCACAGACCATGCACCGGGTGCACGGGATGCAGGATTTGGATGTTGGTTCTAGTTTTTGTCATCACCCTTCCCACGACCTGGTTCCTCCCCGTCTCAGACCCTGGGATTGGCGTTTGCTAAATCTTGCTCAATAGCGATTCTTTAAAAAGAATGTTTCGTGGGCCAGGCTGGCGTGGCTCAGTGGTTGAGCGTCAACCTATGAACCAGGAGGTCATGGTTCGATTCCTCGTTGGGGCACATGCCCAGGTTGCAGGCCCGATTCCCAGTGTGGGGTGTGCAGGAGGCAGCTTATCCATGATTTTCTCTCATCATTAATGTTTCTGTCTCTTCATCTCTAAAATCAATAAGGACAAAAAAATTTAAAAATGTTTTGTGGTGACGCTGCAAAAGGTGAAACCCTCTGTTGCTTGAGGGGGCGACGGTTCCTTCTGAGGAAAAGGCCACAGGAAAGCCCTCATTCGACTCTAGTGAGCCCGGCGTGTCCTCAACTTCATGGACGGCGCCCTTCAGAGGAGCCTGAAGGACTTCCTGCAGGACCGGGGCCACCGTGCGGGCGGCAGGGACCCTGCGGGAGTCTGGTGTGGAGGGGACGCACCGGCCTTTGGAAAGGGAACTCTAAGATGGCGCAGAGCCAGGACTTTGGGGTGCAGCAAGAGAAGAGGGTGAAGCTAAAAAGAAGAGCAAAGCTATTTGCCACCCTCCATCTAACAACCTCTCTCCCAGGAACTGGAAGGAACACGAGACCTTCTGTGAGGACGTGAGGCAGGAGCATCCCTTACACAGTCTCCAAGATAGGAGCCTAGAGGCCACAGGAAGGGGGGCACTTACTCATTCTCCTCTGGCGCTGTGGAGCAGCCCAAATTAGATTTCATTGAATTAATGTAGCAACGAGAGAACTTGGGGTATATTTAGCTTGTGTATTAAGTATGGATTTTATTTTTAGATTTCCGTCTTTCATTTGCATGCGTGATTTTTTTCTCTCAGAGAAATAGGGGCGCATTAAAAACCACACTATGGAATTAACAGGGATATTGAAAAGTGGATTTAATCAAGTGGTATTTTTAGGTCAGGGGATGCCCAGAGATTCGGCTTGATTGGCTTCCAGAAACTTCAAGTTCACGGCAGCTATGCCCATAGTTCTTCAACTTTCCACATTCCCTTTCTAGACAACCTCCAGAGAAAATCCACTAAGAGTGTCTCCCAATAGTTCTATTTCAGTAAGAACTGCGATAACAGAGAAACCTTCCAGGTTTGGTTTGTTCAAGGTAAGGAGACCCTGTTTAAGTCCCTTTTGTGTGTGTGTGTGTGTGTGTCCAAAACCAAGTGCATAACCGAGGGGTGGGCAAACTTTTTGACTCGAGGGCCACAATGGGTTCTTAAACTGGACCGGAGGGCCGGAACAAAAGCATGGATGGAGTGTTTGTGTGAACTAATATAAATGCAAAGTAAACATCATTACATAAAAGGGTACGGTCTTTTTTTTTTTTTTAGTTTTATTCATTTCAAACAGGCCGGATTCGGCCCGAGGGCCGTAGTTTGCCCACGGCTGGCATAACCTCATTGAGATGCACTTGGATTTAATTTAAAAGAAAACAAACACCGACTTAACTTCCCTCGTGTCAGGACAGCCTCCAGCCGCAGTCCCAGGGAGAACCACGCCGCCTGCTCTCCCCCCACTGCTTCTGAGATTCTCAGCAGGAGCAGAAAAGCATCTTTAAAAGTCTGAGGCGGAGGCGTCTACGTGCTCCGCAGTAACGAGCACATAAAAATTAAGTGTAATACAAAGATGTCTTACCCGCATCGCATTTTACATACATCTAATTCGTGTGTGCACTGATGGTACCCACTTTCTGTGTTTTAATAGGAAACAAATCTGAATGCACATCTGGACCCCGTTTGTCTAAGCTGCGACTGTCCCTCAGATGTTCAGGCCGCAGGGATCTCCCCGGCGACAGGAAGCTTACAACCTAGCAGGGAGGACAGACTCAAGGGAGCAGCCCCGTCCAATCTCATTTGAATTTTATTATTAAACCAAAGGAGGAGCACCTACTGCTTCAGCACACTGGTGCTGGCCAGTGCTCATGATCACAAAGCCTTTGTCTACTTCCTGGGCAGAATCTGCTTCAAAGACACCATCGCTTGCTTTGGAACAGAAGGATTAGGGGTAGGAATAGGGTTAGGGTTAGGGTTAGGGATAGGGTTAGGGTTAGGGATAGGGTTAAGGTTAAGGTTAGGGTTAGGGTTAGGGATAGGGTTAGGGTTAGGGATAGAGTTAGGGTTAGGGTTAGAGATAAGGTTAGGGTTACGGATAGGGTTAGGGTTAGTGTTAGGATTAGGATTAGGGATAGGGATAGGGTTAAGGATAGGGTTAGAGTGAGTGAGTGGCAGGGAAGACCACTCCTGGGCCACCATCTGAACTGCCCCTACAAAAGGCGGACCGGTCTGTGATACACACCAAACTCCCTCTGTCATACCAGTGCCCTCAATCAAGCACACTCCCTGATGACTTCGTGGATCTAAGATGTGGGCATGGCTCCCCGAAGGTTAAACAGGAAGTCGTCAAGGGGAGCGTCTCTCAGAATGCTGCTCAGTCGGGGACCCAGGCCTGAGCCCACACCTGCCCGCACAGGCACGTGCTTTGTCAGGCTGGACTGGGTCCCCCTCCTCTGGCTTTAAAAATGTTTTTAATTGATTTTTTTAAAGAGAGAGGAAGGGAGAGGGAGAGAGAGATAGACACATTGATGTGAGAGAAACATTGATTGGCTGCCTTCTGCACGCTCCCTCCTGGGGATGGAGCCCATAACCCGGGTGTGTGCCCTGACCTGGAATCAAACCAGTGCCCTCGGTTCTTGGGTCAATGCTCCACCCCTGAGCCATGCCCGCCGGGCTCCTCTGCCTTTTGAAACGGCCGGGAAGGAACTGCTCTGGAGATTTCTTGGAAAAATCGCAAGCACCGTCCTCGGTGGCTGGGGGTTCGCTTGGCGGAAGGCAGCAGGCGGGCCCCGCTTCCCGCTGAGATCGGTTGCCGCTCCATGCCCGGCTCTTTCTGGCTCACGTAGCCACAGATGACCCCTTTCGATGGCCCCAACACTGCGGAGGGAGCCAGCCCAGAGAGCCCGGAGCGTTTGGAAAATACAAGTCTGATCAGCTCAGGTTCGGATTCTAACTTGGCCACGTGCTGTGTGACTCCCGATAGATAACTTCCTCTGTTTTACCTTGGTTTTCTAATTTTTAAGAGATAATGAGTTTCTCCCCCTAAAGGTAAAGTGAGATTATGCTTGTAAATTGTGTAGCCCGGCATGTGGTAAATGCTACTATTATCTTAATCGTTAATTACACCTTCTCAGAGAAATAGGTCCCTCACTGAAAGCTCCTCTGAGTGGCCGTGAGCCATCTGCGTGTCCTTGTTCTGATGGAGCCAGAATCCTGGGTCGGCTTCAGGATAAAAAATTCACCCCTTATTTCACGGCCGATGTTTACCTGCCCAAGCCTCTCCTGGCTTAACTTCCTTTTTTCTCTGCCTCTGGATGTTGCTCTTTGGGACCCTCTGTTTTCTGCGAGAGGCAACTTCCGAGCTGCAGCCACCTGGGCAACTAGCTCGGGGCTAAGACCTCGCAGGTGCGGTGATTTCACAGCGGTGACAACGGTGCAACGATGATACCGAGACACCGCTCCACACCTTACACGTGTCCCAGCTGTAATCCTCATGTGCCCGGTGGGGTGGGGTGTTGCTGATGGTGTTATTATTAATACGAGTGTTGTAATTTAGACGGTGAGGGAACAGACACAGAGTCAAGACCTGCCCAGAGGCACTGAGCTGTCAGGAGGCGTCACACTGTGTGTCCTGCACAGCCAGGTTCTAGGGACAGGGGTCCACTCCCCGCAACAGGCCAGCAACTTCCTGGGGGTCCAGAGTCGGTGTCATTGGGACTAAACAGACGCAACATCACACACGGGGAAGGTGCACCTGGTCACGCGCTGGGGAAACTCTTAAAAAATTCAGAGGGAACACAAAGCGGAGGGCAGACAGAACTGATGCTCCATCTCCCTTCCCTGTCCTGTCTCTCAGGGACGGGTGTGCTGGAGTCTGTAGAGACCAATGTCTTCAAGTGTTGTGTCATTTTTAAAAAATGTATTTTTATTGATTTCAGACAAAAAGGGAGGGAGGGAGGGAGAGAGAAAGAGAGAAACATCAGTTATGAGAGAGAATCATTGATCGGCTGCCTCCTGCACAACCCCTACTGGGAATGAGCCCGAAACCTGGGCACGTGCCCTGTCCGGGAATCGAACTGTGACCTCCTGGTTCATAGGTAGATGTTCAACCCCTGAGCCATGCCGGCTGGGCAGTTGTGTCATTTTTAATAAAAATATTTTAATCGCCGAAACCGGTTTGGCTC
>NW_006295816.1:4049726-4057123 GCF_000327345.1 Myotis davidii
TGCAGTTGGCATTCCATGTTATTTTGTATTAGTTCCGGTGCCTATGTGCTATATCATAACGAAAGACGCCGCTTCCTGTCCTTCCTCCAGCAATTACAGAGCCTGCAGCTCCCGGGGGCCCAGAGGGTGCTGCGAGGCTGGTGGTCTAACAGCAGCTCCATGGGACTCACTCAGGGCCTGGCCTCCTAAGGACTATTTCTTAGAGCTTCGAGGATGAATGCCTTCTCGTTCAACCTCTCCAACTGAGGTCTTGTAAGGAATGGCCACTGAGTTGAAAGAGAAGTTTAGAAGATACAGTGTATTCCCCAGAAGTTTGCAGAGAAGAATTAGCCAGATGTTGATCTTTAAACATCCACGGCTTCCTCTCGGGGCTCGAAGGGGAGGGGCTGTGCGGGTCAGGCCAGGACACTCGCAGGGGCTCGAAGCCCCTTCCGGTCGCACTGTGGCCCTGAGGTGGCGGCCCCTTGGCCAGCATTTCATAAACTCCAGGGGCCTGGCCTCCACGGGGCAGCAGCACCGCAGCCTCCCGTTCTTGTGTTATTATGCGTGAAAAGCAGACGGATAAGAAGAGCGGGAGCTTATCCTGGGGCCACAGGGAATGAGCTTTGAGAAGCTTTCAGAGTGGAGCGTTACTGGCTGTGGTCCCCAAACTGAGGCCCGACACCTGGTCTCCTGCCCCCGCAGTGTCCTAAAGTCTTAGAGAAACAGCCAGGATGGCTGGGGCTTAAACTCAGGCTCTGTTAGTAAGGAAGACAGCACACCTTTGAACCCCTATTCCTCTCTATACAATGTTTTTTAAACCCCAGACAGGCAGCAGGCAGGAGTCAGTTATATGCGTGTATTTTGAACCCTTTACTGCCATTAGGAAAGCGTTCATTCAAACACTGTCCGGGGGAGGGGTACGGAAGTGTGTACACAGTGCCCCCCTGCAGATCCTCGGATACAGCTGAGGCCTGACTCACAGTAGGGCATCACTGCTTGCTCTAATCCTTCCCTTTTTGTTATGTGTAAAGTGCCTTATATTCAACTTGTTAATGATGATAAACTTCGAGGAAGCAGCTTATTGTCCCTACACTTTCCAAAGGATGGAAGAATAAAGAATATAAATGGTATTTACTGAACTCAGCAAGTTGGAACTGGCCAGAATGAAGATGAAAAGCATCTCTATTCTTTGGTAGGTTCTGGCAGATACTCTCTCAGCTGATCTTGGAGTGGGGTTGTAAGGAGTCAGGAGAAATCCCTGGCAAGCGGAATGAGGGGAATGGAGACAAAATAGTTAAGCAAAGCCGGGCAATTAACGTCCTGCGAATCCATCCAAGATCACAGCATCCCTGGCCAAGGACACCCAGGAGCGATGGTTTATACCTCTCCTCCCCAGCCAGAGACCGAGCATCTTAAACCACCCAGGTCAGGGAGAGAGACACCGAGACCCAGCTGATGCCACTAGTGCCAGCCAAACCCTAGAACGGGTAAAATCGGGGGAAGAAATAACAACAACGACCAAAACCCCCACACAGTTAAAGCCCGACAAACCCAAGATAAAAGCAACAACAGTGATGCTGGCCAGAGAAAAATCCCAAACTCCCCCACAGGCTCATCGTGATGCATCAGTGTATTAAAAGGACACAACTGGAAAGCTGTTGAACATTCTGAGACCCTCCCCTGAGACCTCCCCTAAAAGCCCTGCCTTTAGAAAACAAATAAAACCCCTTAAGACAGAGGACCCCGTGTGCTCACTTGTAAGCACACCTGCACTGCCCTTGCTCAGCCGTGTCCTTTTGCTTTCTTCCTCTTAAGCTCTAAGGTTCTCCACTCGATTTGCAACCAGGGGAGCAGTGGGTAGCGACGGCTCATTCTGGGCCACCCTGAGCCTGTCTCTAAGGACTCTCCTTTTGTCTCTGTGATTTGTTTCCTGAGTCCACCCAGCCCAGTGTGGCTCACTCCTGTTACTGCGACGTCCTTTCTTGAGTCTAGGCAGCTCAGTCTAGGCCAGCCGTGGGCAAACTACGGCCTGCGGGCCAGATTCGGCCCGTTTGAAATGAATAAAACTAAAAAAAAAAAAGACCCTACCCTTTTATGTAATGATGTTTACTTTGAATTTATGTTAGTTCACATAAACACTCCATCCATGCTTTTGTTCCGAGGCTCTTTCCTAAAGCTATGATCTTGCCTCTTCTATGTTAAGCCCTTCCTTTGTTTCACTGTTCCATGTTTAATACACGTTCTCTCAAAATTACGTAGATGCATGCCTTGAATTTTTTCCTACACAAAGTCAAGAACCCACACTTTGCAGACCATGGTGGGGCAGACCTGCCTCGGTCCTGGTCCCTTTCTAATGAAAATCTCATAGAATATTGGTTTCTTTCCTTTTCATTTAAGCTAAGTACTCCATGCATTTCTCTTTCTTTCTCCCTGTCCTACTCATCTGAGAGGTTGGCAGGACTGTCTCTAATTTGCCACCTGCTTTCCCGAGTACCTGGTACAGTGTCACACGCTCAGTGGGTACTTATTAGTAATGTAGATCAAACTATCTGACATAGCCTGGGCTGGGGATTGCGGGAGATAATTAAAATCAGCAAAGAATCCGAAGGTACGAGGCGGGAGCCCTGAAGACGACTGTGCGATTCTGTGGGATGAGCAGCACGGCAGCGCTCCCTGCCAGGAAATGAACTTGTGTTATTACGGATCTGACAGGGGTGCTTTTTCACCAGCGTGAGCCCGGGATTGGAGGAGCCCGAGTGCTATGGCGGCAAAGCAAACACTGAAGTGAGAGCCGTTGGCTGGGTTCACTGTGCTGCCTACGAAGACCCATGGAGACAAAAGGGGTGGACACACCTGCCCACCCGAGGAGCTCCGAGGCGGCCAGACCTGCTGAAAACTCCATGTTTTCAAGAGAACTCTGAGTCCAGATGATCTTCCGCTGAAACTACTTTTCTTAAGGCCTTCATTCTTAGGCAGAACCCCAATGTGAAACAGGGCCCTGCTTCCTGTGGACACACTGTGGTTGGGGGCTCAGAGCCCCTGGGAGATTACAGATGTGTTTCTGGTGGGTGGAGGGGTCAGAGGAGGGCTTCTCAGGGGCTCACGGCACTAAGTGTCTCACACCGGAAAAGACAAGTGCAGCTGGAACCAAAAGTACTTACACACACTCGGGGTCACCCTGTGGCCCTCGCCATGTGCATCTGCAGGGCCATTCGTCTCAGCTCATCCTCGCGGACAGCACTCTCATAGGCGGCCCTCTGAGTGTGAGGCAGACCTGCCCCCATTTCCTCTCGGTCACGTGCTGTCCATTCCAGCTGGTGGGATTAGACCTCCCCGTTTCTCTCACATTTGTACCAGTGAGTGTATAATCATAAAGGAGTCGTGGTCAGCTAGCTCTTCAAATAAGTGAATAAATTAACGAGTTATCACACCACCGTTGGATTTTGGTATGGCCTACTGAAAGTCAATATTGCACTGATTTGAAGTAATACACTGCTAATCACCTTATTAGTCATTTATTTTATGAAGGTTTTACAAATATACTAAGACTGCCCCTCTCTTTAATCTTAGTTGTTAACAATAAGATTAACCACCTTAACTTGTGTGACAGGTACCTCAAATACATTGTTCCACTATTTATTCTTCCTGTAATGTTTCAAGCTACATATTATTATGCCCATTCTCCTGAAGGGAGCACCGAGGTTTGGAGGACATTCAAACACATAATTAAAGTTAAAATCTGGATTTGAAGCTTCAAAGTTGGCCACGTCTCCTAAGTCACAGAGCTGCCATCTGAACTCCGGTTAACCTCACTCCAAAGTCACTGCCCTTTTCACCCAGTAGAATGAGTCACCAAACAGTGACTTACTAACCAACTGCAAGAAATGATGAGTATCTGTCCATGCCTCCAGTCATGTCAACAAATCGATGTCAGTAAAAATCATTACTCCCATTGCCCAGGTAAAAACAATACAAACATGGCTCACTTTCTGAAGATGCTTCTCCTGTCAATTTCACTTAAAACAAGGATCGCAGACTCATCAGAAGGAAGTAAACGCCACCACATGGCATTCAGAGGCTAACGTGGTAACGAGCTGCGATTATAATTGGTTTCTTAGCAACGAATAGCAACAGTGATGAGGTTGATTGTGGCACACCTGTGTGAGGCCGCTTTGCAGCCCTGGAAGTCACATGACCGTCCGTAATGGCACAGCAGACGAGTCATTCGCCTTGGCTACTGCCACGGAGAGAGTGTTCTGGATCTGCCTGGTCAGAGCCCTAAGGCTCTCCCACCACCGGTCAGCTATCCCCGTGAGCTCCTCCTCCCGGCACCCCATTCCGCTGCGCCCGCTGCACCAGCGATTCCAGGCACTGAAATCCGTAGAAAAGAATCAGCGCCATAAAACCCGATTTCGTTAATAACGAGGGGAGAGGAGTTCATCACCGTGGTAGTTCCATTTCCTGTCTGAAACGGCATTTATTAAATGCGGCTGCAGCTAGGGGAAATTAAAAACTTTATAACAGATATGAGTGCCAGCGACAGCGATCTTAATGGGCTCAGAGGGCTGCAAACCGGGGAAAGAGCAGTGAGACAGGAGGGCTCTTGGGTCCGAGCACTTGGGAGACTTTCAGGCACAAATTTCCTTTTTTAAAAAACCTATTTTATTGATTTCAGAGAGGAAGGAAGAGGGATAGAGAGATAGAGAGAATCATTGATTGGCTGCCTCCTGCACACCCCCTACTGGGGGTGGGGTGGGGTGGAGCCCACAACCCAGGCATGTGTTCTTGGCTGGAAATGAACCTGGGACCCTTTAGTCCACAGGCTGATGCTCTAGCCACTGAGCCAAACCAGCTAGGGTACAAATTTGCTTTTAAAAGATCGTATTGGTGGGTTCCCATTTGAAAAGAGAATTTAATTTGTTTGGCCCGGAGGAACACTGTTTCATTCTCCAAATAGAAAATCTTCATGCAATTATACTGTGGTTTTCTCCTATATATGATATAGATGATATGAAATATTTCTAAAAGTTTTTTTTCCCTTAAAACTAGCAGATAGATACTATCAGGGAGAAAATCATCACATTACAATACAAAGACATAGTAACGGATTAAATTGCTGAAAATATGGGATATCCGTATTTTCAGAGCTTTGCAGAGAGAAGCCACAGGGCTGCGTGGTTAGGCCCGTTCAGAAAGACGTTGGTCACGTGGGGAAGGATGTGCGCCACGGGTAAAAGGACGAAGGTCAGAGCTGCCTCCTGGAGGGCGTCTGGGCGAATGCCTCCCACGCAGAATGAGCGTCTGTGACTCTGCCGGTCCAGGGGACGCTCCACGTGGCAGCCACCCCGTCCCGTGGCCCCGCAGAGCCCACTCCGCTGGCTGCTGGGCAGGGTCGGGATGCACAGTGGGTGGGGAGGCGGAGGGTCCCGAGGGCCCTGAGGTGCCAGCTGGTCCTCCTGCTCAGCCGCTGCCAGAGGCGGTCGGGGCCCTGCCTGGTCGCAGACAGGTCATCAGTGCTGGCACGTCGGCAGCAGCAGGCCTTTCGGCACAGGCACCCGAGTGGCGTCCAGACCCGCGGCAGAGAAAGTGGCCAGACTGCTTCTGGCGGTGGCACGCCCCTCCCTGCCTGAGGTCTCACTTTAGAGAAACGCACACCTGCCCCATACAGACAGAGGCGGGAATCTTACTTCTTTAACTACCCCCCGCCCCCATTGATATTTAGAGAGAGTGTGAGGGGGGGGGAGAAACACGGATGTGAGAGACACGTTGACTGGTTGCCCACCCCCGGACGCACCCCGACGGGGGCAGGGATTGAACTGCAACCCTTCGGTGAAGGGCTGACACTCTAAACACCGAGCCAACACCCGCTCTGCCCGCACTTGCTGGTCTGGGTGCTCAGAGGGGCGGAATCTACAAGCACCTTTGCTTCCCACTCGGAATTTTTACTAGAAAAGCAAATCAGACAACAGGAAACACAGCAGAGCACACTGCACCAGCGAGCACGCGCCCCGGGTTCTGGGGGTGGCGGGGGAGGGCGGCCATGCGGTCGGGGAGCCAGTCCCTCGGCGGAGCCTGCGGCCCCCGGGCCCTGGCCTGGCTCCTGCCGCCCAGCGCAGCGCTGCCTCAAACCCAGCGGCGGCCGCCTGCTCCGTGTTCTCACAGACACAGTTTCAGCCAAAAGACAACGCGTCGCCCACACGTTTAAAACGAGCCAATTAGCCCCGTCACCTGGCCGCTCACGGCAGCAGCACAGATTTCTGTGGAAATATTAATTACCCAAGAAAAGATGCCCGGCTTAACCTTCCGGGCGGCTGACTAGGAACCATTCCACATCCCGCCCAGGGCAGGGGAGATGCTGATGATGCGATTATCGTTCACAGTCCCCGGCTCGCCATTCATTCCGGAGGCGCGAGGCCTGCTGGTCCGAGGGAGGAGGCACTTGTGCCGCTTCACCCTGAGCAGGAAACGGCCGGACGCTCCACGGAGCGAGCCCGAGGCCCCACAGATGCAGGGCATCCTCCACCTCCCAGCGCCGCTCTCTGGCCATCGCACCCATATTTCAGCGTTGGAAAACCCCAGTCCAGTGTGACACGTGCATCCAGATGCTTCCCAGCCTCCCATTCGGTTGGCAAACAGCAATGGTGTCACACCCCCCTCCGATGCATGACAAGACTTTCAATTCTTCGAGGGCCGCCTGCTTCATGAAGAGCCTTACGGAGCCCCTGCCGAGGGTGGGACCCTCACAGGCGGGTGTCCGATGCGTCGGCCACAGCTGCCGGCCAGGGGACCCGCATCCCAGGCGGTGCTCTGGGAGCACTGAGATGTAGGTCACAGAGCCCCTGCGAGGAGGAGGGGGGACGCTGTTCGGGTCCTGGTCTGCGCCTCGGAGGAGAAGCACTTCCAGAAGGAGCCTTCTTTTCTCTTATTTATTTATTTAATCCTCCCCTGGGGAATCTTTTCCCATTGATCTTAGAGAGAGAGTGGAAGGGAGGGTCGGGGGGGTGGTTAGAAGAGAGAGAAACTTAGACATGAGAGACACATTCATTGGTTGCCTCCCACGTGCACCCTGACGGGCCCTGAGTATCAAACCTGTAACCCAGGTACATGCCCTTGACCGGGAATCGAACCTGTGACCTTTCGGTCTGAGGGCAGATGCTCTAACCACTGAGCAAATAGGCCAGGGCTGTTTTTTCCACCTTGAGGTAGTCCACTGACTAATTATTATCTCTATTATCCATCTATGGGATGACTAAATGAGAATTAAAAAAAGACACCCAAACCACCGCTCACTCACAGGCAGGGGAGAGCTCCGTGCAGACCGGCGTCCTCCTGGCCTGGCGTCCACGAGAGGGACTGACCAGCCTGGCTGCCCAAGAAAGACGTGCTGAGCACAGCCGAGCGCTGGGGGTCTCCAG
>NW_006295816.1:4057339-4070752 GCF_000327345.1 Myotis davidii
CCATGCCTATTTTCTATTTGTTATTCCTTATTGGAGGATATTTTCCCATTGATTTTTAGAGAGAGTGGAAGGGAGGGGGAGAGACAGAGAGAAAAAAACATTGATTTGAGAAAGATACATTGATTGGTTGCCTCCCACACAGGCCTGGACTAGGGCAGGGATCGAACCTGCAACCGAGGTACATGTCCTTGACTGGAATCGAACTTGGGACCTTTCGGTCTGAGGGCAGATGCTCTAACCACTGAGCAAATAGGCCAGGGCTGTTTTTTCCACCTTGAGGTAGTCCACTGACTAATTATTATCTCTATTATCCATCTATGGGATGACTAAATGAGAATTAAAAAAAGACACCCAAACCACCGCTCACTCACAGGCAGGGGAGAGCTCCGTGCAGACCGCCTTTCCCATGAGACACAACTGCCCCGCGCAGCTGAGGCGGACACGGGCCTGTTTTCATAAACGGACCTGGAGACCGCAGCTCAGTAAGAGGCAGGGGGAGCTGCCACTCATGTGCCACGCCCACCCGGATCACCAAGCCCCACGCACGCCCATCTCCTGATGACCTGGAAATGAAGTCTGGGGAGGTGGCTGAGAGAGCGCCCTGTGGAGGAACGCTGGCCTGGGGGGCAGTGGCCTGGGTCCGAGGAAGCCCCCTGAGGCCCCTTCGGTCATGGAATGGCAGCAATGGCTTCTCCGCAGCTCTGCGAAGAGTGACTAATGGACGTCGCTGGCCTGTGTTCCGTGGTGCTGCCTTAGTTAACAGTTCAGGACTCCCGTGCCTCAGAGGAAAAGACTTCTCAAGGGATTTAGGCGATGCCTGGCCTGCACCTGTACCTGGTGACTGCTCCTGAGAAATGACAAGGGCCCTGGCCGGGCAGATCAGCGGGTTAGAGCATCGCCCCATTTGTCCAAGTTGCCGGTTCCATCCCTGGTGAGGGCACATGCAGGCATCAACCAATGAATGCGTACATAAGTTAAACAGCAAACGGTGTTTCTCTCCCACACTCCTTCTCTCCCCCTTCCCCTCTCTCTCTAAAGTCAATCAATCAATCAAAAGACAAGTATTCTTGTTTGAATGGTTGTTTGAGAACACAGACCTGAGACTGGGGCGCAGGGACACAGGAGCCCTGCCTTGCCTGGGGTGACCCTTTGGACTAGACTGCGAGGCTCCCAATGTGACGTCATGGAAGATCGGCCAGCCCTGAGCTTGTCAGCCTTGAATTCTGTATGATGCCCACAGGCCGGTGCTGTTTGTAGGGCGAGTAGGCTAGAGTCTGTGGTTTAGTCTGTGCATCATGCTTTGGACCTTATGATGCTATTAATGGACACTCCTTTTTAAAAATATATTTTTTATTGATTTCGCGCTTTGGACCTTATGATGCTATTAATGGGCACTCCTTTTTAAAAATATATTTTTATTGATTTCAGAGAGGAAGGGAGAGGAGGAGAGAGACAGAAACATCCATGAGGAGAATCATTGATCAGCTGTCTCCTGCACGTCCCTTACTGGGATCGAGCCTGCAACCCGGGCATGTGCTCTGACCAGGAATCGAACTGTGACCTCCTGGTTCTTAGGTCCATGCTCAACCTCTGAGCCATGCCAGCCGGGCATGACACGTCTTAATTTAAAACTTACTATAAAGCTACAGTGATCAGCTGTGTGGTACTGGCATAAGAGCAGGCATAGAGATCAGTGGAATGGAACCGAGAGTCCAGAGGACTTACACGTAAGCTGCATAGAGTATTGACAAGGGCAAAACCATTCCCTGGGGAGAGAACCATCTTTTCAACAAGCGATGCTGAAACAAGCTGACTGTCCACATGCAAAGGAATGAATTTGAAAAAATTAGGAAAGAGAAAGAAGCTGGATTCCAGCACCAACATACACAACAATGAACTCAATAGGAAACACAGATCCAGACTCAAGATTAAGACACTCTAAGCCTTACTGGAAAACATAGGAGTATGTTTTTGTGACTTCGAGCTATGATTTCTTAGCAATGACACCAACAGCACATGCAATGACAACAAACACTATAAATTAGACTTTGTCAAAATTAAAACCTTTGGGCTTCAAATGACATTAACATGAGAGTAAAAAGACAACCTGTAGCGTGGGAGAAAATATTTGCAAATCATATACCTGATCAGGAACTTGCACAGGATAAATATAAAGAAAACATACCACTCAGCAGTGGAAAGACAAACAACCCAATTTAAAAAGAGGCAAAAAGTCTGATTACACATATCGCCAACGAAGATGTTACCAATGGCCAATACACACATGGAAAGCTGTTCAGCATCATCAGCCATCAGTGAAATGCAAACCAAACCCACAATATGAGCCAGGCAGTGTGGCTCAGTTGGTTGAGCATCGTCCCATGCACCAAGAGGGCACACGTTCAATTCCCAGTCAGGGCGCGCGCGCGCACATGCGCACACACACACACACACACACACACACACACAACATGATACTACTTCGATATCCACTGTGATGGCTAAAATAAAAAAAAAGAGAGGCAATAAACAGCTTGGTGAGGGTGTGCAGAAACTGGAACTGATACTACTTCAATATCCACTGTGATGGCTAAAATAAAAAAGAGAGGCAACAAACAGCTTGGTGAGGGTGTGCAGAAACTGGAACCCTCACACAGTGTTAGTACATTATAACATGTCACAGACAATTTAGAAAACACTTTGCTCAAAATGTTATACATAGTGTTACCATTTGACCCAGTAATTCCACTCGTAGGCATATAGCCAGAAGAAATAAAAACATATGTCCACATAAAAAAAAATCTGTAAATCAGTGCTCATGGCAGCATTACTCAAAACAGCCCCAAAGTGGGGACAACCCAGATGTCCGACAACTGATGGATGAATAAACAAAATGGTGTTATTTCCACCCAATGGCATATTATTTGGCCATAAGAAGAAATGAAGGATTAACAGATGCTACACCATCGACGAACTTGATAGCATTATGCTAAGTGAAATAAACAAGCCACAAAGCCCACATATACGTGATTTCATGTCTAGGAAATGTCCAGATGGACAAATGCCTGAGACAGAAAGTGCAGTAGTGGTGGCGGGTCTGGGAGGAAGAGGAGCGACTAGTCATGAGGACAGGGTGTATTTTTAAGGTAATGAGAATGTTCTGGAAATTCCCTGGTGGTGATGGTTGCACCACCTTGTGAATATACCGCACACTAACTGAGTTGGACGTCTTAAATTGTTGAATTATCGCATGTGACATCTCTTAATAAAGCTGTTACCAAAAAGAGATGGCATTGACAGTGAGGCTGCACTTCTTTAATGAGATTTTTAGGGAAAAGAGAAACACTATATTTAATACCCATCTTTATTGAAATTGGAGAGTACTTTCCAATTTAAAAAAATATAAAAATAGTGCTTCTCAGTTGAAGGAAATAGAATATTTCAGAGGAAATGTCACCTCCTGAGCTGCTGGTAAAGACCAAGGGAGTTCTGTTCTTCTACTCTTTCCTTGGTCGATTTGGACATTCCTTCAGCTTCATTTACTCCACAAGTATTCATCAGCGTGTATTCAGAACTGCCCGCCCTGACGCTGACAGCATTTTAAAAAAGGAGGAGAAAGTGGTCATCTGCTGAACTTAAGGAATTCCGTCCGTGGACCCCTCGCATCTTAAGAGTAAACGTGGACTCGTGGCTGAGGCCCAGCTCCCGGCCTGCCGGCGCTGTCGCTGGGGAGGGGTTCGTGCACGACCCGAAGCTGTGACTGTGGGTGCCACAGGCCGGGCAAGTGTCTGGCAGCAAATCGCTACTCTGATCACAGTGTGAACTTTAACTACACACACTGCGGACAGGTTCCTGGGAGCCGTGTCATCCACAAGGGTCAGGGGCCACTTCCGAATTTAATTGCCCATAAAACATCCAACAGAATAATGCAGTTCTTGGAACACATACACGCACACACACGGGCACATGCATACACACACCGGCACACAGGCACACACGCACGCACATACACATACACACACACACACACACACACACACACTCCTTTTCATGATGCCCCCGAATGTGAGATGAACCACTGACCCTGAAGCTTGCTCTGTTCTCTAAGGGATGGCCCGGAGCAGCGGAGTGCAAACCAGCCCGGCTCCGCATAACCGCACGTCAGCTCGTGGTGAGTGGGCTGCTCAGACCCCGCCCTCCGTGCCTGGCGCTGATGGGGGACCTCGGAGCCTGCCCTCGGTGAAGCGATGTCACAGCAGGAGCGGTAAGGACGCACAGGGGACCGCCGTGGAGCTGTCGCGGCCACAGGTAGGTCAGGCGCTCTGAGTGCGATAATGGCTGGTTCCCAGGGCTTTAGAGTGCAGACAAAGGGGTCAAGTTCAGGGAAAATGACTTAGAAAAAGAAGCCCAGAGAGAGGGACGCCAGGCCAGCAAGCTCCGCTGCTCCTGTCAGATCCTTGCCCTGCAGAAGGGGCCGGCCCGCCTGGTCCCAGGAGGCCTGTGGAGAGGCAGGAGGGCGTGCTCGTTATCGCATCGGGTCAGGCTGCGCACAGGCCCCCTGTCATGCTCCCCAGGACAATGCACAGTGTGGCCCACGCCTTGCCCAGGGGCCCCCACTTCCATCAAGGCTTCTTCTCGCCCTGGCTCCCTGGGCTGCTCACCTTGGCCGCACTCCCAGGTGGTCTCACTCATCCTCGATGGAAGTGGCCAGGAAAGGCCATGTGGCCTGTGAGTTTCCTGGGATGGTGTAAGCGAGTCACCACATGTTCGGTGGCCTCGAAGGACAAACATGATGCACCCCTGTTTCATGCAGCATCATTCATGGCGGCCAAGACATGGAAACCACCAGCATGCTCTGTGACAGAGGACTGGGTACAGAAGATGTGGGGCAAATATTCAACGGAATACTACTCAGCCACAGGAAAAGAAGAAATACTGCCATCGCAGCAACATGGGTGGCCCTGGAGACCACCACGCTGAGCGAGAGAAGTCAGTCAGAAAAAGCCAAGCACCATGTGTAACTGGAAGGAGATACACCTGACAGGCCAACAGCTACAACTCCTAGTGTCTGCCCAGGAACAGGCTTTGTGGACGGGACCAGGACGGCATAAATAAGACTGATGGTGCACACCTGTGGCTCTCAATTATTCGTTACATCGCAATTCGCAATCACCCATGGCCCCAGAACCAACAGCACGGCCGTGCACCACCCAGTCTTCTACCTTCTAAAGTTCTCACTGGACACTAACTGTCCTGATTGCTGTCTTTTTAGAATTATAATGAGTGGCGGGAATAATCTATCAAAAGCGTTATTTCAGAAATTCAGCAAGATTTGCTCTGATTTCTTCCAACTATTCAATTTGAAAATTTCACTCTTTTATTGAAGATCAAAGCCCCCCCTGATCAATGTTTTCGGTTCTGCCACCCAAATGTTCCTGAGCTGATGGAGTTCTGATTGATCTAAATAATCACACACAGCTTCTCCAGTCCCCTGCCAACGCCGACTGCGACTGCGCGGAAACAGAACTGCCTCTTGCAGCAGCTCCCTCAGTAAATGCCTACAAGCTCCTCAGGGGCGTGGCCAATGATCGGAACCCCAGCTACTGTCCTGCTTGACTGCACACTTCATTCCTTGGCTATGAAAAATCAACGAGTGATTGAGTATATTTTAAAAAATATATTTTTTATTGATTTCAGAGAGGAAGGAAGAGGGAGAGAAAGATAGAAACATCCATGATGAGCAAGAATCATTGATCGGCTGCCTCCTGCACGCCCCCCACTGGGGATCGAGCCCACAACCCAGGCATTTGCCCTTGACTGGAATTGAACCTGGAACCCTTCAGTCTGTAGGCTGACGCTCTATCCACTGAGCCAAACCAGCTAAGGCCTAATTACTGAATATGAAGAGCAGTGAATATTTGGCGTTTTCTGTGACTAGAACGATGATCAAGGCCCAGGAACCAGGTTGCCAAAAGCCCCAGGGGAATGCGGCACAAGATTCCCAATGGGCCACACTTTCCTGGTCTCTGTTGCCATGGCCTCGATCTCCGCCCACTCTGATCGCCGCAACGCCCAGAGGGCACCTGAGATGAGGACTCGGAAGGGCTTGCTGCAGTGGCCAGGGAAGAGGTTTCTTTCAGTGAGTCTGTCTGTGGTGAAAGGAGATATTTTTACCATAAACACTGTGGGCTGCCACGTGGCTGACCAAGCTGACAGACATCAGCCTTAGAGTGGAGTTGTTTATCAAGACACTCATCCTTGTCAATTCACTGCTCAAGGTCACAAAGGCCAGCACGGGTACCTTCTGCACCCCAAAGTGCCCTTTGTGTATCTCCCTCCTTCCTCTCCTTTCCCCACCCTTTCTCTCCTCCGTCCCTTTTCCCTGACGCAGGCTCAGGAGACGGACACGCAGTGTATGCAGTGTTCCTGCCTGGTTTCCGCCCGGGCCAGGCACCAGCAGAGATAAGCACAGACGTCAACCCGCCCTGCTTCCCAAGAGCAGCCCCTGCCGGTGGCCACGGCAACACCAGCTCCCGCAGCCGCGGAGCCGGTGAGTGAATGCTCTAGTTGGGCCTGATGAGTGTGGAGGGAGTACTTACCTGAGGGCTACAGTCACCCACCACCACCACCACCCAAGATGATGAATAGCATCTGACTCTTGTTTTGAAGACCTGAACTGTTAGAAAACAGCCGAACGTCCAGGAAGACGGCCCAGAACAAGGCGTGTGAGGCAAACAGGTGGCAGGCGAGAATGTGGAGTGATGTGGATGATGCTCCTGAAAGCTCTCCCTAGTACTGTGCATCGAAGGTGCCCCTTCTCACACGTGGGGGAGGAATGACGGTGAGTGAGGAAACTTATAATAATATGTCATTCACCGCTTGGGGATACCGTTTACCAACTCAGTTATTTACCATAAAATTTCAATATCCAGGATGTTTCACAACCTCCTTGCAATAATTTGGGAATTTACATATTACCTTTTGGAGCAGAAATAGTGTTATTAATTATTCTCATTATGGAACCTGAGACCAATTATATTAAAATTAGAGTCACAAATGTATGCAAGATTGCAGTATACACCATTACACTTCTGTATGTTAACAGTAAATCAGCATTATGACTGCATCCAGGAAGCCTAGAACTAAAAAAATCAAAAGAAAAAAAATAGCGATGAATGTACTACATCAAAGGCTGCCAACACATTAAAAAATCCACTCCTGTGTCTACAGAGAAATACATTTTATCAACCACGAAAATCTACGGTTTGAACGTAAGTTCTGTCAGTGAAGTGTAGTTGCAGGTGTCTGAGGGGGACAGGTGGACTGACTCCGCCCACAGCTCCCTCGGCGAAAGTCAGCTCACCTCACCCACCCTCAGGTTCCTCACCAAAAATTAAAATAACGCCTAGGGTTCTGCTGAAAACTGAACAGTGGTTCCAGGCGCTTCGCACGAGGCCTGACGGAGCCACACAATCACAGTGGAATGATCATTGGAGCCAACAAGGCCTAAACCCTCCACGTGAGCCAGGCAGGGATCCACGAGTGTTATTAGAACCCATTGATTTGCTCCACACAAAAAGGAAGTCGAGGGATTCACCCCATTTTATGGATAAAGAAATGGAGGCAGAGAGAAGGCCTCGCTGGAGGTCGCAGGGTTACAGGAGGAGCTCATTGGCATCCCAGATAATGGAACTCCAGGCCTGTGCTCTCAACCACTATTTTAGGTTCTTAGTAAACCTTAGCAAACATTAGCGTCCCTACTTTAGAAAGACAGGAAAGGGAGGGGAAGAAGGGGGAAGAGAAGAGAGAAAGGAAAGTAGAGAAACCCTTATAGTATCACTTTCTTGCACCAGAAGCTGCCTGGGGACTCTGCCTGTGATCTGTAATTTAATCTTCCTAACAGCCCTGCGAGGGCGGAGCCTTAGGGACACTGTGGGCCAAAGTGAATGGCGCTCAGGGCTCCATCCCAGTCCCTCTCATCTCCGGCAGTGGTCTCTCCGTGTCTCAAGCCCACTTTCCAACTAAAAAAATCAAGTGATTTGGGTATTTTGTAAGTATATAAGCATGCACTGCAATTTAGTTAAAAGGGATCCATTTCTACACATCAGAGAACAGTACAGGCAGGGGACGGGGGCGGGGCAGCCAGGTGATGGGCTATAGCTCTTCCTTCTACAGACTCCGCTCCCAGGCCAAGTTTTTAGGACACAGTGACCCGCCATACCAGGTTTGGTGCCTTCCACACAGGAACTTCTTTATTAGGCTCCGCCTCCTGCCCCACCCACGCATTCCCTCATCTGGAACTAAGAGGACTCCTGTCTGCCCAGTGGCCTCCTGGAAATGCTGGCACCCACCTCCAGGCACTCCCCGGGCCCTCGGGAGGTCCTGACCTCCAGGCCCAAACACAGCCGGGTGACTTGAACGTCCAAATCTTACTATTTATTCACTTATTCAGCAGCTATTATTGCGAGTTTCCTCAGTGCCAGGCACTGGGCCCACCCTGGCAGATTCATCCCTTGAGCCCTCTTGCCCCTGGGGGAACAGGAGTGAATGACAGAGGGTTTGGTGGCTTGCAATTAGAAACAGGCCAAGTGACAGAGAAGGGACTACTGATGGCCTCCGCCTGCAGGGGGCCAGGGGAAACGCGGTGAGGTCCACATTTTATCACAACACCGTTTGCTCATGCAAATGCCCACACCTCATCGACAGTGACTTAAATCACGCTCGCTCTGTCTAATCTAGGGAGGATTTCGAGCTTAAAGATATTGAATGAAGAAACTGGGGGAGGGGCCGGTTCTTAAAGGCATCCTGTCCATGAACAGAAGTTTTGCTTATGTGATTTCCTTCTTTTCAAATGCTAAAAGCAAGAGATTGACAAATTCTGTCTACAAGAGCAGCATGAAGACAATTACAAAAATAATCCATCAAATAAGAATGACAGTCTAACTGATAGGATTATCTTCCAGGTACAATGATATGAAGTATTTAAATGAGATTTGCAATGGTGGCCTGTGGATAAGGAAGAATGAATGGGTTGCTTGTGAAGGCGACAGGTGTGACGCAGGGCGCACTGAACTGGGGACCCAGGCCGCTCTCCTCGAATGTCATGAACAAACTGCACAATTAACAGTGAGTAATGCAGTGACCCTCATCTTCATTGACGTCTTGGAAAAAGGATACAGGCCAAGAAACCCGTGAGGGTGTTTCTGCCCTAAAATCCTATGAGTAAAAATAAGGGGTATTCTCTCTTGCATATTGCAGTTCAGACTGTGGTCAAAGGCAATGCTCCTTTCCCCGCGATGATGGGAACGCTCCGGGGAAAGCAACTACTCGGGAACATTCAAAAGAGGGCATCGTCTTGCTTCCTCTTACATCCGAAGGAAAAGGGTCTCATTCCAACCATTTAAAAAGGCCTTTTGAATACAGGCCTATCTTTCATCTTCTTTTTGATGAAAAAGAATAGGAAAAGGAAGTCTAAAGACTATGAATGGATCAGGAGGTTAAATCCTCCAGAAAATGACTAGGTGAGAAAGGGTGTGGGGTTAGAAAGAGACATCGTCCCAAACCATCTTGACACTCGGATTTCCTTTGTTGTGTGGCTGTGCAGGCGATGAGTAAAGGAAGTCCTTCCTTCCGCGTATAACGTGTCCCAGACGCTGGCGACACAAGGCTGCCCGGGAGTCGCGGCTCAGCACACGGACTCTCCTAGGAGTCCAATCGTGATAAATGAACAGACGTGCACCATCATCCCAGGCGGGTCCCGGGAGGGATGTAGAGGATGCTGCTGTGCAGGCGGAGAGGCAGGAGGGAGGCGCGGGGAGGGGTGGGGCCTGGGGAATCGCTTCTTTGTGAGCCCGATGCTGTGGAAACTGTCTTAGGAGGCCACACCTACCTGAAAACTAAGGACCCGAAGGGAGCTGTGGCGAGCAGGACAGAAGCGTAAAGGGGCAGAGGCTACCCACGCGCCTAGGCCCTTGTGCAGAAGACGGCTGGGCCTGAGAAACTAGAGGCTGTGCACCCGGACTTACTCTCAGTGCCGCCTAAGGCGCACCGCAGGCCCGCGGAAGTCAGCAGATGATGCCCTGGCGGCTGTGGGAGGGATGGTGGAAGGAGACCCTGGGCAAGCACAGGGTCATAGCGAGGCATTTGGCAAAGACGCTCAAGACCTCCCGCGGGAGCAGGCAGACGGGGTCAGCCGTAGCACGTTCGGGTACACTTGCTGCTAAGTGGAGAGGATGCGAACAACATGACTGTACAGTTCAGCCTCATCTTAGGGGGCGCTGTCTCCTGGCAGGGCCCCGTCCAGGTGCACACATTGTATCAGTGATTGGACGGGACACAGGCCTGTCCAAGTTTATCTGACACCGAAGGAGGGGGATCAATATGTCAGATACAAAAAGACTGAAAACAATTTCAACGTGGATGACGCAAAGGGGCACTGTCCGGAGGTGACCAGGTGGGTAAGGCGATCCTCTTAGCTCAGGGTGATGGTGCGATTGGGGGGCTCAGGGTGCAGACACTGATGAGAAATCAATCCTCAGATTTCACGTCACTGTGTGTTCAAAACAAGGTCGGAACACAGGACTGGGGCCTTAACAAAAGTGACTGTCGGTGTCGGGGGCGTTCCTGAGAACAAGGCCCCAGCGTGGGCTGCCACTGTCCCCGTGTCCTTCTCAAGGTCAAAGCGCCCGCGGGGAACTGAGTACAGTCCTATGTGGTCACAAGGAGCATGACGGGGTGTGCTGAGTAGAAGAAGGCTGTGAATTAAGTGCCTGGGAGGGAAAAGGGCCATGATCACAGCTTTAGAAGCCCGGCGAGAGCCTCACAGTGAGCGGGCACAGGGGGGCGTCAGCTGTTTGAAGGCGGAGATGTCGGGTGAGCTTTGCGCTCTGGACCAACCGGGCGGTCGGGGTGGGTCTGATGGGTGCTTGCAGGGGAGGCCTGAGCTCTCTGGTTGTAGAATTTTCGAAGCTGGGTGGTTGTCAGCCCAGGATTCCGGGGGCAGGATGCCCACGTCACACTTGAGGGGGGATGAGCAGATGGGTGCCAGACACCGGCCCTCAGGCCACCTCGCCCACAAAATGAGTGGCGGAGCTTTTGCTGTGGCTAAACCACAGCATTTCAGTGAGCGTCTGTCCTTCAGATGGGCCTTTTGGTAGCAGAAATGCCTGGATTTCTACACCAGGGTAGTCGTACGCCTCGGTAGTTTGCTTTTTAAATGTCATAAGGGCGAGAAACTAAGAGCCGGTAATGCAAAGTCAATCCCTTTGTTGTGGTTAGCACTGTTGTTTTGAAAAACTTCCTACATGATGAAATCCCAAAATCAAATAAGTACAAGAGTAATTGAATACAGAGATTTTTCTACACTAAGCGCCATCGATTCTATGATTATTTTCCAAAATGAACCCAACAAAATTCATCTGTCATTACTAAGCAGTAAGTATGGCTATGAGGCATGTATTACACCAAGAGGAATAAGCATTAGCTGGACACATTCCCTCCATTATTCTGCACACCCACGCGTGTTGGGAAGACATCAAGTGGTCCTGGAGTCCCACACATGCCCAGGACTCAGCAAATTCATTTCCCGGCTAATAAAAATGCCACCAAACAGCAATAATAGATTCAGCGCTGGACAGTAGGTGTACTTGATGCTGGGTTTCCGGAGAGGATTTTGTTGATGAGAATATTCTAGTGTTACTGCTCACAGAATTTGTAACTATAAAACCTTAGACATTACCGCCACACTCTGTGAGTGGGGATTTTACACAAGGAAATGTATGATCATGTGCAAATACATAAATCCTCAAAACCGGTGATCATCAATCCCCCAACCTCTGTGCTCACTCCCTACCCTCCCCCCCACCACCCCTGGGGTGCTCGCCTGTGGGTTTCATTTACCCCACACTACTCCTGACTTCCACTTCCTCCCATATCCGACAGTCTCCCGAACTTTTATGAGCTGGTGGTCTTAAGAGATGGCAGGTTGTTTTTTAAATGCTCTAAACTAGGAATATAAAAGGTATCATAGAAAGGTAACTTTCATTGTCTTCATTTTCTGTTATCATAGTTGTTTTAAAAACGTCCTTAACTTTTGTAAGAAGAAAAAACGAGAGGATTACAGAATTAATAGATTATCATGGTCTTCTCTCACTGAGCTTTATGGTTAAACACGTCACATTTAGTAGTAAGTTAATGGCAGTTCATTTGCTTATTTCTACACACGCTTTATAGTGTGTAACGTTTGTGCCCGTGAACTTACACGTGTGTACATCAGAGCGTGTGTTCATTGATGTGTGTACTGAGAAGCGTATAACGCAACCATGACATAATCCAACCATCTCAATGGTCAGAAAAGCAGAAGGCAGCTACCTCCCCACACGGATTTACAGTTTATCCTACGAACACGCTATTCCCAGAACGCGCGAGAAGGGTGAGCCGGCGTATAACACATGAAAGCCTCTTCGATTTCTGAAAGACACTGTGTGAGGGCGGATGGGTGCCGCGGCACAAATACCCTACGTCACGTCGTTGGCTGCGCGACGCAGCGGCTACTTACAGGCGAACCGCAGCGGTGCCTCTCTGCTGACCACGGTCCCGAAGGCGTTGGTGGCCACGCACTGGTAGGTCCCCGCGTCGCGGGTTCTGTTGGGGCTACTGATCAGCAAGCTGCCTTCCACCACACTGTAGCGGAAATCCATGCCCGTGTCAACATCCGTTCCATTGAACTTCCACCTGCAGAGGGAGAATGCCGGGAGATAAAGCCTGAACAGCAATCAATGCTTCCGAACTACCGTCCACAAGGCATGACAACAGGAGGAGCAGGCACCAGCCTGTGGCTTTCTTTAACAGGAAAAGAGTGAGAAAGCTGCCCCAGCAGCAGTGACGAATGTCTGCAGGGAGAGCGTGTCCCTTACAGACACGATGGCGGTCGCCTGGTGGCACCTGCTTTAACTACTGATGACGCCACAGAGGGTTCACTGTGGGTCTGCTTTTTTGCTTATTAATTAAGCCCAGAGCATCTGCAGAAGTTTCTCCAAATAGGGTCCCTCTGTACCCCCCTCTCTGGTTTGTCGTTATTCTTTAAAACATATTTATTGATTTCAGAGAGGAAGGGAGAGGGAGAGAGAGAGAAACATCCATGATGAGAAGGAATCATTGATTGGCTGCCTCCTGACACCCCTCACTGGGGCTGTCCCGGACCAGAATTGAACCTGGGACCCTTGGGCCCGCAGGCCGATGCTCTATCCACTGAGCAAAACCAGTCAGGGCTGGTTTTTGATTTTATATAATAATTTCTACAGGGAGAAATAGGAACATGTTGAAGTTACGATTTCTTAATGTGCATACTGAAAGCCTATAGAATAGTGGATAAGAGGATGGACTTTGATATAAGACAGACATGGCTTCAATTCC
>NW_006295816.1:4075934-4077516 GCF_000327345.1 Myotis davidii
CAAGCTTCTTCAGGTTTTTTTTTTTTTTGTTTTAAAATATATTTTTATTAATTTCAGAGAGGAAGGGAGATGAGGAGAGAGAGATAAAAGCATCAATGATGTGAGAGAATCATCAATGGCTGCCTCCTGCACACCCCACACTGGGGTTCGAGCCCGCAATCTGGGCATGTGCCCTCACTGAGAATCGAACCATGACCTCCTGGTTCATAGGCTGACACTCAACCACTGAGCCACGCCAGCCGGTTTGCAGTTATTGTTTAAATGGGTCTCCGCAGATGGCAGAAGGCACCACTTTCGGGTAGATTGCTGAGTATTTGATGAAACTGCAGCAGCGTGGCTTCGATGTGGCCGACTGCGAAGCCGAGGGACCGCAGAGCTGTCTTAGGGACCAATTTGGCCTCAACCATGGCCGGCGGAGACGATGCCGGTGGCCACTGGTCCTCAGACGTCATGAGCCAGCCCAGGAGGCTCAGGTTGGGCCGCCAGGTGAAGGAGGCAGCGAGGGTTTTGTTCTGCCGTTTGTTCACTCGAATCATCTGAGCATCGGACTGTAGTGTTTGGCTTAAGGAATGACTGTAGTGGGACTCACACACTTAACCAGCAAATCTCTCATAACAAGGTCTCCTTTTCTGGTTTGTTTTTGTTAATAGCCACTCACATTCCAAAGAAAGCTTATCTTAGCCAGTGAGTCATCTGAGTGCTTAGAATCTTTTGAGGTGGTACAATTTTTTTAAAAATTCTTACAGAGGATATTTTTCCATTAATTTTTAGAGAGAGTGGAAGAGATGGAAAGACAGGAGCCTGCGACTGAGTTTCTGTCCAAGTTTCTCCGAGGTACATGCCCAGCCCGGGTCCCTTGGGTCCGCAGGCCGATGCTCCTTCCACTGAGCCAAACCGGCCAGGCTGAGCAGATACAGTTTAATAACTATCTCATCGTCCCCTCCTCCTCCCTCCCAAATCCTACACACTGTATCAGTAATGACAAGAGTGTCGTTGGAGCTGACATGTCAATGATTTCAGTCGCAGTCACATCGGAAACTGCAACTGCAACCCAGAACAGACGGAATTGAGGAGTCAGAGAACGGGGGATTCTCTTTGCGGGGTCCAGGGCGGGAACACACCATGTAAACGGATATAAGTGAGAACAGGCAGGCCAGTCCGGTTCAGGGTGCCGGATATTTGGAATCAACACAAGCAGATGTTTAAAGATGGCCCTTTCTGATGAGGTCTCACACGTCAAGGTCATCTTAAAGGACACCTCTTCCAAGAAACGTCTTCCTCACTCTTCCTCGCCAAAATTATTCCACCTTCCCGCAGGCTCCCCCGGGAGGCTCCTGTCCCTAGAAATCCCTCTTCCCTGTAGACTGTTTGCCTCAATCGCCTCCGTAACTTCCCTTCAGCACCCTGGAGCCTGGCGGTCTCCATGGGCTCCACATGCTTGTGGGTTCGAGTAGAGAGTCTCTTTCGTTGCTGGATGTTTTGCTTTGCTCACGCGCAGGGTAGGGAGCGTGGAGCCCACCTACCCCTGTACTGCGGTGCACGTCTGTTAGCATCTGTGTCTTTAAAATGGAAAACGTTAGAA